>NW_005871062.1:14286698-14329252 GCF_000147115.1 Myotis lucifugus | reverse complement strand
CATCGCCCTGCCCTGAGTGTGAGAGTGGTGGCGCCCCACACCCCCTGATCGGCCCTGCTCTGTGGGTGATAGAAGGCGGCGCTCCAACCCCCTGATCTGCCCTGCTGTGTGTGTGACAGGGGGCGGTGCCCTAACTCCCCTATCGGCCCTACTCTGTGAGTGACAGGGGGGAGCTCCTCAACCCCCTGATAGGCCCTGCTCTGTGTGTGACAGGGGGTGGCGCCCCAACCCCCTGATTGGCCCTGCTCTGTGCATCACAGGGGGTGGCGCCGCAACCTCCCCGTCAACCCTGCCTTGAGTGTGATAGGGGGCGGTGCCCCAACCTCCCAATCAGCCCTACCCTGAGTGTGACTGAGGGTGGCATCGCAACCTCCCAATCAGCCCTGCTCTGAGCCTGACCAGGGGCTGCACCTAGGGATTGGGCCTGCCCTCTGCCACCCGGGAGCAGGCCTAAGCCAGCAGGTCATTATCTCCCGAGGGGTCCCAGACTGCGAGAGGGCACAGGCCAGGCTGAGGGACCCCCCTTCCCCCCCGAGTGCACAAATTTTTGTGCACCGGGCCTCTAGTATATATATATTTCAGAAAGGAAGGGAGACGGAGAGAGAGATGAAAACATCAGGGATGAGAGAGAATCATTGATCAGCTGCCTCCTGCTCCCCACTGGGGATCAAGCCTGAAACCCGGGTATGTGCCCTGACTGGGAATCAAACTGTGACCTTCTGGTTCATAGATTGATGCTCAACCGCTGAGTCACACCAGCTGGGCAGAAACGATGCTCTTAACCAACTGAGCTACCTTCCTTATCTCTAGTTCAGTCTCCTGAACTAGTAACTACCTGGCTTAATTACCTCCCACAATTGTTTTAGAGGCCAACTAGAAGTGGATAAGGCAAACCAGGTCCAACCTATTACCAGGGGTCAGGAAGTAATATTTAAACTGAAGTTGGAAGAAAATAAGGGGAAAGAAGGAATAGCTTATAAGAAGGTCCATCTGGAAGACAGTGTTGTGTCAGCTCATAAAACTCCAACCCCATGAGACTGGAGGGCCACTGCCTTCTTTCCACTGATTGTGAACATTCTTCGAGCCATTCTTCTGTTCAACAAGTTAAAATAATCAAGTGTTTATTTACTTAATAAATCCCTTATCCTGTGAGCATTTCCTTGTGTAATTTGCCATGCTCTTCCTCTTAAAATCATGATGTTAATTTAAGGAGCTCTTAGACAAGTTTTCCCAATTTCCAGCTACAGTCATTCATATTTGCCTTAAGTTGAAGAGTATGTGTATATTATATGTGTATATTAAATGTGTATGTGTATATTAAATATATATATATTTAAAAGAGCATTGTTCCCATACACCATTGCTTTCCTCACAAGAGTAAGAAAATATAGAGAAAACAGGAATGTCCCTCACACTCCTGCAGTGAGTCCACGAGCCATCACAGGATTCCAAAGGAATTTCAAGAGGAATTCCTGGTGACGTAAGACAGGTTTTTTTGATCCTATTTCATTTGATGTGGAAAATTATAAGCACATTTTAAGCCCAAAGGAGATCTGAGCAGACTGAAACTGGCCCAACCAGTTTTAAAAGGCTACGTTTTGCCTCCTCTTCAGTAAGCTGGTGCATACGTGTACGGCTGCACTGCCATCAACAGAATTCATGGGGAAAATCGAAGTCTTCAGAAACAACCTTCAGTCAATAATGAGGAAGTTGGGCTGCCCTGTGGAAAGTGAGCTTGTGCCTGCAAATGAAAAACAAAACTGTTCAAACATCTGGCCTCAAACATAATCATACAACTCTTTTAAAAACATATTGGCATACATCCAGCTGGAGAAATCGGGCCTGTAATTAGGAAATGCTTCTATTTAATAATGGCCCCTTCTAAGGAAATTCTGAAAGAAAAAGAGAGCTTTCATCAGAAGCATGAGACACTTCATTATTTCAAAATTTAACCAAACCTATTTTCAGTCAGAGTCGTTTACTGCAACATGTGCTTACTATGAATGTCCTTGGACTATAAACTAATTCCTACAGCATTTAACAAAGAAAGGCATACTGTTAACTCTGAGGACTATGCTAATAGCATTTGAAGGAAGGAAGATCATATAACTACATTTTATCCCATCTTCTTATTTCATTAGGAAAATATTCTCCACGTGTTATCAGCACCTTATATAAAATGTTTTTTAATGGTCATATATAGGAGCAAGAAGAGTTTTGAGATCTAACATGCTAGCTCTAATTGCAAAATATAAATTTTAAGTATAAAATGTAACTATTCTATGACCAAGTTTTCATGACTATGAAATAACTCTCTCTTAATCCTAAGTGATTTATTTTATGAGGAAATAACTGCAAACTTTCAATTAAGGAACATAAAACACTTAGCAATACCATATGAATTAAAAGGCACAGGATACACTAGCTTTTTTATGGCTATGTTCTATCTACATCCCAAAAGCTGAAACTATTTTACCATAAACGTCACATTATACAATTTGGCTATTGTAATAACAAATGGAAAATAAAATGCCATTTTATTCCACAGAGACAAATATACCATACACAAATGAATATACTTATTCTCATTACACTTAGCTCTGATTACACTTAGCTCTGAGCCTGCTATCTATATGCATAAAGAAATATACACACCGCTCTGGCCAAGTAGTTCAGTTGGTTAGACCAAGGTTGCAGGTTCAATTCCCTGTCAGGGCACATACAAGAATCAAACAATGAATGAATAAATAAGTGGAACAACAAATTAATGTCTCTCTCTCTCTCTCTCTCTCTCTCTCAAAATCAATAAGTAAAAATTAAAAAAAGAAATGCACACATTACATAATTCTTACCACATGATCAAAAGAAGCATACTATTTCTTTAAGCAATTTTCCCTAAAACTAAATTATAAAAGGAAGTGGAATAAGCATTTATCTTCTATTTTATGTGTGCTGGGAAATTTATATGCATGATATGACTTAATCTTTTCAGTGAGCTTTATATTAGTTCACTCTCCAATGTAGATTCAAATTCAGGACTGCTTAATTCCTAGGTTTATGCTTTTCCCACATTCCCAACAGCTTAGCAATACCATATGAGAACTTTAAATCCTATAATGCATCAGGCTAGATATGTTAAAGAACAAAATTCAACAGAGTAAATTTGAAGATCTAATTGGCTTGATTAAGTGATTCAGGACCTGGCAGCAGCCCATCTAGCAACTAGAAAGGTGCCCTGATGAATAGGACAAAATGGAAGGTTTCCCTGGGCAGAAAGAGGGTGGGAATAAGAAGCTAAAAGAGTGGATTCTTTTAGGGAGGGGCACCTTCTCTTAGGGGGAAGCAGGGGGTCTGTTGGGCTGATTACCTCACCAGGGATGATTGATTTAAAATTCCACTCTGGAACTGCAGTTAGGTTAGTTATTAAGTTTTGGTTTAGTGACAGTGGCTTACCAAAAGTGACTCCATTGTTGACATAAGAACATCAAACCTGGAGAATTTTTCTTAAAATATATTACTTATTGATTTCAGAGAGGAAGGGAGAAGGGGAGAGAGGTAGAAACATCAATAATGAGAGAGAATCATTGATTGGCTGCTTCCTGCAAGCCTCACACTGGGGATTGAGCCCACAACCTGGGCATGTGCCCTGACCGGGAATCTAATTGTGACTTCCTGGTTCATAGGTTGATGCTCAACCACTGAGGCACACCGGCTGGGCTGTAGACATTTTTTGTGAGTTTATTCGAATTTGAGCAAAACAGGAGACATGCCTAGAAGCAAGAAGATCTCAACAGACTGAGAAAAATGCTTCCCAGAATGATAGTTTGTAGTTTCTTTTATGCATTTGGAATTAAGGAGGGAGCATAGGAAGATTACATGAGAGAAAGAAAGGCAGAGAAATTTCTAGGATTTGATTACAAGATAGTTAACAAGATTTTGTGCTCTCTTGAGGGTGGTTATGCGTCTGAGAAGTATGAAAAAGAAGTATTTCAAAGGCATATTAATCTAGATGCACAGAAACAGTGGACAGGGCTTGCTTAAGGCAGAGATAACATTTTGCTAGGGAAGTTAGGCCTGAGATGTGACCACCCACCATGAGGTTACTTTATTCATTGATTTATTATACAGCCCGTTTGACCCATTCCTTCTTTTTCTTGTTGTTGTTGTTATTGTTGTTGTTGTTGTTGTTGTTGTTGTTGTTGTTCTTCTTCTTCTTCTTCTTCTTCTTCTTCTTCTTCTTTTTCTTCTGACGCATCATAAGAACTTTACTAGAAACTCAGAGCCATTCTTTGTATAGTCATTTCTTATATCTAAACTGTATAGAAATTGAGGACATACATTTAAAAATGATTTAGTTAGTTTCTGATCTGGGCAAGATACAGTAAGCACGATTCATCTGTTTCACCCACTGAACACAACTATAAAATCTACACGGGATGCATGAAACAGCTATATTAGGACTCTGAAAAGTAAATAGTAGCAGATGGATTGGAGAAGAAGATCAGAACTTTAAGTATCACTAAATTGGTGGTGACTTTCCAATTTTGATTCTTCCAATATCCTCTAGCCTGAACTGAAGGCAGTCCCAAACCCAAAATAGTGGCCAAAATTTATAGCCTGAACTCAACCAGTTCAATGACCTGCTGAAATAAAAATATCAACATTCTTCATGGGACTTCAATGATACCCAGAGCCCTATAATATTTTAGCTGTCCGGGACACAATCCAAAATTACTGGGCATTGAAAGAACCAGGAACAAGACAAGAACAGATATTGAGGGGGCACCCAGAGAGCTCTGATACAGTAGGCTTCGTGGAGAACCCCTTTGAACTTCTCTTGGCTTCTAAGCCACAATCTTTTCTGGTTATTCTCCTGCTTCAAAAGCCCCTCTTTACCTCCTAGGAGGTCTCTCCTTATTTTTATGTTACAGGTTTAATTCCGTGGAGGCAGATGCTGAGACAGAGTTTAGTGTACAAGATGTGTCTTAGGGATCAATACCTGTAAAGAGAAGGAGAAGAAAGCAGGAATGGACAGAGAGAAGTCAAACAGCAGTGACAGGCCCACAACTGTGATCTACCCAGTGGGGTGCCTGGAACAAACAGTACTAGTCAGAGTTGTCCTGCAATTGGACAACTTTTGTACCCCAATAACTGGACCTGCCTGCTGACTGGCCTCCCTACAGCAAGGTCTCCAATCTTTCCTCAAAGGGGAATCTGGGAAACACCTCTGTTTGTCTACCAAGCTCTGGATCCTCAGACCTCTTCACCTCTTCTTACTTCCTCCTACTCCCTAGGTGACCTTATCTTGTGCTAATAACTCTAGCTTAGGCCTGCATTTCATCACTCTCCTGAACTCTACACACTGATATCCAATAGCCTACGTCACATTTCATCCTGAATGGGTAATGTGCATCTAAAAACTAACATTGAAAACTTAAAATCAAACTCTTTTAAATATATATATATATATAATTTCAGAGAGGAAGGGAGAGGGAGAGAGAGAAAAAAAAACATCAATGATGAGAAAGAATCATTGATTGGCTGCCTCCTGCATGCCCCCCCCCCCCGACCCCTAGGGATCGAGCCTGCAACCCAGGCATGTGCCCTGACCAGTAATCAAGCTGACCTCCTAATTCATAGTTTGACACTGAGCCACACCAGTGGGGCTAAAGTCAAACTCTTAATTCCCTCCTTTCTCCTCGTATTCTATTCCCATCTTCTACATCTCAGTAAATAACTTGGGTAAAAAACAAACAAACAACTTAGCATCACACTTGAGTTCTTTCTTTTTCTCATCCTGTATATCTGGTTCATCATCAAACTCTGTTTCCTCTTCCTATAAAATATTCAGACTCTGACCACTCTCACCACTTCCATTATTGCTTCTTTATTCCCAGCACTATCATCTTCTGCCGGGATTATTGCACTTGTACTTATGTCATAGGGTTAGGCCACCCTTTATTCCTCTATTTTAGACTTTTCTATCATAAATTTTATAATCATTTCATTATATTATAGAGATACAGTCCCATTGGTATTTCTGTTTCAATGTTCTTAAGCCTAAGAACTGACAGGTGTTACAATGTTTAATCTCTCCGCTAAGAAATATGCTATTTTTTTCATATTGTTAAAGCCTTTTATCTTTCAGTAGATTTATAGTTTCCTTTATTTATGTTACACATTTCTCTTGTAAACTCATCCTGAGGTATTTTTGTATTTTGGATGCCATTGTAAAACAGCATCATTCTAATCGTATTTTCCAGTCTGCTGTTGCCAGTATATTTGTTAAATGAGTGGAAGCAATAATGAGTGGGTGGTGGTAGCCTGTAGTTTATCCCTCTGGTGGTCTTGGAAACTCAAGCTTATGAAAACACTGCTGAACTTCAGTAAAATCTTCTGATTATGCAACCCTGGAAGTAAAATGTAGTTATTTTAATTGGAGATTAAAACTCAAGGTTCCAGGTTTGTTAAAACTTGACAAAGGGCACATTTAAGATTTGTGCATTTTTCACTGCATGTAATTTTACCACACCACCACCACCCCCCAAAAAACAACAACATGAACAAATATTGAACTCTAGTTAATAATAGGCATGCTGAAGTGTTTAGAGGTGAAGTGTACTGATGTCTGCAACTTATATTGAAATGCATAAAAAATAAGATGTATGAGTAGATAGGTAAATATCTATATAATAAAACAAATATAGCAAAATGTTAATTATAGACTCTAGGTGATAAACACAGGAGAGGCTACTACAATTTCATCAAATTTTGGTATATTTGAAAATTTTGATAAAATGTTGGGGGGAAAATTCTGTTATCAACTACATAGACTGTTAAAGTATCCTTGGTTTCAATAGCTCATCAATATCTCAGTAGATTTTACCCCCAACAAGGAGAGGCTCTGCCATTGGTGGCCTGCTGTTGGCTCACTCGTGGTGAACTAAGAACCTCTTTGATTTTCTGCTCTATGTTTTATTCCAAAACACTTATAATTAACACTGTTGGGAACTTAATGTCATGGTACCCAGTGTTATCTAATGCCAACAAACAGCCCCAGACACAGCCTTCAGCCTTCAGGGTAGGTTGGCTCATTATCCAAGTAAAAGGATGAAAACTTACCCTAGTTTCATTCAAAAGATTAAATTAAAGGACAGTGGCTTTAAATTGTAGAATGAATCACGAGCCAAATTTGTTCAATCTGTTTTTCATTTGCTTGCCACCAAGATTTGAAATATTACTCCTGGTCTCTGCATTGCTTTCTAGGTTAATGACAGATAAAGATAAGTCGAACTAAACTGGGGATTGGCTCCGAGTTCTGAACTCTCTGATCTTTCTAAGTGTAGCATTTTCCCGATTGATCACAGTTTCCAGGTATGGAGGGGACAGGTAAGTTTCACAACTGCTTTCCTTTGATATTATAATCCTTTTTATTCATGGTAACCATAATTCTGAACTTCCTAGTCTTGTTTGCTGTTTGACAAGTCTGTGCTTCTTAAAAATAATGAAATTATTTTATGTATCTTCATTCTAGAGATATGTGTGTCTAACAAGATAGCCCTAAGAGAAAGTGTAATGCCAGAAGCAAGAGCTATGGGAACAGTTGTGGGGTCAGCTGGAAGATGCTTGACCACATCAGAAAGCAGTGCAGTGGGTAGCTCGAGCTGAAAGTCTTTGAACAACTCACCAATCATCCCCTGAGAAAAAGAACCAGCAACTCTGCATCTGTGAGACCGAGGGAGTGCACCATGGTGGCACCAGCCACGCCCAGTGATTAGGGCTTGGACAATAGAGAAAGGTAGACACTCTCACACAAGTGTTCAACCTAGGTCTGATTAATAGTTGTGGGAGAGAAGGTGCTTTATACTGAATGAGGGATTAAAGTTTTTATTTTGAACAAATTAAACCCTTTAAGTCATGAAGAAAAGACTGTGAGAATGCCTCACAATTTTAAGAAAATCTTTCAGATCTGCCCCCAGGAAAAATTCATACTTGTGGAAGGGGATGCCATCCATTTGAAAGACAGTAAGAAAAATAAAGCTACTTAATTATTTCACCTCACAAAACCCAGCTAGTTCATACAGATGATACATAAAGAACAAGCAAAATATTGTACATGTATTCCTAGAAATTTAGAGCTGAAGTGGATTTTACTACTGCTTCCAATGATTCTCTGTTTCTCTAAGTGAGAGGATTATACTTCCTCACCCACTAACATCAGGCTTAACCATGTTTCTTGTTTCAGCCAGTAAAGTATGAATGGGAGTGATGTACAATTTTAAGCAGAGAATTTAAGAGTCATCACATGACTCCACTATCATTCTTTGCCCCCTGCCACAAGAACAGCATGTCCCAGATAGAGGCTGCTTCTTCAGCCCAGACCCCAAAGTGAAGAGCACGTGAAGCTGATCCACAGCTAACCTGTAGCCAACATGAAATATGATGAGTGAGAAATAAACATTTTTATTGTTGAGAGCCACTGAGATGTGGGGGTTGTTTGTTACTGCAGCATAACTAATCTAAGCTGACTAATACACACAGTATTTGCTAAAACCAAAATACAAGCTTATAAAAAGTTTAAAAAACATTATAAAAATATCATAAAAAGTAGCTTATGGTAGGTAAAATAAGTGACACTGACAATAAATGTTATGAATTTAGAGAAGGAAAAGAGAGCATAATGCTAAAATGGTCAGAGTTGTTCTTAATACCAAAAATTGAAAACAACTTAATAGAATACAACATAACACTATAAGGGCATTAAAAATTATGTTATAGAGGAATCTTTAAGAGCAGAGAAAGAGGCCCATATTGTACTGTTTGATTTTTTAAAGCATGTTAAAAATCAAAGTATACAATATGATTCTTTTTTAAAAAACTAAAAAGTGTATGTTCCCCCCCCCCCTCTTCATTAGGCAAAAAAGAAAAATCACCCTAAAATATTAACAGTGTTTATCTTCAAACATTATGAGTGTGTTATGTTTAAAATTTCTTTCTTTCTTTCTTTCTTTCTTTCTTTCTTTCTTTCTTTCTTTCTTTTTTTTTTTTTTTTGCTTATATGATGTAAAGAAGGAAACATCTTTTAAAAATATAAACAAAGCAGGAGGGATATACAAATTAAAGGTATAGGAAGATAGTGTCTAAGCCAGCCGTGGGCAAACTACGGCCCGCGGGCCGAATCCGGCCCGTTTGAAATGAATAAAACTAAAAAAAAAAAAAAGACCGTACCCTTTTATGTAATGATGTTTACTTTGAATTTATGTTAGCTCACACAAACACTCCATCCATGCTTTTGTTCCGGCCCTCCGGTCCAGTTTAAGAACCCATTGTGGCCCTCGAGTCAAAAAGTTTGCCCACCCCTGGTCTAAGCTCTGGTCATAGCAATGGGAATGAAAAGGAATATACAAGAAGCTATGTAGAAGAAGAATTGATACAACTTGCATCCCCAGCTTTGAAACTCTCTGGGGCTGCAGCATTCCTTTATACTGAAGCAATTTTAGATCACCATACTGTTTGGCTATTTAGATCAGTTACTTTCTCATGCTTCTCAGATGCAACCTCCATTCTCTTGTCCCCATTAATACTCATCTTTCTGTTCTTTTCCCTCTCATTCTTGCTAAGTCACCCTTTCTAATTCTCTCTCTATTGTAAATGAACTGCACACCCTTGCCCTTATCTTACAATCTGTTGCTCACTCCCTAGAAAACATTGTGTCTTTTACATAGTAGATGCACAATAGATATTTGTTGAATGAATAATTTTCTCAGAGTGGTATTCCACTGGGATCCCCTCTTCATTGCTCCTCATCCTCCAACCTGTTGTGCTCCTATTTTAAGTGCCACCACCCACTCAGTTGACCAAACCAGAAGTCTGAGTGTACTAGAGTCACTGACCACTTGCCAAGTCTCATCAGTTCTGTCTCCTTCATGTCTCTCAAGTCAGTTTTCTTACCATCACCTTTTCTGCCCCTGCCCTTAGTTCAGGCACTCATCATTTCTTCCCTGAATTATTGCATTAGTCCTGCCTACAGAGTTTCCTCTTTCATTCCATCCTCATTCTCTGGCCAACCTCCAGGGTGATCTTTTTAAAATGCAATTCTGATTACATCACTACACAATTTTAAATCCTTTGAGGGCTTCCCAGAGAGTTCAGGTTAAAAACAAAACAAAACAAAACAAAATTGTTCCTGGTGAGTAGACAAAAATTTTCACCATCAGGTCTGTACCTTCCTCCTTCTGCCAAACTATGACGCACCAAGCATATTGAAACTATCTGTAGTTCTTGGAGCACATCCTGCTCTTATTTACTTCTGGGCTCCCTCAGCCTGGAATGCTCTTTCTCCCAATTTCATTCTCTTTTTCTCCTGATTAAATTCTACTTCCACTTTTTAAATTCAAAAGTGTATGTTTTCTCTCCCCGCCCCCTTCATTAGGCAAAAACAAAAACAAAAAACCCTAAAATATTAACAGTGTTTTTCTTTAGCATTAGGAGTGCTTCCCCCAAAATTAAGCTCAGGCATTACCTCCTCTATGAAGTCCTTATTAGAATTTTCTGTACTTCCTTTGTTCTCCCAAACACCTCCAGCCTACTTTGATTACAGCTCTTTATACTATACGAGGGTCATTTAAATATTCCATGTCTTCCTTCCTGCAATATAAGCTCCTTGAAATCACCAATCATGTCTTATTTGTCCCATAGTTGGCTTATGGTTGATGCTCAAAAAGTAATAACATTAAATGTCATGGTGATTAATAAAGTGCGAAGACTACACACAACAGAGGAGTCCAAGTTGACCAAAGTTTTGTGTTTGTTTTTTTTTTTAAAGATACTTTTATTGATTTCAGAGAGGAAGGGAGAGGAAGAGAAAGAGATAGAAACATCAACGATGAGAGAATCATTGATCAGCTACCTCCTGCATGCCCCTACTGGGGATTGAGCCCGCAACCTGGGCATATGCCTTTGACCACAGTGCAACCTGGAACCCTTCAGTCTGCAGGCTGACACTCTGTCCACTCAGCCATACCAGCTAGGGCCAAGTTGACCAAAGTTTTGATACTGGGTGATTAGGAGAACTGAGGCTCTGAGAACAGATATAGGAAAGTTTGGAGGCAGAGTCAGTTCAAGGAGAAGGCTGATGCTTTCGCTTCATCCGTGACGAATTTGAACTGACTATATCCAAAGGAAAAAGATGTAACCACAGTGCTGTCACCCACACAGACCCATGGCAAACGCACCACTTGGGAGACATGGGACATAGCTGTCCCCTCACTGGAGAGGCAGCATCCTGGGCAGTGTGAGGCTCCCAAGGTCACCCTCCTCTTAGTGTCGTGTAAAAGAGAGAGAGGATTAAAATACATACCTATCTATTTATATTTTCAAAAAGAAACACTGCAAAGCTAAATCAAAACTAATAAAAATGCAGATGGAAGTAATTCCTTCCAGAGTGTACTTTATTATACAGTTTTAGATTTGGTGTCTTGGGTACATGTTACATATCCAAAATATAAATCAAAAAGAAAAAAAGTAACCCATGAAAATTAATAAAAAAAAGTGGACCTTGGCCCGGTAGCTCAGTTGGTTAGAGCATAGTCCCAATATGCCAAGGTTGCAGGTTCGATCTCCGGTCAGGGCACACACAAGAATCAACCAATGAATGCATAAATAAGTAGAACAACAAATCAATGTTTCTCTCTCTGTGTCCCTCTCTCTCTGTCTTTCTCTCTCTCTCTCTCTCAAATCAATAAAAAATTAAAAAATTTAAATGAATATTTTATTGTTTTTAACTCTACATCAAGTTGGCGATATAACTATCCAGAGAAAATAATTCCTGCAAGTTTAATCATAAACCATGCATTAAATAGTTTCATTGTTAACAGTAATATTAGTATTGTTTTGAAACTATTTGTAATATATTTTTATTTATTTCAAAGAGAGAGGGGGAGAGAGAAATTGAGCCCACAGACTGGGCGTATGCCCTGACTGGGAATTGAACCGTGACCTCCTGATTCATAGGTCGACACTCAACCACTGAGCCACGCTGGCTGGGCTGAAACTATATTTTATATTGCAAAGTAAAGCAAATAACTTCTTTGTTAGGAATCAAGATTTTCCACAGTAGTGCATATATATTCCCTGTAATGTTAGATTTGAACTGGAGATATGAGTATGAGCCTGTGATTTTTTTTTTAATTTCCAGAAATGTGTACTTTCTAGCTCTGACCACTGAAAAGGCCTAGCTGTAATAACAGCACAGATTGTGGCCTTTAAATACCATTTCCCACTCCAGAAGCCAAGGCTCCTTGGAGGAATGCGTGATTCCAGACATAGGACCTGCTTATACATATGATTGTCACATAGAAATTTAATTTTCAAGCATGTCTTAGGCCAGGAGGTCCTGGTGGACACATTTAGTTTAACCAAAATTGTACAATTAGAATGCACACTTATTATTTTGGGAAGTGAAGTAAAACTACCAGATAAAGTGGATGTTCATATTTGCATTCTCTACCTGTGGACAGATCTTGGGAAACCAAACTATAAGCAGAAGTAGCATGGTGAGCACCAAACCAGTGTGGATAGAGTTAGCTGGTTAATGCTAGTGGTTGATGTTATCAAACCATGGTTATCTGAGGCCATCTCCACACACGAGACTCAACATGCACTTACTACGTGGAGTGGTTTCTTTTGCCCTTCTCACCCAGCATTGCAGAATTAGAGGCCCTTTGCCTCTGTTCACTCTTGTTCACCTTCCCTTCATTATGCTTTTCTTCAGGCCACTCTCCTCCCTATAGGCAGCCTCTTTCTTTAGATATAACAACACTATCAAGTCTAAGCAGCATAAGACCACATCTGTCCCTACAGACATCTTGTGCCACGTAACCAGCAACATTAATTGCCCACATTTCACACAAAGATTCAGGTTTCTGACTTCCCTTAAAAAAAAAAAAGAAAAGAAAAGAAAAATAGGAAAAAGGACTAATTAGCTGGACTAATGGCAGCAGTTCACAGTCCTCAGTTGATCATGGTCTCTGCCCAGCCTGGGTCCCTCAGTTCTATTGCTAAAGGTACTGTGTTTGCAACCCCAGTTTTAAAGTACCTCCATAGGATCAATCACTGTTCTGAGCCACTGCCCTTGTTCAGGGGTTAACCCTCAGAAGGCAATCCTTCTTCCTAGTATCCAGGTTCAAGACCAGAGTAGGATATTTCCCTGTTGGCCTTCTGTCTGCATTTGCACCATCTACTGATGAGCTGGTTAAAGCCATGAGCTAGAATGCGTTTGCTGAAGCAAAAGACACTGAAGCTGGAGCCTTGGGGAAACATAGCAGAAAAATGAGAGGAGGAATAGAAGCCTCGTCAGAATGGGTTCCTATTTGCTCTTTTCTTTCTTTTAAATTTTTTCCCCTTAAAATTTCCCACCCACAGAGTTGAGAATCAGGGCTCTTTCTGGAGCGAAGTCTCTGCAGTCTAAAGCCCTGAAGCAAATCATTTTCTAACCCAAAGTTTCCTGCCTCAATTCTCTTGCTGAAATTTTGCACACACTTGCCTTGTCACACACTGACGTTACTGACAGGCATGTGCTCAACTATCCCCCGTGTGTAAGCTGTGCATGGGCTGAGACCCAAATTATTTTTGGTCCCCATTACAGATGTTAGCCTATGTTCCATTTTTAACTCTGACGTAGGCACAAGCACTGGTTGCCCAGGAGACATGAATCTGGGCAAACCAAGGAGAAGAGTGCCCTGAGGGAGGGCAAATTTTTGTTTCTCTGTGGCCCTGCTCACCCACAGCCTCCAGCCTCACCTTCCCACTCCTGTCCCCCATCCACAGAGGCCCATGGTAAACACACCGCCACAGGGGCATGGGGGCACAGCTCACCCACACTGGGTGGCAACAGCCGGGACAGTGGAGGTTCCCTGATCTCCCCTCCTCTTGGCTGCACTGATCCAGCAAGTTCTGCCTGCTCAAAAGAGCTACGTCTGGCTTCTCCGACAGTTCGAATCTCATTAAACACTCTCAGTACCAAAAGCCAACCTTTTGTCACATTGCTTCCCATTGCACTTGTCCTTGTAGTTGACTTATGTGTTTGATTCATGTCTGCTTCTCTCACTATGAGGACAAGGGCCCATATCTGCTTTGTTTGTTTGCAGCATCTAATATACTCCCTATCAAGAGTGGGCACTCAACAACAACTGTGTAAGTGAATATATCCTAGACCAGTGATGGCGAACCTATGACACGCGTGTCAGAGGTGACACGCGAACTCATTTTTTTGGTTGATTTTTCTTTGTTAAATGGCATTTAAATATATAAAATAAATATCAAAAATATAAGTCTTTGTTTTACTATGGTTGCAAATATCAAAAAATTTCTATATGTGACACGGCACCAGAGTTAAGTTAGGGTTTTTCAAAATGCTGACACGCTGAGCTCAAAAGGTTCGCCATCACTGTCCTAGACCATTGGCAGTGGAAAGGACCTTAGCTAGCATTTGGTCAACTTTCCTGATTTGATGAGTGAGGTGAAACTATTCTTCAAAACCACCTGAATCTTCACAAGGGCCATAGGCTCTGACGTCAGAATGCCTGGGTTCACATCCGGGCTCTATCACTCACTTAATGTCTCTGTCTGTGCCTCAGTTTCCTCATCTGGAAAATGGGAGTAATTATATCAGCCCATAGGGTAATTATGAGGATAAGCAGAAACTTATAAAGTGCTTAAAATAGTACTTGGTAAATAGTAAGCCTTATATATGTGTTTGTCTAAAAAAAAAGTAGAATTTTCTGTTATGATGGAAAGGTTCTACACTATCCAATATAGTAGCCCACTAGACACATGTGGCTACCAAGCATTTGAAATGTGGCTAGTGTGACTGAGGACATTAACTTTTATTTTATTAGAATTTGAATTTAGACCACTCTGATGGACAGTCAAGAGCAGGGGTCCTGCCCAGCTGGTGTGGCTGAGTAGTTGAGCATCGACCTATGAACCAAGAGGTCCCCGGTTCAATTCTTGGTCAGGGCACATACCCAGATCCCCAGTAGGGGGCGTGCAGGAGGCAGCCAATAGATAACTCTCTCTCATCGATGTTTCTATCTATCCCTCTTCCTTCCTCTTTCTCTAAAAATCAATTTAAAAAGACACATACACATCTATATATATAAAAGCCTAAGCGACCGTTGCAACAGAAACAACCAAACGGACAATCGAACAGGCTGCGTGGGGCGACCAGGCCGGCAGGGGGGTTAGTGAGGGCTGACCAAACTACTGAGCAGCGAGCTGGGGGGGAGCGGGGGGCAGTGAGGGGTGACCAGGCTGGCAGAGGGGGGCAGTAAGAGGTGACCAGGCCAGTGGAGGGGGCAGTTAGGGGTGACAAGACCAGCAGAAGGGGCAGTTGGGGGTGACCAGGCCAGCAGGGTGGGCAGTTGGGGGTGACCAGTTCAGCAGGGGGGGGCAGTTAGGGGCGATCAGGCAGGCAGGCAGGTGAGCAGTTAGGAGCCAGCGGACCCAGATTGTGAGAGGGATGTTCGACTGCAGGGATCGGGCCTAAACCAGCAGTTGGACATCTCCCGAGGGGTCCTGGATTGAAGAGGGTGCAGGCTGGGCTGAGGGGACACCTCCCCCCCGTGCATGAATTTCGTACACCGGGCCTCTAATATATATATATATATATATATATATATATATATATATATAGAGCAGGGGTCCTTGCAACAGATAAGTCATCATGGCTGATAGAATCAGCTACCCTTTAAGCCCAGGGAGATCCTTTTGAGTATGAGTAGCACAGTCTCCAGTAAGCCAAGAAACTCCCCACATCCTTATTTGGCTCAGGCCTCCCAGGCCAGGCACCTGACATCAAGGTAGCATTGCTATTCTATCAGGTAGCTGGGCAGGTTTGCATACCCCATTAGAACTGTGGTTGAATAAACCAATTAAGAGCATCTTTTTTTTTTTCCTTTTAAAAAAAATATATTTTATTGATTTTTTTACAGAGTGGAAGGGAGATGGAGAGTTAGAAACGTGGATGGGAGAGAAACATCGATCAGCTGCTTCCAGCACCCCCCCCCCCCCACTGGGGATGTGCCCACAATCAAGGTACATGCCCTTGACCGGAATCGAACCTGGGACCCTTCAGTCCGCAGGCCGATGCTCTAGCCACTGAGCCAAACCGGTTGCAGCTTTTCTTTTTCCTTTAGGGCCATACACCGAAATGCTAAACACAAACATCTACAGATTTTAAAAACTTTCAAAGCTCTAACATGAACACTTTTTCTACGAGTTTTAAAAAATAGATTCTTCAAGAACATTTGAAAATGCTACTTTTGAAGAAGTCTTTCTCCATATGTAGAGCTATCTACTGCCATTAAAAAAAAATCAATCCAAGAAAAAGGCAAGACCTCAACTGGTTGGATTCCAAATTAAGCTACAGCTTGAGCTAAAAATAGCTTGCCAGTGTTAAGAATCTGTTCTCTGAATTTCAATGGCTTGTCTCTCCCAGAGGACAACATTCACTGTGTTCTATGGCAGGATAGGACTCTGGGAAAGCACACTTCATGTTTTGTCTGGACTCATTTCTACTTTGTGTTCAGAGTAAAAGTAACCAACCATAGTTTTAGGTTCTACACATATGCGTTGTTAAGCATAATGAGCATAAATATTTATAGCTTTTCTTAGCACAAGGTGTGTGTGTGTGTGTGTGTGTGTGTGTGTGTAATTCAGCTTTGTGTAGATAATCCTAAAGGTATGCATAAGGGCCAGAAGGTACATTCTGAAATAGATTTTACCTTTTTTGGTTTTTTAACCATGTTATCATTTACTCTATTTTCTCCTAATTATCACTGAATGATTCTATGCTTTTTAATTTCAAAAACAATTTCTATTTTTTCTCTGGAACTCTGGGATAGCAAAGACCAGAAGAAGAGCCCAGCTGGTGTGGCTCAGTGGCTGAGCGTCTACCCAGGAACCAGGAGGTCACTGGCTCAATTCTGATTAGGGCGCCTGCCGGGATTGCGGGCTCGATCCCCAGTGTGGGGTGTGCAGGAGGCAGCCCATCAGTGATTCTCTCTCATCATTGATGTTTCTATCTCTCTCTCCCTCTTCCATCCTCTCTGGAAATCAATAAAAATATCAATGAAATATATTTTTTTAAAAAGACCAGAAGAAGAAAATGAGTTTCAGGCTCAATATGTGGTAAAAATGGTATTTCAAAATGGATTGCATTACATATACTTAAAACTTGTTTAATACCACAGAAGGTAGGAGTGTATGTACCACAGGTGAGGATACAGCAAAGAGGTGGCCATCTGCAAGCCAAGGAGAGTGGCCACACCAGAAACCAACCCTGCCAGCACTTTGATCTTGGACTCCCACCCTCGAGAACCGTGAAAAATGCCTTTTCTGTTGTCTACGGCATCCAGTCTGTGGCATTCCGTTGAGGCAGGCCTAGCAAAATGATACACAGAGTTTAGCATTTGATTTAGATCATTTCTTGGTTCTTAGTAAAGAATAGACTTTCAAATGGTCACATTTTTAAACGATGAAACTGTTCCTACCCCTTCATGCTTTGCTTTTCTATTTAAAGAAGTGAGGTTGTTTCCATTGCGGTGTTTTATTTAGTACAACCGCCTGGTATTGAATACCTATTCATATTTACAATATGCTAACTTCTATACAAATATTCAAAAGTCATTCTTATAGCACACAGTGAGTTCAGGTAAAATGGCTTAATAATAGCAATAAAGTGAACATAGCTGTTAACACTGAGTGCTTACACGGTAGCAGGCACTCTCCTAAGTGCTCTTCTTCTATTTAATCCTCACAACAATCTCGTCAGGTAGTTGCTATCATTACCCCATTTCACAGAGGAGGAATCCAAGTACAGGAAGGTTGAGCAACTTGCCCCAGGTTTTAAAGCTAGAAAATTCAGAACTGAGAGTGATACAAATAGAATTGGCCTAGTTCACCTAGACATCTGTCCTTATTATTAACATCCTAATAGGAAGCGTTACTATTTGACAATTTGTTTACTTTCAGATGCAACTCAAAATTTAAGTAGAATATAAGTTCTGTAATGAAACTTAGTGCTGCATGTGGTGTTGTGAGTCAACAGCAAGATATGAGCATTTGGCTTCAAACTGAATTTAAGATTTCTCTGCCTCTCTCCACCCCAGTATCACTGAGGAGAAAACATGTTACATTCCAATTTGCAGTTATCTGACCAAAACATCCCTCACAAAATTCTAATGTTTAAACCAAACATGGAAGTTTCTGGGCCCATAAAGCTAAGGACTACTCTTAGGACCCCTGAGAGCCATGCTATAAAGCTGTTTGAATGGTCTATTGATCTCTCTCTGGCACATCTCTATTTTATTCTCTCTCTAACTCAACATTGTCTTTATTATCTTTATTGCAAAAGTCTGAACAGTGCTTCTGTGCCAAGACCCAGTCAAGTTACCTGCTAGACTGAATTTTCTAAGTCTGGTGTACAAACTTTGAAAACCAAAGAACAAAATCTTCTTCTCTCTTTTCCTTGTTGAGTAGTTCCTTAGGTGATAAATAAATTATAATGTGACACACATAGAAGATTCTCAATAAATAGTTCTGAGCTGTAGAAAAGATATTCTTGGCACCATTCCCAGAATTAACAACAACAAATTTTAATTTTATATTTGAATGGTACAAATGGATGTCGTAAAATAGGGAACATAAAGAGGCTTAAGGGAAATGGAGGAAAATTCTGTGAACAATTTTTTTAAATGTTTTTATTGATTTCAGAGAAAGGAAGGGAGAGGGAGAGAGAGATAGAAACATCAATGATGAGAGATAATCATCAGTCAGGATCGTGCACCGACTGGGAACCGAACAGTGACCTCTTGGTTCATGGGTCAATGCTCATCACTCCTGAGCCACACCGGCCAGGCCTGTGAACAGCTCTTTAAACTCAGAGGATAACAATGCTGTAAGTATGTGCATTGTTCTGGGAAAAGGGTCTTCAGCATTTAAATAGTTAATCGTGGAGTGAATGCAGCAGCAGCTGGAGGGAGTGTTTACAGTGCAAGGCAGGAAGTATGGAGTCAATGACTTTTGCTAGCTGGAAAGAGTGGCGGAGAAGGGGGAGGGCGAGGAGAGAGGGTGCCTGCAGGGGAAGGTGGCGAGGAGAGAGGGTGCCTGCAGGGGAAGGTTTCTCGTTGTTCTGGGCCTGGAAGGCTTTCTCTTACAAACTGAAGCCAGATATTGGCCAGAGATCCTCTCCCATTGTTGCAGAAAGGATGAAAACGTGCTGAGTGGAGATAGAGTGAAGCCAAAGTGGGGAGATACAGGCATTGTGCCCAGAATACATTTGGAACTTCCAGCATTTGTATGGAGGGACATAAAAATAGAAATTAAGAGGCTTAGACATCTAGAAATACAATTGATAAAGCCTTTTTAAATAATAATCACAATACCTAACATTTGTTTAGCAATTTTTACATGCCAAGAGCTGTGTTAAATATTTTATAATTGTTATCTCACTCAATTCTCAAGAACCCTGTGAGGAAAGTGTTTTAGAAATTATTCATTTTATAAATGAGCCTACTGAGGCTTTGCAGATTAACTAGTTTGCCCCAAATATAAATTTAAATAGTTTGCCCCTGTCAAAGTACAAATCTTTAAAAGTTAGAAACGTGATCTTTATACAAATACATTTGTCCAAGATTTACTTGCCTCATTTATGAAGAAACAAGCTGGTTCAAAAGGGGAAGATAGGAGACTGTGTGTTTGCGTGCGTGCCTGAGTGCGTGCCTGCGTGCATGTGTGTATGTCTTAGCAAAGGAAGAAAAGAATGCTGAGTAGATTGCAAGTAAGATAAAGAATAGGAAACTGACTAATGTTCTACAGCACAATAAAACCAAAAGATTTCTATTGGACATGAATAATTTGTATCTCTAGTAGATAAATAAAAATAATTTGCACCTTAATTGTCTAGATTCTAACTCTAGAAGTGTATATATATATATATATATATATATATTAAGTAAATATATATATAATATATATTAAGTAAATATATATATATATTATTGATTTCAGGAAGGAAGGGAGAGGGAGAGAGAGATAGACACATCAATGACGAGAGAGAATCATTGATTGGCTACCTCTTGCACACCCCACACTGGGAATTGAGCCTGCAACTCAGGCATATGCCCTGATCGGGAATCGAACAGTGGTTAACAGGTTGATGCTCAACCACTGAGCCAAACCAACTTGGGCGAAGTTGACATCTACTTTTAAAGACATAGAGTCCTAAACAATGAAACATAGTAGAACAAATAAAATTGCATCCCCTAGATAATCAGTGATCTCAGGTGGATTTATTAGACAATCTTGTCTACAACACTATCTAAAAGAACTTCCCGTAATGATGGAGATGTTTTACAGCTGCACTGTCCACTAAGGTAGCCACAGGCCACACTGAACACTTAATTAAGCCCTTAAAATGTGACTAGTGTGACTGAGGACCTGAATTTTAATTAATTTAAATGTAAATAGTCACACATGGCTAATGACTACTATACACACATAGCTAGTGACTGCAATATTGGGATTGTATCAGATGACACAATGCTATGACTTTGAAAGAGCACATCCTACAGGTCATTCATATGAGTAGTAAATTTTGAGAAACACTGTTGTATGTGATACTAATAAAAGTTGTCTGTTGGCCAAATTTTAAAAAGCACTGCTCCAATCCATGCTCTTCTAGCATCTACTCTTTTTTTTTTTAATGTATATATTTTTTTTACTGATTTTGGAGAGGGAGAGAGAGATAAAAACATCAATGATGAGAGTGAGTCATTGATCGGCTATATCCTGCACAGCCCCACACTGGGGATTGATTGAACCGCAACCTGGGCATGTGCCCCAACGGGGAATCAAACCATGACCTCCTGGTTCATAGGTCGATGCTCAACCACTGAGTCACACTGGTTGGGCTAGAATCTACTTTCTAAAAAAGGCAAAGGTGGTAGTATTATTAATACCATTGAGCAGACAGGTAACTGAGGGTCAAGTGCTGAAGGCAACACAGTCAGTGGTAAAAGTTGGGTTTGAACCCAAGTGTGTCTGTGTGAAAAATTGAAATCTCAAATGCCCAAGAGGCCTGGTAGGTCAAACGGGTCAAGTGGTTTGATCATAAAACAAACTAAAAGCAGCAAGTCTACATTCATTTGCTTATAGTCTAGAATTGCCAGATCTCATCATTCTTTCAGGAAAATCCATATTTCTGAACTTTTATGTAAGTTATTCTTTTTTGAATTTTATTTTATTGTTTAAAGTATTACAAATAGTAGTCCATATGGCTCCTTTTTCTCCCCATTGACCTACTCCCCTGCCTCCCCTACCCCTCCCCCCCCGCACATGCCCTCCTCCCCTCCCCTCCTCCCCCCCTTCATTGGTTATGCTTATATGCATGCATACAAGTCCTTTTATCTCTTACCCCCCCCCACAACCCTCCCCTGCCTTCCCGCTGTAGTTTGACAGTCTGTTCGATGCTTCTTTGCCTCTGTATCTATTTTTATTCATCAGTTTATAATGTTCTTATCTAAGTTATTCTTGGTTTTTGAAACCCTGTACTATAGACCAAACAAAACAAGCATGCAGTTCTAATACGGCCCATAGGCCACCAGTTTTCAATCCTGGCTAGCTCAACCATGTACAAGCTTTCCTCTTTGCCCTGTTGCTTCTATAGGGCACTGGGAGCAGGGGTTTGGCCTCTCCAGGTGTTCCCAGGCAGAGCCAAAGGCTTCTCACCTTTCAATATTTGTCACATAACCCTAAATGATTATTTATACGTTTGTCTTCTCAGCTAGATTGCAAGTGTCTGGAGGAGAGGACCATCTACTCAGCTATCTATTGCCAGCATAACACCTGGCCAACAGAAAGCATTTCATGCAGGCTAGTTGAATGAGCATGCATAAAAGTAAGAAGTGAAAATAAACAGAGTGGCTATGAGCCATTTCTTCATTTTCACTTTAAATTTCTATGGGTCAAACTGATTTATTTCCTTGTTGTTGTTGTTTTTAAACCAAGGCTCAGACTTGCACACAAATATTACAAAGAATAATTCAGAAATAATCTCAAAATAATATGGCTACCATCTTTTTCAAAGCCTCCTCTGTGTAAGGTTCTTCCTTATTTCATCCCTCTAATAATCCAGTGAAGTGAACATTATCTTCTCTCTTTTACTGAAGAGAAAACAGGTTCAGAGTTGTTAAGTAATTTGCCCAAGGTCACACAGCTCTCAACTCTATTGCTTGCTGTATTAATTCTCTGTGAGCTCCGCGCAGTAGCTCCCTCTGTGCTTTTTAAGTTTCCCTGGAAAAAGTCCACTCCTTTCCTTTGGTGAGAAGTCAGAGAGAGCGGAGCAGGCAGGTGCCAGGGCAGGTCCTTAGGCGAGGAGAGGCTTTCTTAGAGGGAGCTGTCTGACAGAAGTAAGCAAACCAGGCAGGTGAGAGAGAGGCTGGCTGTGGAGGTGCAGAACTGGTGTTGGTGAAGCCAGACAGGAGATCTGAGCTGGTCACACTACAGGCAGGAAAGCCGGAAAAAAGAACCCAAAGCCAGAGAATCCAGGAGGAATGGGAGCGTAGGGAGGGGCGGGTTGTGCCTGCGTCAGAGGGGCCTCCTGGTTTTCTTCACATGTCTCTGAAGCTTGGTGTGTGGGAAAGGCGCAGGAAGGCGCAGACACTGGTTCAGCGCAGAGCCAGGCACCAGTGCAGGGGCTCGATCAGTGCTCAGCGACAGACTCACTTTCATGAAGTTGCCCATAGGGATTCACGAAGAGATGCCTCTTACCCTGAAAATTCAAACAAAACAGAGGTTCAGAAAATTGGAGGAAGCTAACACAACCCAGTGGGAGTTTCAAATAGTAATCTCCCCCTCCCTTGCCCTTTTCCCACACCAGCAATTTCTCCATCCCATGAAGATGTTACCATTCGACACACATTAATCCATTCATTGAAGAATCAAACTATAACCTGCTTGAATGCACATGAAATGTTGATTCCTTTAAAGAAAGACATTATGAAGCTGGAGAAGTTCCAAAGTAGAAATTAAAAAAAATAATAATAACAAGGAGAGAGGATGGCCTCCAGGGCTTGAACTCTGAGCCCGAGGTCTGTGGTGAAGACTGAGGAGAGGGGCCCGATTTAGTCCTAGGAAGTCAGGAAAAAGGTGACCTGTGGGGTCAGACATAGAATTTTTCATTACAGTCCATACCAAACGTGCACATGATTTGAAGCTTGAGTCTTACATTTAAGACTCAAGCATCAAAAACCTTATGCTACAATCTTACACTCTTGGTACTAAGTTTATCGAATCTTTTACCCAAGAAGTGGTTAAGGCTGAATATAGAAATTGTCACCAAAAATGGTTTATATTCAGTCATGAAATCCACAATGGGTTATTAAGAAAATCTAAGGGATATAAAAGTTGGAATCGGTGTAATGTGACAGATCTGCTCTGTTGGAAACATATCAATTAACCATGTTGATTGATAACTCCCAAATTATTCCTTAACTAATTTAGTAAGATCACTTACTTTTCAAGAAATATGAAATATTCCTTTTTGAACAGATCCCATTTTCCCCCCCTGCCTACAACTGAGATAAACTAGGCCTTTCTACTGACTTTACCAAAATGATTTTATGAAATACAACCAGCAACTCCTCACCAGATAAAAACTGTGGCATAACCTTAAAAGTCTACATACTGTTTTTTAAAGACCCAGTAATTAAAAGCAGAGCTGCAAAAAAGGGGGGTGGGGTGGGAAGAGTTCTTTACTGTGAACTTTTGTTTTTCTGTGAAGTAGGACTTTATCAAACTGAATGTGTTATGAATTTTAAATATATTTGATGCTGAAAGGGAAAAAATAAGTATGCTGTCCTTTCTTGCAGGCTTGTCTTTAGATGTGTCTGGTCATTACCTTGGCAACCCTTACAAATGCCAAGTGACGTCAAGAAAAGAGGAAAAACACTGCTGAGAGCATACACTCCATGCATTATAGATCATCCCGGGGACTAGCATTCTTAGGCACATGCAAGCACTAGATGGATTTAAGATGAGCACCAGAAATCTTCCACTTTGAAGACATGCTTCATACACTTTTTAAGGACTTAGAAATCTGAAAAGAGCATCTTTGAGTTTTTAGTTTAAGCAAAACACAATTCAGCTATTGGCTTAGTTGTTCTGTCTCAGTAACTGCCAAGTCCACCAAAATGTTGGCACTGTAAATCTCATAAACAAATGGAAACTGCCTTTTTCTTTTGAAAGTATATTTTCCCCACAGTTTATTATAAAAAAAAGTTCAGTTATAGAAAGTTGAAAGAATTTTATAATGATCGCCTATATACTCATCACCCAAAGTCTTCCATTAGTATTTTACTCTACTGGCCTTATCACATTTTCTATCTATCTATCTATCTATCTATCTATCTATCTATCCATCCGTCCCTTATCTATACCTTCATCCATCTCAGTTTTGATGCATTTCAAGCAACAAAATTGCAGGCATGAATATACTTTACCCTAAATATCATTAACTGGAGTTCAATAGGTTTTCTCTTGATACAACATTTACAAACAATGAAATGCTCAATTTCAAATGTATTTTTGCTGAGTTTTTTCAAAAAAAGCATAAAAACTCCTGTCAAGATATAAAACATTACTGTCACCCCAGAGAGCTCCCATGTGCTTCTTCCCACTTAATCCCCACCCCGCTCACTCTCCATAGGCAACCACTCTTCTGATTTATGAGTGTTGTTAAGAACCTTGTGTGGGGCTGATTACTCCTAAGAGTCTCCTCCCTTGAACTGTCCCACAGTCTTCATCATCCCTTAGATTACAAGTGCGCATGCCCAGTGCATGCAGTATTAGAGTGCCCAGCATTTACTTTTCCCGTTACAGCTTTTCCCTAACTTCAACCATGTATTCACGACACACCACTTTCAGGGATGAAAGGCAACATCAGAACAGGCTACATACTTTTTGAGGCTCAGTGAAAAATGAAGATGCAAGACCCTGGTTCAAAAGTTATTAGGAATTTCAAGATGGTGACAGCCCAGCATTAAACTAAGTGCAGGACCCTTTGAGCATAGGGCCTCTTCCGTTACACGGTTTGCACACTCATGAAGCTGGCCCCAGTCAACACAGTTTTTCTTCTGGAAACTGAAGTATTTAGCACAGCTTTACAAAGAAAAGTAACAAAGGCAAATGACTTAGAACTAGACATTCATAAGTATTCCTGGACCCGCCAATTTCAACATCTGAAGAAGACAAGCTGAAGTGGGTAGCAAAATTTTCTCTTAGTTTTCTTTTCTTTCTTTAGTAGCTGAATCAGTGGGTATCTTTATAAACAAAGTTATGTTGAGTTAGTAAAGGTTAACGGTTTCCCAGGACTACACATCATGAAACTAGTTACCTCCAGACCAGTCATCTCTGTCCTGGTTGTAATTATACAAAGAAGTCACCATATTTACATTTTAATTCACTAGCATCTTAGGGAACATATTTAACCAAAAATATAAAGCATTTTTCTATTCAAAAAGTTAAAAAACATCTAGAAGAAAATACAAACAACTTGTAATCTTGAAGCAGTGTAATAAGACAGTGGTTGCCTTTCTGTCTGGAAATAACAAAACATTTTTAAATGATGACCAAATGGTTGTCAAATATACTCTTCTTTTTTTAAGTTTTTGGACCACTTTTTTTTCCTTTATTGATTAAGGTATTACAAATGTGTCCTTATCCCCCATTGTCCCCTCATCCTCCCAGTCCTGCCCTCACCCCCCTGCTGTCTGTGTCCATTGGGTAGGCTTATATCCATGCATACAAGTCCTTTGGTTGATCTCTCCCCCTTACCCCCACCCTCCCCTACCTTCCCTCTGAGGTTTGAGCATCTGGTCGATGCTTCTCTGTCTCTAGATATGTTTTTGTTCATCGGTTTATGTTGTTCATTATAATCCACAAATGAGTGAGATCATGTGATATGTATCTTTCTCTGACTGACTTATTTCACTTAAATATACTCTTAAACAACACCTAACAGAGCAAGTTTCCCTTGATTAGGGAGAGCTTCTGGGTTGGTGAACATGAGGAGGTGCTGGGAGAGTGGCCGCCAGGAGAGGGCATGGGAGCTCCGCACACTTTTCCTGTACCTTGCCCTGTGCATCTCTCCCATCTGACTGTTTCTGCATTCAGCTGTTGACCCAAGAACATACAAACCTGCCTCTCTCCTCCCTTTAAAGTTTACTCCCTTAATCATTAAACCCTCAGGGCAATTAGGTTGTGGTCAGCTTCAGATAGTCTTAGAAACAAAACTTCGGGTCTTAACAACATGACCATTTTTCTTTATTTGTATTTTTTTTTGCAACTTCCCCAAATCTCCAGAAAGATCAGATTCGCTTATTTCTTATTCAACGATTCTAGTCTGACATCATGTAGATAAGATCACAGCGTTTTCTTAATTCAGGAGAAGCCAGTTGTGGGTTTAGAAGTTGCGTGTGTCTTTCAAATGACTGCAATGCTCTCTGGTTAACAATGAATCAATAAAATGTTTAGCCATTCTATCCTTCACACAGTTGAAATCCCTTATTAATGGCAATGCAACAGCCAAGTGAAGAGATTCTTAGGGCAAGGTTTTAAACAAAGAGCTTCTGTTGTCTTGGAGCTTGGGGCTCCAGGGTGTCAGTATGTAAAAGCATTCTGAATTCCTCAACCTGGAAGCTTCCCAGTCAAAATATTGAACAATTATTATGGTGTGGCCCAATTGATCAAATTGTAAGTCAGCCGTAGTAGCCAAGCCAAGTTGTGGAGTTGATTTTTAGTAGCTGGATGGTAAGGGGAGGTCCAGGGGATATGGTGAAGGGCCAACATAGTGGGTATCAGAGAGGTACTTACTTGGTGGATTTCAACAGTGGTTATATAACAACTAGAGGCCCGATGCACAAAATTCGTGCAAGAGTAGGCCTTCACAGCCTGGTGGCTGCCTGCATCCCATGGCTGCAGCCCCAGCTACGTCCAGAAGGATGTCTGATCTAATTAGCATATTACACTTTTATTATTATAGATATACTAGAGGCCCAGTGCACGAAATTCGTGCATGGGGGGAGGTCCCCTCAACCCAGCCTGCACCCTGTCCAATCTGGGACCCCTCAGGGTATGTCTGACTGCCGGTTTAGGCCCGATCCCGGGGATTGGGCCTAAACTGGCAGTCGGACATCCCTCTCACAATCCTGGACCGCTGGCTCCTAATCGCTCACCTGCCTGCCTGCCTTGTCACCCCTGCCAGCCTGATCATCCCTAACTGCCCCCCTTGCTGGCCAGGTCGCCCCCAACTGCCCCCCCACCAGCCTAGTCACCCCCCACTGCCCCCCCTGCCAGCCTAATCTCCCCCAACTGCCTCCCCAACTGCCTGGGTGCCCCACGCAGCCTGCTTGTTCAGTCATTTGGTCGTCCCTCACTAACCCACCTGCTGGCCTGGTCATAGCTGGTCGTCTTGTGAGACGCAGGGTCGATTTGTCTATTACCTCTTTATTATATAAGATATGGGAGTATTAGGATTTCAGCCCTGTGGATGTCCCTGTTGGTCCATTGGCTTACTTGGCAGGTGAATCTTAGTAGCCCATTCCCCTGATTAAGTCGGGAAGTAGGCTTATAACCAGGTGAGATTAATCAGAGATCTTCCCTATGATTTTTCTCTTTGGAACTATAGGAGCAACACCTCCCCACCTTCTCCCTCATGCTCCCCGCTATCTATTGCATTCTTGTAAGACTACCAAACCAGGATTTTTCAGGGTTCTGACTACTTTCAGAGTGTAGTGGGACTGTAGTTTTTCTAAATTTATGGTCCTTTTTCTCCAGGGTCTCCCCACATCCTTTTTAGAAAATAGTCTTTAGAGAAGTTTTAGGTTCTAAAGTATAGAGATTTCCCACATATCCCCTGGCTCCACATATGCATAATCTCCCCCTAAATGCCAACATCATGAACTAGAGTGATAAATTGTTACAATCAATGATCCCTCATTATACCTGAAGCCCATGGTTTGCATTATGGTTCACTCTTGGTATTTTATATTCTATGGGTGTTGACAAATGTATAATTGTATGTATATATCATTATTGTATATTATAAAATAGTTTCACTGCCCTAAAAATCCTCTGTTTTTTTATCTATTCATCTCTCCTTCTCCCCTATTCCCTGGTAACCACTGATTCTTTCTAGAATGTCATGTACTTGGAATCATATAGTATGTTGTCTTTACAGAGTGGCAATTAAGTTTCCTCCACATCTTTTCATGGCTTGATAGCTCATTTCTTTCTAGTGCTGAATAAATATTCCATTGACTGGTTGTACTACATTTTATCCGTTTATCTACTACATTTTATCCGTTTATCTAGTGAAGGGTATCTTGGGTTTTTTTCAAGAGGTAAACATCTGTGTGCAGGTTTTTGTGTGGGTATAAATTTCAACTCATTTGGGTAAATGTAGGGAGCGGCTCTAGAGTTAAGCCTTGGACCAGCTTTGAGGGCAGAGCACAAGTCCCAGCTTTGAGGGCAGAGCCCTCTTAGCATAACTAAGCTTGACATTATGGCCGCCCCCTAGATCCTTCCTGGGTAGCTAATGGGCTGTTGGAGGTTCAGCAAGTGCTGCCAAAACAAGTGAAACTCACAAGAACATTGTAACTATGGTGACCACTACCTTATTTTTCTCTGACTATAAAATAAAGCCTCAGCTTGCTAGCTGGATCCTTCTCTGTGGCCTCATCCAGGCACAGGAAATTCCCCAAGCCCCAGCTATATTCTCTTTGTCTGTCTTTTCTTTAATCCTTCACCACACCTCCTCAGGCTCACCGAAATCTTGGCTGTGCTGGCACGGCACAGGTAAATACCAAGGAATGTGATTGCTGTATTATATAGAAAGAGTATGTTTAGCTTTATAAGAAACCACCAAACTGTCTCCTAAAGTGGCTGTACTATTTTGCATTCCCACCAGCATGAGAGTTCCTGTTGCTCCACATCCTTGTCAGCACTTAATGTTGTCAATGTTTTGGATGTTGGCCATTCTAATGGATATGTAGTAGCATCTCATCATTTTAATTTGCAATTCCCTATTGCATATGCTTATTGTCATATGCTTTTTTTAAAAAAATATATATTTTATTGACTTTTTACAGAGAGGAAAGGTGAGGGATAGAGAGTTAGACACATCGATGAGAGAGAAACATGGATCAGCTGCCTCCTGCACGCCCCCCACTGGGGATGTGCCCGCAACCAAGGTACATGCCCTTGACCGGAATCTAACCTGGGACCCTTGAGTTCGCAGGCCAACGCTCTATCCACTGAGCCAAACCGGATCTTTCTAACTCTCTATCTCTCTCCCTTCCTCTCTGTAAAAAATCAATAAAATATATTTAAAAAAAAAAAAAGATGAGATGGTTATTCCCTCATCTCCCTCTCTGCAGTTCCCCCTCAGTTGCCTGAGTCTCTTCATGAAATTCACAGTTCCTGTCGGGCAGGTCTCCACATGGCTATCTCTCTCCAGATGCAGTAACTGCTTGTTCCGTTCACCTCTTCAGGTCCATGGGGGTTACATCCCCTCCCTTCACTACCCTCAGAGTACTGCTATCCTTATACCTTTATAAATACTGCAGTTCACACTCCCTATTCACAGTTTCACTTACCCTAGTTTCAGTTATCCACAGTCAACCACAGTCTGCAAATATTAAGTGGGAAATTACAGAAATAAACAATACATAAATTAAAAATTGCATACCATTCTGAGTAGTTTGATAAAATCTCGTGCCATCCCACGTCATCCCTCATGCCAGCTGTGAATCATCCCTTTGTCCAGCACATCTTCAGGTTGTAAACACTCTGTGCCTGTTCGTCACTCAGGTGGGTTATCAGATCTACTGTTGTGGTATAGTGCTTGTGTTCAAGTAACCTTCATTTTGCTTAATAATGGTCCAAAGTACAAGAGTACTGATACTGGCAATTTGGCTATGACAAAGAGAAGCATGAGGTACTTCCTTTAAATGAAAAGGTATGTATGTACAGGAAAAAAGCAGTATTATAGAGGGTTTAGTACTGTCCGCTGTTTCAGGTATCCACTGGGGGCCTTGGAATGTATGCCCTGCAGGTAAGGAGGGACTGCTGTAGTTCCTTTAGTGAACCTTGCTTGACTTATCTTAATTTGAGTGTGCAATCTCTTTCCTGTTAGGGCCCTAAGATTGGATAAGATAACTTAGGGAGTAAGAAGGGATAGAAAAGGAAAGAGATTTAAGGACTGACTGCTAGAACACTATTTGCTGGGGAGAGAGATTCTGAAAGGGGAGATCAGTGAGACAGAAAGAAAATCAGGAACATGTGATACCTCGGTGGTGGCTCAGAAGGTAGGCTCAAGAAAGATCTCCATTTCCCTGGGACTCCTACAACCTCTGTTGTCCTTGCTTGTCATTCCTGACTCCTTCTTGCCTCAGTGAATTATCTCCCAGGGGTCTTGAATTTGGCTTCTGATATCCCCATATCAACTGATATGTTATATGTATCTGACCCCCAAGGGAGATGATGGTTTGAGTTCTCAGAGGCTCTAAGCAGCTGTGCAAATCTACAGATAGGGGAGAGGGAAGCAGAGAGGAACCTCCAAGGGACATGTGCTTACACGCAATTATTTTAAAACCTGTCTCAAGTACTATACTGTGTATATAGCCACAGCAAGAAAGTACTTCATATTCACCATTGTTGTTGAGTACCTAACATGACATTTAGTACACAGTGGCAGCTCAAAAGGGTTGGTTTTTTTTGGTGTGGGGGGGGGGGCGGTGGATGAGTAAATGTTTTGTTTGTTTTTTTAAGTGGCTTATTGTGATATAGTTATACTGTGCTTCTGGGGCATGAAGGCCCCTTTACAGAACTGACAACTCATTCTTTGAATTGCCCTATTATAATATGTCTCTGATTATGCTTTACTATACCACGTAATGCCTGGGTGTGAATGAACTTTTTTTTTTTTAACAGAATTGCATTGAGAAGATGACAACATATACTCTGCAGAAACAAAGACTGTGGATTTTAGTCACTTGGGCTCTGGGTGTCAGATAAATGTGTTAGTACTGTACTTCTAACAATGATCCTTTTTGTTTAAAGTGTGAAACTGCTATTCACTAATATTTTGGTGCCATTCCCAGAAAGCATGCTTCATATAATTGGCAAGTTTTTGTAGAAGCTTTTCTCTATCTGCAACTTCCATATTAGTGTGCTTGACTGATTTCCTCAACTCTCTGTATCCTACCCTAATTCAGTATAGGTGAAAAAACTTCTTTTACTAAGTGGAGTTTGAATCCTGGCTGTGCCACTTTCACAAGCTATAATTTTGTGGCGGGGGGGGGGGAGGGGGGGGGCGCGTTAAATCTCTATTGTTGAAAGTATTACATATCTTCCCCTTCTTCCCCCATGACCCGCTTGAGACTGCCCCTCCCCCCACCCCAGACCTTCACCACCCTATTATCTGTGTCCATATAATTTTGTGAAAGATCTTAACCGCTTTGAGTCTTAGTTTCCTTACCTATACAATGGGCTTAATAGTACAGCTGATCCTCATTATTCACAAATTCCATATTTGTGAATTCATCTAATTGCTAGAATTGATTTGTTATCCCCAAATCAATACTTGTAACACTTCTATAGTCATTCATAAACACGTGCAGTGCAATGAAAAATTTGAGTCGCCCAACACGCATTTCCCCAGCCGAGTTCAGAGAAGGTGATGCTTTGCCTTCTTTTTTTTTTTTTTTTTTTTTTTTTTTTTTTTTTTAATATATATTTTATTGATTTTTCACAGAGAGGAAGGGAGAGGGATAGAGAGCCGGAAACATCGATGAGAGAGAAACATCGATCAGCCGCCTCCCGCACACCCCCCACTGGGGATGTGCTCACAACCAAGGCACATGCCCTTGACCGGAACCGAACCCGGGACCCTTCAGTCCGCAGGCGGACGCTCCATCCACTGAGCCAAACCGGTTAGGGCTGCTTTGCCTTCTTGTCTCAGCTCATTCTGTGAATAAATAGCTTTTTCATGGTCTATTTAGTGCCACCTTTCTGCATTTTTGTGCTTTTTCATTTAAAATGGCCCAAGTGTAAAGCTAAAGTACTGCCCAGTGAACACTCCTTCTCCCTTCCACTTTCTGAAATCAATTTAAAAAAACATTAAAAAATTTTAATTCTTAAGAAAGCAAAAAAAATCTTGTGATAATAAATTTTCATAAACTTCAAGAGAAAGTATTTTTAAAGTTTAATGAAAATTCTACATTGTCCTATAAATTATGCCATAGTATCATCCTCTAGGTCTTCTGAATCAGTTTATTTTCATTAAAAATCACTAATTGTAATACTTAATTTCATTACATATAGACACTATCCTCCCCAGCTGTCTCCCCTGCCTCATCAAATCTTCCTGAGTGGTATTTGAAGCATGCTGTGATTTTAGTTCAGGCCTTTGAACGTATGAGCGGCATTATCTTCAGAAGGCTAGTTGGATTTTTCTTACTTAATTTTTTTTTCTTTAGTGACAAATACTTATGTATACAAATTCCACACACAGAGAACTGTTTGGAAAGGAATTTAATTTGGCAATGATTCTGTTAGCCTTTCCGAAATAGTGACCACACAGCAAACAGGGCAAGCCAAGAGGTCACAAGTTGCAGCCAACAGTGAGAGACCAGTTCGGAGGGATGAGCCAGTATGGAGTCCAGACAGCCAGGTGAGGTGGGCGCACTGTGCCTAGCTAGCCAGGGCACCCGGGCAGAGTCATGGGGAGGCTGAGTGGGGAGAGCCGGGCCAGGCAGGATCCCAGGTGGTGTCCTTCAGTGCGCCAGTCAGAATTTGCAGTTAGCAAGGAAATAGAGAAATTCAGCCGGAGCCCCAGCAGATCAACTCAGTCCTGCAGCTGAAGCACAACTGGAGCAGGGAGGCTGAGTCCTGGCAGCTAGCCCCTCCCTGCTTTGGTTTTAAGCAATTTTCCTGATGTAAATGGAAAAAGGATGAGCAGACCCATCCAAGAACTGAAAAATTCAGCACAGGGCTAGATTTTATGAAAACAAATGAAAGCCCAGTTCTCGGTAGCTAAGGGTTAGATATTTTAACAAAAATGAGCTAACCACCTTTTTATGCATGATACTAAAGGCAAAAATCATAAAGAAAAAGATTGATGTATTAATATCAAGATGATTGTTTAAACTTCTATATATCAATACATATTCATAAATGTGCAAAGACATACATATCCAAGATATTTATCACACAAGATAAAACTATGGTTTAATTTACATAAATAGTAATAATAGCAGAAAATTAGAAATGATAGAAATGTCCATCAATAGGCAACTGCTTAAATAAATTACGAAATATCCCTACAATGATATGTAAAGGCTTTCTGTTTTTGTAAAATGCCAGGTAATAAATATTTTAGGCTTGTGGATCATGCAACGTTTGGTGTACGGGACCAGGCTCCAACCAACTGAGCCACCTGGGCAGGGCTGAATTGTGGGCACGTTTTGACATTTTTATTAGAAATCAGCCAATATAATGGCAAGCTTACATATAGGTTTTCTTCTAGTCAGTTTAAGTAGAGCTGGAAGATGACAGTTATTTGAAGCATCTGCAAAAACTGATGGTTTGGTAATTAATAATCAATTCCTTTGTTTCTCACATATTTTTTTCTTTAAAAACTTTGATGTTCTCCTCCCCTCCCTTTGCAAAAACAACAACAACCAACAGAACTAAAGAAACACCTTCTCCCTACCAGCCAACAAAACCAAACCAAACAAAGCTATAACCTGTTCCCTAATTAGAGATATGGTGCAGACAGCAATGAAAAGGTGAACACCGCCTATTAGCTATGCCCTATACCTTCTCTGCTGTTTGCAACTGTCTTATTCATATGCCAGAGTTGAGATAAAAGCCTTTAAATGAAGGATTGTGTAACCTCCACCCACATCTTCTCAAGCTTTGCTGGAAGCCTGAGCTTAAGTGAACATTTGGGATCCATTCTGCAAGAAGCAGCAGGAATGTGTTAGCAGCCATTTTCTCTTAACGTGGAACTCTTAACAGCCCTGGAGTGGAACCACGGTTCATTTCCTCTTGTATTCCCGGTGCCTGGCTAATCCATGAATGAGCTGATCAAAGGCTCAGCTTGCGTTTGTCATCCAGTGTCTAGAACTCTCCAAAGGTATTCCTGGACTTGGTGCACTGTTAATGATACAGTCAGTAAAACCAGAGGCTCTACCTAAACGACCCATGAATGAATAAAACATCTTCTATAGAAACTCCATCTTGACAGAAGTTTGATAAATTCTGTGTTGGTGAGGTTTGGAGGAAAAAGTGTACTCCCAAACATGTTAGTGGGGAAATGTAAATTGTATAATCTGTGTAATTTGGCAATGACCATTAAAACAAATACATGTTCCCTGGGACCCACTTCTGGGAGATCATCCTGCATAACAACTCTCTTACATATGCACACAGAAAAAAATGTCATTGCAGCATTCTTTATACTAGCAAAAACCTAGAACTAACATAAGCATCCATGTATAGAGAACTGGCAAAATAAGTTATGGTGTACATATTATATGTAATAGAATTCTGAACTGTTGTGAAACATGAATAAGATAGAATTATACCTACTGACATGGAGTGATTTCCAAGATACTATGATTAAGTGAAAAAAGTCAGATGCAAAACAATGTGTTCAGTATGCTAGCTAGTCTTAGGTAAATAAACAAAAATAGTAAAGGGGAAGGGATGCAAATACATGCTTTTGTTTGAAAAGACTAACTCTGGGAGGTTACAAAAGAAAATGGTAACAGAGGTTCAATTTGGGAAGAACTAAGAAATTGTAAGGGTTGGAGGGAAGGAGACCTGCTTTTCACTCTTTTGTATTGCTCCAGTTCTATCTATGTGTGTCAACTACCTACTAAAAAATTTTTAAATAAAAATGTTCAAAAGTCAAGATTTTAAAATTAGTTTCCAAGGATAATGCTTTTTAAAGCTCACTGCCATACTGTGAATTACCATTTTGCCAAGAAATATGGGGGAAAGGGTATATGTCTACATAATTACTTATAGAAGAACTAGAGGCCCGGTGCACAAAATTCATGCATGGGGGAGGGGGGCCCCTCAGCCCAGCCTGCACCTTCTCGCAATACTGGACCCCTCAGGGGATGTCCGACTGCCTGTTTAGGCCTGATCCCGCAGGGATCCCTGTGGAATTGGGCCTAAAATGGCAGTCGGACATCCCTCTTGCAATCCGGAACCACTGGCTCCTAACAGCTCACCTGCCTGTCTGCCTGATTGCCCCTAACCACTCTGCATGCCTGCCTGATTGCCCCTAACTGCCTCTGCCTCAGCCCCCACCACCATGGCTTCTTCGGGAAGGATGTCCAGATTGATGTCCAGAAGGTCATTTGGCTGTCCGGTCTAATTAGCATATTATGCTTTTATTATAGATAGAACCATTTCTGATGAGGAGAGTTGAGTGGCTAGGGACTTAAGTAGGAGACATACTCCTGTATATCTTCTTGTAACTTTTGATTTAAAAGTTATATATAATAAAAATTTTATTTTAATGAAAGTATAATAACATTTTATGAGATATATATATAAATAAAATTGTTGTTCTTAAAGTATACTAGAAGTGTAGAGGAAGTAGAAAGGAAAAAGTATCTTAGGAAGTAGGAACATTATGTTTGATAGGGTCAGTCAGCCCTAGTTTCAGATCTGGACTCTTGCAATAGCTGTGTGATTTCGGGCAACTTGCTGAATCTCTGCAGCACCCTCATGGAGATGTTGTGTGGATTACATGGAAAATATTATATATAAGGCACATTTCTTACCATAGCACATATTAGGAAGTCAGTAATTTGTAGTCATTATCATCATACTAGAGGCCTGGTGCACAAAATTCATGCACAGGAAGGGTCCCTAGGCCTGGCCAGTGACCAGGGCTGATCAGGTTCCCCGCTTTCCAGCCTCCCCGCCTCCTCCTTCCCTTGCTCCCTCAGCGCCCCACCGCTGCTGCTGGTCGCCCACCATGTTCTGCACCACCCCCTGGTGGTCAGCGCATGTCATAGTGAGCAATCGAGCTCCTGGTCTCCTAGTCAAACTTTTGAGGGGACAATTTGCATATTAGCCTTTTATTATATAGGATGGCAGATGAAACCTTCCAATTCCAAAATAGCTTCAAAGGTTCTAAAGGAGCATCACAGAGCAGGAACCTTGGTCTGTTCAGTGTTGCTCCTTGGGCTGTGTAACGGCCCCATAACATGGCATTGGCACTGACCTAGATCAGTGGGAAGCCCCTGACTTGCCCCAAAGTAACCCAGGGTGGGATGGTGCCACTTTACAGCACCAATTGATTAAATGTCGATGTTTCTTACTCATTTGCTGATTTCTCACAAGAGCTCTGTCAAGTTAACAAAGATTTTAAAAGTGATCATGAAACAACAATAAAGACTTGTAATGTTGTGGCAGAATGCACGGGAGAATGACCAGCCAGCACTCTGAGGGAAGAAAGTTTAACCTTTATTTTGCAGATCTGCTAGTCCAGGGGAATTCCGGATCCTAAGCCTGAACTGAACTTGTGGGGAGATTCTGGCCTATATATCTCCTCCTGTGTTGGGCCCCTGAGGGTCCCCGCAGCTCCGCCCAAGTCAGCTGTGGCGGGGCCTTGGGGTTAGGCTCTCTAGCTCCGCCCAAGTCAGTCAGAGTGGGGAAGTAAGACTACAGTTTTAACCAGATACTGAACTAGGTTGCAAGCCCCTCCTCCCCCATTTTCCTTTTCAGTAAAATCCACACAACATCTAGCACTTCAACATTTTCCTTTTGTATTTTTAAACATTGTCAATACTAATCTATTACAAATCTATTTGTATAAGTTACCAGCTGTGATAAAATATAATTTCATTTGCTTCCTTATCTAGGCCATATTATTTGGAATGGCTAGCAGTTCTCTTACTATTCTAATGGCAAATAGATGTGTGAACCTGACTATGTATTTATTGGTGAAAAACTCCACACTCCAGATATGTCTCGTTTATCTCAGTGGTGCTTGCATGAGTATTATAGTTTTTGGAACTTTGATAAACAGAGTATAGTATTTATGACTCCTTACACATACACATATATACACACAGAATTTAGATTGAAATTTGCTTTTCATCATTGCTAATTGCATATATTTTGCAGCATGAAATAAAATAATTCTAAATACATACATTTTTGTGTCATTTTTAACAGATGACAATCTGAATGTTTCCTAGCTTGCATTATAAGAGTTGCAATTTTTTCTTCAACTCTGAACTTGTTAAAGGCTGAGACAGAAGACAAGATCAATAACGTTTTGTAATGACTGCTGTGTAGTTCCATAATCTGAATTCTGATAGTTGGTGAAAAAAGGAATGAGGCTGCAGCATTACAGGCATGGAAGAGCAGCGACCTCGTGAGGTAAAACCAAGTATTGCACTCAGGTACTTCATGAAATTTTTAAATTTTTTATTTATTATTATTATTATTATTATTATTATCTTTCTTGTTGGAAGTATTACAAATGTCACCCTTTTTTCCCCATTGACTCTCCCTCCTCTCCCTCCCGCCCCCTCTCAGGCCTCTCAGGCCTTCACCGAACTATTGTCTGTTCTTGATGTTTGCAGATTACAAAGGATATCTAAAAGCACACTGGGTTCAGAGTCAACCACTGAGTATTTACTGTGGGTTACACAAATTTACATACATGTTATTTCGATATATTTTACTTTTAGGTTGACACAGAATATGCTGGCTGGTTGTGGGGCGGGGGGCAAGAGTTACAAGCATTATTTTGATGTATAATGCCCTTGAAAACTGACATACAGACAATAACCTTGAGTTGTGGTTTTATTGTTTTTGTTTGTTTGTTTGTGTTTTGTTGTTGTTAATCCACATCTGAGGATATTTTTCTCAGATGATCTTTTTAGAGAGAGTGGAAAAGAGAGGTAAAGACAGAGAGAAACATCGATGTGAGAGAAACACATCGACTGGTTGCCTCCCACACGCCCCTGACCAGTGCCTGGGCTGGGGAGGAGCCTGCAACCAAGGTACATGCCCTTGACCTGAATTGAACCCGGGACACTTTGGTTCACAGGCCAATGCTGTATCCATTAAGCCAAACTGGCTAGGGCTATTGTTTTTTAATCTGACTAGCTATCAATTACATTAATGTAGGTAGAGCAAAAACTAGAGAAAACATTAGGCCACCGTGGAGAAATATTAAAGCAAAAACTCCCTCAGTTATTTTATATTTTGTAGATTTTGCTGGGTCAGTATTTTTCTTTTAATGAACATTCTACCAATTTTCCTAATTACAAAGAATGGAAGAAAACAAACGTCCATAGTACGTCTCCCGCCTAAGGAAACAGTGTCAAAGATGCTGTAATTTCTTAGTCCCCTGACATGTTTATTTAGGATCCTAAATAGGTTTCCTTTCTCACCAGTTCCTTCCTCCAGCAATTCAATACTTTAGAGCCAATGATCTTAATGCCCTGTCACATTTTTTGCTGATTAAAATTTATGAAGAGCTTAAAGGGGACTTTTATCTGCATTAATATGTGTTCAGATGTACTGTGAGGTTCTTTTCATTTGAAGGTCATTTCAATGGTTTGTTAAAGCAATGTGCCCAATGATACATCAAGAGAAAAGGCTAACCTGAAATTATATGACTGTATGTTTTCTAATAATTTTCCAAATTACTAAGTGAACCAAAGCCCTTATTTTAAATAAAACACCTAATTATGACTTTCCAGTATTTCTTCAAGATGTTTTCTTTATGCTATCAGATTGAAGATTCCCTTTTACTCCAGTGTGTTCTCTGTAGAAGACAATCATCACAGCATCTTAAGCCTCCCTGAAGGCTAGGGGTATAGTCCTCATTAACCCTGCTGAACTGTTTCATTTTCTGATGAACTCTGAACTACTGGACAGCTAGAGATAGCATTACTGAGAGATATCTACTAGTATCCTATTTAACTTGTATAAGAAATACTATACTTTATTTTTTTAGATATAGTTTTATTTATTTCAAAGAGGAAGGTAGAGGGAGAGACACATATAAACATCAATGAAAGAGAATCATTGATCGGCTGCCTCCTGCATGCCCCCCTACTGAGGATTGAGCCTGCAACCCGGGAATGTGCCCTGACCAGAAGCAAACCGTGACCTTCTAGTTCATAGGTTGATGCTCAACCACTGAGCCATGCCAACTGGGCAAGGAATATTATACTTTAAATGGTAAATTGAGCCTGACTGGTATGGATCACTGGTTGAGGTTTGACCCATGAACCAGGAAGTCATGGTTCTATTCCTGGTCAGGGAACATGCCCCAGTAGGGGGTGCACAGGAGGCAGCTGATCAATGATTCTCACCATTAATGTTTCTGTCCCTCTCTCCGTCTCCCTTCCACTCTCTAAAATCAAGAAAAACATAAAAAATGGCAAATTGATTTCAATGGATTACTGTGTATTATAAACAAGATATTATCTCTTCAATATTTATTAGCAAAGTAACATATTTAAAATTCATCAGTTTTATTAGTCACAAAAAATACACAGTACAAACAGAAATATTTTTAGTATTTGATATCTACAGTGAGAGCTTTAGTCATGGGGACAACAACAGTTAATATATAGTAGGTGCACTGTGCTAGATGCGTTGCACAAATTATCTTGGGGGTCAGTGAGCTCTTTCTATAATAGGGGTCTAATAGTAAATATGTTACCTAGCTGAGTGGGTCACACAGTTTCTGTTGTAATTACTCAACTCTGCTCTTACATTAAAAAAAAAAAGCCGTAAGTGAATAAGCTTGGCTGTGTTCCAAAGAATCTTAATTTATGGTCTATGAAATGTGAATTTCATATAATTTTCACATGTCACAAAATATTATTTTATTTTTATTGTTATTATTTTTTAATCCTCACCCAAGGATATTTTTCCATTGATTTTTAGAGTAGAAGAGAGAGGGAAAGCCAGAGAGAAATATCGACGTGAGAGAAACACATCAATTGGTTGCCTCCTGCACGTGCCCTGACCAGATCCCAGGCAGGGGAGGAGCCTGCAACTGAGGTGCATGCCCTTGACCGGAATTGAACCGGGGACCCTTCGGTCTGCAGGAAACTGGCTAGGGCACAAAATATTATTCTTAGAAATATTTTTAAAAGACCACTGAGAAGTGGAATTCTTAGTTCACAGGCCATACAAAAACAGAAAGCAAGTTGAATTTGGCACAGGCCCATAGTTTTGCTGAACTCTGCATTATCTCATCAGGTTGGGGGAGGAGGGTGTTCCTAAATGAACAGATAATATGGTAAGTATACTGTCAAGCCAGTGGGAAAGTTTTCTCTCTAGCTTTGTTCCCCACCCTATATCCCTCACTTTCTGCTAGCCAGTGGTTCTCAACCTTCCTAATGCCTCGACCCTTTAATACAGTTCCTCATGTTGTGGCGACCCCCCAACCATAAAATTGCTACTTCATAACTGTAATTTCGCTACTGTTATGAATCGTAATGTAAATATCTGATATGCAGGATGTATTTTCATTGTTCGCGACCCACAGGTTGAGAACCGGGGTCAGCTACCCGGAGAGGAATAGGAGACCACTAGGGCTTCATTCAGGCTAAGAGCAGCCCCTAAATGTCTAGACTCCGACAAACGCGTTTAAGAACTGCTATCGGCTACAAGGGTATACCACTGATCTTGAGGGTCTAAGCTGGAGTGCTGTCACCAAGTCGGGTTTGCATAGCTCAAGCTTCCTGCAGTGTGACCCAGAGGCAGAGCGACAGGTTGCTGCAGCGACCCAGGGAAGAGACAATGAATGGCGACCTCAACCGGACTGGCAGAAGGGGACGGGCACAGACGGGAGAGGAGTTTGGGATCAGGTACGCATTAGGGTGAGGACTGGTTGCATTGTCCTTTATCTGTCTCACAGGGTAAAAGAGATTGATGACACTTGTATAACTTTCATGTAATTAAAAATTTTACAAAAATGATTTAAAAATAAACAAATATATCAGTAATAAAAATAATTTTAAAACTACCTAAATTTAGCACTTTCTTAAGTTCGTTATTCATAACCATTTTTAACATTACAGAATCCTACCTCTGATTGACTGATTCCCCCACCCCAAAGTGGAGCATAACGTCTTTATTATTTCAGCATAAAAGTTAGTTGAAAATACTCTTTCTGAAAACAGAAAACACCTGCATCGCCACACTCCCAAACCGAAAATCACCGCGTGGAGACACTTTCCCCAGTTTCCAGTCCTTTTCCAGAAGTTCACCTGGCGGCAGCGAGTTCCCACGGCCCTTCCGCGCCCAGCAACACCCACGGATCCGCCCCTACACGATTCTCCTCCTCGTCCGGCTCCCACCGCCGCCGTCTCCCGCCTACTGGGGTAGCTCCGCCCCCTTCAACTCCGCGGTCCAATGCCTGCTCTCCTTTGGTCGCTTTCCTTCTCCCCGCCCCGACGGCTGCCTCCGATTGGCTAAAGTGACAGGGCCACGACAGGATGCCCCAGAGCCCAGTTATGATTGGCTGAAGGATAGCCGGGCCTCTCCTGATTGGCTGGAAAGAGCAGACAGCAAGTGTGACTGCGCACCGGGTGTGTGGACGCCGCTTTGTTGCCTGAGGGGGGTGGCGGTGGAAGTTAAGGGGGTCAGAGGCGAGCGCTGCTCAGGACCCGCGATCGCCGTCGCTGCAATCACGTCGCCCGGTAGCCTTCCGCGTGGGAATCGCACCGACAGCAGCCATGAGCGGCGGCGTGTACGGCGGAGGTGAGTGAGCGCGGCCGGACCTCTGCGCGCCGTTTCAGTGCGTGGGGTTTGTAACCGCCGGCCCCAGCCCTCCCGCCCCTCCCGGCGGTCCCTTCCGGCCTCCGGGTCTCGGGACTCCCCCCGCCCCCGCCCCCGCCCCATCCCATTACGCAATGTCTTTCGTCTGTGTGCTTGGGGACTTCATGGCAGATCCCTTTATGTACATACTGATAGCCTATGACTTAGCTCACTTTCCTCTTCAGGATGCATAATGCCAAGATGTGAGCTCCCATGCACTGGAATGTCCTGCATTACTATGGAGAAAACTCTGGTTCCCCAAAACTCCTTAGGCCAGGTGTTTTGGGGACATCTCAGGGAAGTATAGTCCATGCTTCTCATTCTACGACCCTATCTAGAGGCCACTCTACTCTCTCTTGGGGAACCCAAAAAGGCTGCATCCCGTATCGATGCTATCACTATGGATGGGCAATGTGACCTTATGATTAGCCTTTTTGTTGAGCTCGACTGCATGGCTGGTTCTTTCGGTGGACTATAGTCCTTTAAGTGCCTAGAACCTGGAAGGGTGCTTGACTCCCAGATCTCCAAGTTGCCCTGAGAAGCTTTTCCTGGGATCCCAACTTCAGGGCTTCTACTTGAATTTCCAAAGAAGCCTTGAATTTTTCTTGAGG
>NW_005871062.1:14278019-14286598 GCF_000147115.1 Myotis lucifugus | reverse complement strand
GGACTGATGGGAGGGAGCAGCGGCGCGCAGGACCTGCCTCCTCTCCGCGCTCGGCCGGCCGCGCCGCTCCGCACAACCCGTCAAGCGCCCCGCAACACCCGCCTGCCTGTGTGCGGACCGTGGACTCTCCCGGGTTGTAAACTCCAGGCTGCTTTTGCTGGGGAAGACGGCGGTGCAGCGGCAGGAGTCCGGGGGTTTCCGGGACCCCGGGCCGTGATGCCAGCCTCCCCCCTTCCCGTAGTGCTGGGGCTGTCGACAGGGGCTTGACTTTCCCCGGCTCGGGGGCTCCCCGCCTCTGGGGGTTCAGAGCCCGGGTGTTCTCAGCTGCATGCGGGTGATTAGCGATCATGCCAGTTGTAGCTTCAGGCCCAAGAGACGCTCCTCCTCCCTCTCGCTGCCCAGAAGAGCTGGAGTGGGGGCCCTGCCCATCCTAGGCGACGATCGGCCGTAGGTGGTCTCGTTCTGGCCCACGCGTGTGGCACGGCAGGCTTTTATTTACCAGACATCTGCTCTTTCTGTCCTCCTGCGATGAGCCTTTGAAGCCCCCGAGTTTTCTCGCCTCATTTCTAGCTCAGAAGGACTTATTTACCCGGTACCCCTTTCTGTCTCTGAACCGCTTGTGCATGGGGAGGAGGGGAGAGGGGTGTCTCAGACCCTCTATGGGGTTCCCATACATATGTATTAAATTTGGTTATTTTCTCCTGCTAATCCGCGTCCTGTCTATTTGATTATTAGACCAGCCCACAGAACCTTTCTGGTCGGGGGAAAGTTTGTTCTTCCCCCGCCGGCCGGTGGGGTGCTGGCGAAGGTTGAAGGAGATCCTGCTGCACTTGCATTTACAGTGCGGTGCGCGCATCGGCCTCAGCCTCACCTGCAGGCTTTTCCTAATGCAGACCCTCACGCCCCAGAGTGAGTCTACCGAATCAGGGCCAACATTTTTGCAAGATACCTTCTAGTAAGAGAAGCACAAGTGTGTACGACTGTTGTGTTTCTGTCTGATGAGTTGGAGAACAAGGAGACGGAAGCAACCTGTTGCTGCTGTTACTGTGTCTCGTAAGGATGCTGTTTCTGGCGAGGGGGGCATTTTATTGGTGGGGGATAAAAAGAAAGTTTTCTAAGGTCTTAGTTTTTCCGGAGCAGCTTGAGTCTCCCTTGAGGTGCTATGCTGACCCTCGCTGCCTTGTTCCCTATTTGTGTGCTTGGTTTTGATTTCTCCAATGGGAGCATCCGTCGTTGCCCATTTTCCCCTGGAGGAAGCCAGGTGGATCTTCATGACTTACCGCTTCCCCGTCTGAAGATGCAGTCCTGACTGAAAAAACTGGAGCTGTGTGCCTTTGCCTCCTGGAGGCTGCTGACTGTCTTGACTGTTAGGTTCACTGTCCCAAGAGGCTGTGCACTGAGTGTTTCCTTAACAGGAATAATTTCATATGGGTAAGGTAGAAATGGATCCCAATAATGCCAGCAGCTAACGTTTATTGAGTGTATACTGTATACCAAAAACTGTTCCAGAGGTTTTTCATTTAATATCTTCATCAACTAAGTTATTTCACAACTGTAGGAGGTGATACTACTATCCCCATCGTAGTGAATAAGAAAATGAGGCATAAAAAAGATTAAGTAACCAGCCCAAGGTTAATTAACTTCCTCATAAATGGGGACCAAGACTCTCTGGGATGAAGAAAAGGCATTTCCATAAATCCTTTTTCAAGTGTATAACCACAGCATATTCATGTTATTGGTATTCAGAATAAGCATCTTGTTTCTTATTTGCTGTGTAAATAGGTCTTAAAGCCTATTTCACATAAAAAATATTTAAAATTCACAAAAGTTAAGTGCACGATTTTCTGTTTGAGTTACTGTATGGCCAGTATTTACACATAGTGGGTCACATTTTCTAAAAGGTTTACTGTGAAAAGCAACTAAACTTCTCAACTAAATTTTGTGTAATAAACAGTAGATTGTATTTTTTTAAATATATATTTTATTGATTTTTTACAGACAGGAAGGGAGAGGGATAGAGAGTGAGAAACATCGATGAGAGAGAAGCATTGATCAGCTGCCTCCTGCACACCACCTACTGGGGATGTACCTGCAACCAAGGTACATGCCCTTGACTGGAATCGAACCTGGAACCCTTCAGTCCCCAGCCCGACGCTCTATCCAGTGAGCCAAACTGGCTAGGGCTAGATTGTATTTTTTTAAATTGAACAAATGCAATGTTCTGCTTTCAGACAAAATTATTTGGACCAGAATAATTTATAGAGAAGGGTTAATTACTTTGTGGACATTTACCAATTACAGTTCTTTAAAGAGACAGGAAGTGGGGGAGAGAAAGAAGCATTGATGTGAGAGCGAAACATTGATCAGCTGCCTCCTGCACGCCCCCTACCAGAGATCTAGCATGCAACCCAGGCATGTGCCCTGACTGGTCCTGGCACACCTTTCTGTGCAGGAGAAGATGCCCAACCAACTGATCCACACTAGCCATGGCTAGACTGTATTGTTAACTTGTGTGCTTATTAAAAAGATCTTTGTAGTAAAAAAATTTTAATTTACAGGTGTCTCATTCCAATGGTAACTTCTGACCAGATTGGACACTGATCTTTAGCTTTAGGAATAATGCATAATTCATCCAGATTTCTGTACCTTGTAACAAGTTTCTGATCCTTCTCATTGCTCTTGTGATCATCTTTAATGGTTCTCCTCTACTTCAAACTCCTTTGCATGATAAAAATGTCCACACAAGAAAATGAGCCAATCTCCCCACCTCCTCCCAAAGTCCCTAGCATTCAGTATCCTGTTGGAATGTTTTAAGACCAGGTTAGAAGATTGCCACTAGTGCTTTGTGCTTTCGCAGAAAGAAATCACATCATTTTAAAACTTGGAAGCCATTTACTCGGGAAAAATATCAAAATCCTCAAAAAGTCAAAACTAGCATTTTTAGTAGTAAAGGGATCAAACCCTTGAGGATTTTTATCCATTAGAATGCTGCCTAGTTTTTTAACTCCAGACTCCTGAGGTTTTAATTTTTTTTTAAATATATTTTTGTTGATTTTTTACAGAGAGGAAGGGAGAGGGATAGAGTTAGAAACATCGATGAGAGAGAAACATCCATCAGCTGCCTCCTGCACACCTCCTAATGGGGATGTGCCCGCAACCAAGGTACATGCCCTTGACCGGTTTCTTTGTCTCCACATTTTTTATGCTTACCTGTGTTGATAGAGTGGCTTTCTGTGCTAGGTGTCCTATAGGGTCCAGTGGCTCAGCCTCCCCAGTTACCTGAGGTGGACACTCTTGGTGCACCCCTTTGTGGGCTGTGTGCACAGTCTTGTTGTAGTTAAGTCTTGATTGTTGTTGGTATCACTGGGAGGAATTGACCTCCAGGCCAATTGGCTGTGAGAATCAGCTGTGTCTACGGTAGGAGAACTTCTGTGCTGAAGACACCCTTATGGGGCAAGACTTGCTTCAGTGGGGCTTTGGTGCTCACTGAGTCTGCCCCCTGAGTGTGTCCCTTATGGATCTGCGGAGTTGTAATCTGGATGGTCCCACTCTGACCACTGGGTACACTGGCACTTGGATCTCTAAGGAGGTGCTAATTTAGCCTCTGCCTGAGGCTATCCAGCAGGAGCTATGGAGAGATCTGCAGATTCCTCTCTTTGTTTGGGGTTTGGAGGTGCCCAGATGAGGCCCAGCTGTGAAGCAATGCAAGCTGCTGTGGGGCTTTGAACCTTCTTTTGGATGTTCTGGGTCTCTCTGATCCAGCTGCAGTTTATTAGGCAATTTTAGGTCTCAAAGGGCCAGCCCATTCATATACAAAAGCCTCTGTGCACAGCTTGGGTGGGGCGGGGTCTCAGAGAATCAACAGGGTGGAGCAAGCAGCTATAGCTGCTCCTCAGTCCTACCCTAAGAGGCCCTGGGTCTCAGTGTCCCGCGGTAATCACTGCAAGCACCTCTGAGGGAAAGCCGCCCTCGAGTTCTGACCGATGCCAGACAGTCCAGTTTCTCCCGTATGAGTCTGGGTCCCCAGAGACTCACCTGGAACTGGAGTTCAGAGCCATCGGGAGCTTGTGTCTCCCTCCCGATTGAAAAAGACACCGTTGCCAACCCTTTCCACGTGAGCCTCCGTACCTCTGCACTTTACTTCCGTACCTCCTCTGAGTCTCAGTATGCTTTTCTCTTTCCTTCTAGTTGTAGACTTTCCACTCAGCCAGCCTTCCTGTGGTTCTGGATGATGTCTGTTTTGTCTTTTAGTTGTAGTTTTGAAGTGGTTGTGCGAGGCAGCAATTTCAGGTGTTTACCTATGCCGCCATCTTGGTTTCTCCCTCGATGATACCTTCATTTTAATGGTTTTCCTTGACCTATACCTTAACGCTTAGTCTTCAGGGAACCTACTTGGGATTTTGCTAAGTTTGTTTCCTAATTGTATGGAATATATCCCTTAACATATGAAACATGGTACCTAAATATACTGGATATCTTCCCTTTACTCCTTCAGATTCATCTCCCACACATTTTCACCCTCCCTGTGCCTTTGAAGACTGACCCATTGCAGCCTACATCAGTGGGCTCCCTTGACATCTAGTTTAAGCAATGGCAGAGTAACCATACTTCCTGTTTTGTGCCTCTTGTCCTGGTGCAATTATTAATAGGGACCCTTTTCACATTCAGAAGTAACCCAGTTTGTAGGAGAAATTATAGAACACCTTAGCCCATGGGGAGGGGAACTGGAGAGGTTGGCATGTTTATTAGCCTGGCTCCTTCCCCAAGGGGTCAGCCAAGGCTGACTCCATCCCTCAGCTCAAGGTCACAGCTCCTATCATCCCTTATAGAACACAACTCTCTGGGCTCTGGAATAAGTTTCTTCTCTAGTACTTCAATTCTAAGGGTGGCCCCCTGTCTCTGCTATTATAAGTTGTAGGGTATAGTGCTTTTTTTTTTTTTAAATATTATGAGTATATCTTTGTAAATAGCCCCTTTAATAAGTATACTCTCCTCAAATTACCCAATTTTAGTGTAGCATCTCTCCTGATTCAAAATCTACTGATACATCATGTATGACATTATAATTTAATTAAATGAATCTTTAGTTTAAGATGTATTTATTTATTTATTACAGATTTTTTATTGATTTCAGAGAGGAAGGGAGAGAGAGAGAGAGAGAGAGAGAGAGAGAGAGAGAGAGAGAAAGAGAGAGAAATATCAATGATGAGAGAGAATCATTGATTGGCTGCCTCCTGCACATCCCCTACTGGGGATTGCAACCTGGGTATGTGCCCTGACTGAGAATCAAACCATGACCTCATGTTCATAGGTTGATGCTCAACCACTGAGCCACACCAGCTGGGCAAGGTGTATTTAAAATAAGCTAGGTTTGCCCTAACCAGTTTGGCTCAGTGGATAGAGCGTTGGCCTGCAGACTCAAGGGTCCCAGTTTCGAATCCAGTCAAGGGCATGTACCTTGGCTGCGGGCACATACCTAGTAGGGAGTGTGCAGGAGGCAGCTGATCGATGTTTCTCTCTCATCGATGTTTCTAACTCTCTATCCCTCTCCCTTCCTCTCTGTAAAAAATCAATAAAATATATTTATAAAATAAAATAAAATTAGGTTCAAGAATGTAATGCCTGTTTTAATTTTTATAGAGCTTTCACATACATTCTCATTTTAAGCAAATATGCTTAATTTTCATAAGATGCTTATAAGTTTTTAATGTTAATTATCTTCTTATCTTTCAGATGAAGTTGGAGCCCTTGTTTTTGACATTGGATCCTATACTGTGAGAGCTGGTTATGCTGGTGAGGACTGTCCCAAGGTAAGATGTTAGAGTTAATTGGACATGTAAGGGCCATTCATGTAGAATTAAATTCATGCAGAAATTCTGATTCACATATGATAAAATACATTAGTTGGGGGAGGGGGAATGACTCCTTGATAAAAGCAGATAAAACTAATGTATCATATTTTGGACTCTTACAGGTGGATTTTCCCACAGCTATTGGCATGGTGGTAGAAAGAGATGATGGAAGCACACTGATGGAAATAGATGGTGATAAAGGCAAACAAGGCGGTCCCACTTATTACATAGATACTAATGCCCTGCGTGTTCCCAGGGAGAATATGGAGGCCATTTCTCCACTGAAAAATGGGATGGGTATGATGTTGTTGTTGTTGTTTTTCCTATGTAATTGATTATAAAATAGACTATACTGGGTGCATTTTAGATATAAAGCAACAGCTTCTTTTAAGTTGAAAATCAACAATTTTTCTGTTTTTTATTTATTTTTTATTCCACAACCTGATGTTCCAGGCACTGAGAATACAAAGATGCATAAAACACGTTCCTTTTCCTGAAGGAACTCATAGATAGGGAGAATAGATGTATATATACAAATGTGTAGATAAATGCTATAATATAGCTATGTCTAATAATCTGTGGGATTAGAGAGGAATGGTATTTAACTCTGTCATTAGGGGTCTGTGATAGTTTTCACAAAGGAGGTAACTTTTGTACTGAATATTTATCAACGACAAAGAATTAGCCTGACTGACAAGAATAGGTAAAGCAGAGCACCCAGCATATGTGAAGAGATGGAGTTGTGGAAGAAACCTACATGTTTATAAATGTCATCAATTATGTATGGCTGTAGCATTGGGTACCTTATGGCCAGTTGCAGGGAAGGTAGGCAAAGCAATCATAAAAGGGCTTATAAACTATGCCAGGGGTATATTAAGGTGGCAGTAAGGGTAATCCCAAAGGATTTTAAACAGATGTGAAATGTTCATATTTGCCAGCTGGGAATGTTACTCTGACAGCAGTATATAGATTGGAGGGAGAGATACTAGAGACAAGAGATTCAGTTAAGTGGCTGGGAGTCAGATGGAGAAATGAGGATTTCAATTATAACACTGATAGTGGATCCTGAGGTGGCTTTCAGAGACATCTAGGAGATACATGGTACTTAAGTGATTGGAGGGGTAAAAAGAAGAGTTAAGAAAGTCTTTTAGATTTTTGATTGGGGTGACTGAATTGAGGGTACCATGCATTGAGGTAGGAATAGAAGGCAAAAAATAAGTTTTATGGTCTTAAAAAGCAAGTGTAGCCCTAGCTGGTTTGGCTCAGTGGATAGAGTGTCAGCCTTCGGACTGAAGGGTCCCGGGTTCGATTCCAGTCAAGGGCACATGCCAGGGTTGTGGTCTCGATCCCGAGTAGGGGGTGTGCAGGAGGCGGCCAATCAGTGATTCCCTCTCATCATTGATGTTTCCATCTCTCCCTCTCCCTTTCCTCTCTGAAATAAATAAAATATATTTTTTAAGAAATAATATAATTAAATTAAAAAGCAAGTGTATTGCTAATACCCAAGATCACTTTGAAAATCAAGTTATTCCCTAGGAGGACTGATAGGACTCAGCATATAGTTGTACTCATGGCTAAGATTATTACACTAAAATGATACAAACAAAATCAGCAAAGGGAAAAAAGGGGGTGTGAAGTCCAGAGGAAACCAATACAAACTTACAAGAGCCTTCTCACAGTACAGTTATACAAGAGGATGTGCTTAATTCCCCCAGCATCAAGTTGTAACAACTAGGAGAGCTCACTAGAGATTCAGTACCCAGGGTTCTTACTGGGGGCTGGTGATGTCGGTACCCGTGCCCAGCAGGTACCAAGATCCCAGACGCCCAGAAGGAAAGAAGGTGTTCCTCGTTCTTGGCGCAAACAGTTGAGGCACAGTGAGCTATGTCTTCACTTAGGCTGTGCTTTATGTCCGTGTAGGGAACTGTTTTGTTTACCAGTTAAGTTCCCAAATACTAGCCAAGGTTCAGCCTTGCAGCCAGGCCTTTCTCAGGCCTGCTATGTTAACTTTTCTGCACAGCAAGGAAATGAGTTTGTTACTGAGTCAAAGTGTTTGCACATAGGCGCTGATGTTGTAAGCAGGTGAGAAAGATTTTAAGACATGGAGCTGTATTACATTACCCAGAAAGAATTAGAAGTGTAAGTTAAGTGTTGAAGATGGGGTTCCTTGTGAAAGCTTGTTCTGTATTTAACTGATAGAGAAGAGGTGACCATGAAGGTGAATGTGAAGGAACATGTAGGGATGTAGAAGAAAATTCAGGAGAAGGACAAGATAAGAAAAAACAATCTCAAAAAATGATGCTGTGTATATCTCCAATAAAGCATTGTTTTGAAGGTATTTTTATATTCTAGTTGAAGACTGGGAGAGCTTCCAAGCTATTTTGGATCATACCTACAAAATGCATGTCAAATCAGAACCCAGCCTGCATCCTGTCCTCATGTCAGAAGCTCCGGTAAGAAGAACAAGACTTTCTTTTCTAATTTTTTCTCATTTTCCAGCCCCCATTCATTTGAAAAATGTTTTCTTTTTTTTTTTAAGAGACATAGAAATTTATATATTTTATTTGAAAATTAGGGAAAGGGGTATTAATTTTTAAATGATATTATAAGTTTAACATATTCAATAAATGAAATATTCAAAGAATAATACCAAAACATCCTAATGGATTTTTTAAAAATATATTTTATTGATTTTTTACAGAGAGGAAGGGAGAGAGATAGAGAGCT
>NW_005871062.1:14242428-14277119 GCF_000147115.1 Myotis lucifugus | reverse complement strand
TATATTTTGTAAAACAAATAATAAGAAAAGTAGCATTCGTCTTATTCTGACTTAATGGTTGATAGCTGAGTTCTCATATCTTTCAGCCACACTTGTGTTCTTAACACCTTAAGCTAGTAAGGAAGACTTAGTTTTATGCTGTCCAACTTGCATACTTTGGGGAATGCATTTAGTAAAAAGGTGCCAAAACGTCAATTGAGTGCCAGTTATAGCAAAGATAAATCACCTTCTTTCTGACCATTTAATGCAGCGGTTGTCAACTGGTGGTCCACGAGGTCCGAAAGGTTGGCAACCGCTGATTTAATGTTCTCAGACTTCTTCCCTCTGACCATCCCTACCCATTCCTTATTCCTTTTTTTGTTTGTTTGCTTTGTGTTTTGCCCTTAGTCCTTCATCTCTCTTGGCATGCTCCTTCTTGCTTAACTTACCCATTTTCTTGACTTCACGTACCAGTTATTCTATGACAAATTCCCCGATCTTTCTTGTGAGCTCCAGGCTCGGCTGCCAACTATAATATTTTCTGTAAGCATTTTCAACTCATTATGTCCAACACTGACTTTATCTTCTCTCCCCTTAAATTTATTCCTTCTCCCTCTGTGTAACATCCTACTCCCAGTTGCCCACACCAGAAATCTTTCTCTTTAATTCTTCAAGTGTATCAGTCATCAAGACCTATGTATCCCATCCCCCCCGCCCCCATCTCTCAATCCATTTATTTCTCTCTATCCACTACCCTTGCATTAGGTGCAAGCTCTTTCCAGGATTATTGCCACCCTTCCTCTTATCTTGGCCACTCTTCACACTGCAGCTCTTATCATCTATGTTAATTACAAGCCTCTTTAAGCTAGAATCACCTTCCATATTCTTCATTCTTCTAGGCTATATTGAACTACTTGCATTTCCCTGACCTCACCTGCTCTCTTGCCTCCTGGCCTTCTTTGTGTTCCTGCTCTCCCCATGTCCCCCTCCCCAGCTTACACTTGGATTTCCCAGGGATTGGTTAGGTGGTCTCCAATACGCCACAGGGCATCCTGAGCTATTCTTTTTACAGCTTTCTTTACTGATTTCTACTTCACTAAACAGGGTATTCTTTAGGGCAAAGGTAGATGGTTCACCTTTGTGAATCTTCTGTGCTTAAGGAATGCTAGCCTTTATTGAACATCAAACTCATCACTAGGCATATAATAAATGCTCAGCAAATATTTGAATGGCTCTATTCCCAAACATGGTTTAAGATGTTTCAGGCAAAGCTGTGGAAAATGGGATATGCCTATATTCAGTGGCTGTTGATGGAAACTGCCACTCAGCTGCCACACTGCAGAAATACCTCTTTAATCCTTTATGACCATGGTTTTAGTTCTTAGCTCAAAGTCCACAGCCTCCCACTGTTCCTACCAAGTTTCTGTGGATTTTGTGAAATAAAAGCTTCTCAGTTTGTTATAAGCCATTTGCTGTATCTCCAGGGACGTTGTGTGACTGTGTTGATTTTGGCCAACCTAACAGATGTGTCTCTCCAGGAGAAAGGTTTCCCCAAGCTCCTCCCACCACCACTCTGGAAGTCCGTCCTGCCTGTTGTCATTCCTTTTTAAGTCACAGTCATGATTTGATATCAATTTTAACCCCTAGATTTACTTTAACACATCTTAAGCCATAATGCCTCTGTTTACAAAGACCTTAATAAAACCTTTCCTTCCTAATAAACTTTATTTTTAGGAGCCTTGACCCTTACTTTCCCTTAATGCTTTAAACTAGATTTGCTAATGGGCGTTCGACTGGGCTTATTTTGGACAGTGGAGCCACTCACACCACTGCAATTCCCGTGCACGATGGCTATGTCCTTCAGCAAGGTAAATGTATTTAAAGCGTGCTCTGAGACAATGGACACAGATGAGGATACTGGGCTGTCAAAGCATGCCAGGTTCCAAGTAATATCTTTTTTAGAGATATTTTTTTTAAATTGTTGGTATATAATGTACATTTAAAACTGATGCATGGCTTCCTGAATGCTTTGAGGGATAGTTCTGCTGTTTCTACTTGTAAATAATTATTCACACATAAATCCACAGAGGACATTTGTCCCAGGGAGTTTGGGCTGAATGCTCTCTTCGCCTTGTTCAATCTGTTTCATAGGCATTGTGAAATCCCCTCTCGCTGGAGACTTCATTACCATGCAATGCAGAGAGCTCTTCCAGGAAATGAATATAGAACTGATTCCTCCATATATGATTGCATCAAAAGTAAGTGATGACTGATGAATTTTCTCTTTGGAATTTATCTCCACCTCTTCACCTCATGTTGTGGGCTCTGTTAACCTAGCCCATGCTCTTGGCACCCAGGAACCTGTGCGCGAAGGATCACCAGCAAACTGGAAAAGGAAAGAGAAGTTGCCGCAGGTCACAAGGTCTTGGCACAATTATATGTGTAACGTAAGTAGTCTTATCTTCTTCATGAACGACTTATAGGCTGTAAGTCTTTGACTACAATATGAACACTTTTCAATCTGTACATTTTTATATGACATTCTAGAAACAGAATTAATGGCTTTTTGGGGGGTGGGTTGTTTTGCATACTTGCCAAACAAATATGTCAACAAACTACTATGTATTCATTTGGATTACTGTGGTGAGACCTAGAAGGAACTTCGGTTTGGGGGTAAAACAAGCATTATGCTATTCTGGACACTTTTTTTTTGGTGGTGAAATGGTTTTTGTCTATAGCAATCTCCTGGAGTGGCTCAAGTATATTCTCTTGTCTAATATCAGTCAGCCATTTAAAAACTGTGGATTATTGCCCTAGCCCATTTGGCTCAGTGGATAAAGCATCGGCCTGTGGACTGAAGGGTCTCAGGTTCGATTCCAGTCAAGGGCACGTACATTGTTTGGTGGCTCGATCCGAAGGCATCCAATCGATGTCTCTCTCTTACTGTCTCTCCCTCCCTTCCACTCTCTTAAAAAAAAAAAAAAAAGAAAAAGAAAAGAAAAAGTGGATTTTTTAATATAGCAGGGAGCCAATGAGAGATTCTCTTTACTAAAAATCCATTTGTGAACATAGCACTTACTGACAGGGGGAGAGGTTAGTAAAACAACTTCTCATAGCATAGATATACATTCAGTTCTCACAGTAAAAGGATATTAAAGTCATAATTCACTATGGCAGACATATATCCTATCTGACATTTTTGCACCTAAAGATAAAGGTTTTTTATAGGTGTTTGGTACAAGGAAAAATTGTGGAAATGATTAGCAATTTTGACTAGATATTAGACAATATTTCTCCTTAGCAACCCAGAGGACATGTATTTCAAAATAAATTTTAAAATTGTGCCCAGTTTGGCTCAATTGGATAGAGTGTCGGCCTGCGGACTGAAGGGCCCCAGGTTCGATTCTGGTCAAGGTCACATGCCCGGGTTGAGGGCTTGATCCCCAGTAGGGGGCATGCAGGAGGCAGCCGATCAGTGATTCTCTCTCATCATTGATGTTTCTATCTCTCCCTCTCCCTTCCTCTCTGAAGTCCATAAAAATATATTTAAAAATAAATAAAATTGTACAGTATATGCAGTCATGTAAAGTTATATCAAGTACAGTATATATGCAGGTAATGAAATCTGGCTTCTAAGTCTAAACTTATTTTTATAGTAAAAACAGTGTTTTGAAACTGGTTTTTTGGTAGGACTGTGATATAAGGGTTCCCAGTTATTTTTCATTTCATTGTTTCATACTGTTGTGATTTAAATGTTCTGCATTTTAGCTTCCAATTCAGATGCTTATAATTGGGTTTCTTTGATAATTAAGAGTCTTTGCTTGATAGATTTATACCATTGAAATTCTTTCCCATCCAGGAACATGGCCCAATTTCCTTAAGAAAAGTATTTTATAGATAATGTTACAAAAGTATTGATTGCAAAGACAAATCTCAATAACTCTGCTTCTTAAACTTTCTTATTTTTATCCATAGTGTGTTATCCAGGATTTTCAAGCTTCAGTACTTCAAGTATCAGATTCAACTTATGATGAACAGTATGTATTCTTATTTTGTCTGTAAAATATAATTTAATAGCTCTTTAAAACCTTCATACTAATCTTTTAAAAAACTGTATACTTCCTAAATGAGGTAGGAAGTTGATGTATTTAGGTAAAAAAAGAATCGTAGAATATGCTTAACTGCTTGAAAGGTAAAAAGTTATGTTAAGAAATATGGAATAACATTTTTAAAAAAAAAACAAAAGAAATATGGAATAACATTTTAAAAGAAAATAGGTATTCTCACTCTGCTTTCATGTAAGTTGATTCCTTAGTAGTTTATTATTTTTGAAGAGGATTGTTTGTTTGTTTTTTTGTTTTTGTCTTTTGTTTAATGATGTTTACTGTGTTTTCAGAGTAGCTGCACAGATGCCAACTGTTCATTATGAATTCCCCAATGGCTATAACTGTGATTTTGGAGCAGAACGGTTAAAGATTCCTGAAGGATTATTTGACCCTTCCAATGTAAAGGTATGAAAGCTTATTTCATAATTAGCCTGGCTTTTTCTGTATATGTAGAGATCTTGTGTGATTAGAATACCTATATAATACTAAACGCTTTTGGACGCACTTTATTGTTTGAAGTTCTCTGTTCATTTTATTTTGTTGTAGGGATTATCAGGAAATACAATGCTGGGAGTCAGTCACGTGGTCACTACAAGTGTTGGAATGTGCGATATTGATATCAGACCAGTAAGTGCCAGTCTCCTGTTTATGGCATGGAGGTATCTCTTTGGGTACTGAAATGCCCCCAGATCATTATTTAAGTTGGCAGTTTTGGTCATTGACTTTGAAGTTCATTTTATAACAGAATACGTAAAAAGATGGGAGGACTAGAAAAGGAAAAATGCACAACTCTGGACCTGTGGTGTCCAGTGTGGTATATAATGGCTGCATGGCGCAGTTTAAATTAAAACAAATGCAAATTTCAGAGTCAGTTTTTCAGTTGCACAGGCCACAGGATAAATGTAGCAAGTAGCCACTGTATGACAGTGCAGATAGACAGCATTTTCGATCACAGAGTTCTTTTGGATAGTGCTGTTCTAGACATTTCCTAAAAGGAGACAAGCCAAAATATATATTATTGGTGATTTTTCTTGTATATATAGTACAGTTTTCCTTTTATTCGTCAAGAAGGTGTGGGTTAAACTTTCACAAGAAGGGTAGGTAAGTGATTTCCTTCATATTTTTGTGCTTTTCCAAGTTTTAAGTACTCCATATTATAGCACCATACTGATTACCAGATTGATTATATCATATTTTAACCCTAGGTTCAATTTGTAGCCAATTCAGGGGTGAGCAAAAGGAGGTTCACATTTGTTCGTGGAGAAAGACATGCAGGTTATAATTATTACCAAAACTTTATTAACTCAAAAGAATATCGCCGAACCGGTTTGGCTCAGTGGATAGAGCGTCGGCCTGCGGACTCAAGGGTCCCAGGTTCGATTCCGGTCAAGGGCATGTACCTTGGTTGCGGGCACATCCCCACTGGGGGGCGTGCAGGAGGCAGCTGGTCGATCTCTTTCATCGATGTTTCCAACTCTCTATCCCTCTCCCTTCTTCTCTGTAAAAAATCAATAAAATATATTAAAAAAAAAAAAAAAAAAAAGAATATCACTCACAACTGCAAACCTTCCTTTTCCCACCCCTGTACCCTGCCTCAATTTTTCTTTGAGTTATTTTTTTTTTTTTTTTGCTTAGAACATAGTTCTTATATCTAAGGGGGAATTTATTAACCGTGTTGTTAAAAAACACTTTTGGGTGGCCATGAAAAATGTTCTTTATTTCCACTAGTCGCCTGTCAGGCATGTGCTGTCTCCAGGACGATAGGGGTATGAAGTACATTTACTGTAAGAGAGTGATAGCTTATTGTTTTTAGTGAAACTTCTCCTTTTAACTAATGTTGATTCCAGAGGAAATTCTTCTATATTCCCTTTTCTTTAAAAAGGTATGATTTATACCTTTGAAATATTTTTTATAATATGAACTTATCACTAAAAAGGCAGGCTGACATTGAACTTTCTGATGCATACTTGAAGATTAGGAATTCCTCTGAGTAGGAATTCATTTTTATTTGGAGAGACCTCAGCATGTGGATTTTGTAAAGCTCGCCATGTGGTTCCATTGCACACCCACGCAAAAGAGAAAGACAGCAGTAGTTTTTCAGGAATATTGTGAATGTGTGCATTATCCACCATAATCATTAAAGAATCACAGTGTCTAATTTAAATACCAGAACTTTTGGATGAGCATTCTAAGCTGAAGTCATTATAAAGTATACCTCTAATTAAATGTTGGCAGCTGTCTGCCAAAAATTATGATGGGTTTTAGAAAAGTGCTTTAAGTTAGGAGTCCTTAGACTTTAATGTATATTAAAATCTTCTGGAGAGATGTAAACAACTAAAACTAACTAAAAATACCAAGCCCTGTGCTTGTGGCTCATCTGTTAGACTTGTCCCGATGTGCCAACATTGCAATCCCCAGTCAGTGAATGCATGAATAAGTGGAACAACAAACCTATGTCTGTCTGTCTGTCTCTTTCTCTCCCTCCTCCCTCTCCCTCTCCTTCCCCTTCCCTCTCTCACCCCCTCCCTCCTTTCATTCCTTCCTTCCCACCCTCCCCCCTTCTTCTCTCTCTCAAATAAATAAATAAATAACATTAAAATAAATAAATAAAAATCCCATCCCCAAAGACTTTTATTTAACTGCCCCAAGCCCTGGTGTTTTAAATTCTGCCTAAATGAATAGAATGTGTAGCCAGTATTGAGAACCACAGGACTAAGCTACTAGGTCTGTATAGGAGTGAAACAAAAGGAAATTGTAGTGGTGGACATGGATTTATTTGTAGTTGTGTTTAAAAACTAATGGAAACCTTTGGAACTAATTTATTTTTGTTTTGTATCCTAGGGTCTCTATGGAAGTGTCATAGTGGCAGGAGGAAACACGCTAATACAGAGCTTTACTGACAGATTGAATAGAGAACTCTCTCAGAAAACTCCCCCAGTAAGTTTTCTTTGTTCTTTAGTGGTATTCTCCAGTCACAGGTATCCACGCTGGTGTAATTTCATAGGTAAGGTTTGTTTTTCAGTACATAGATATTTTGCATAGTGATTTCTAGAAAGAGAGAGGAAGGGAGAGGGATAGAGAGATAGAAACATTGATGAGAGAGAAACATCATCTATTGGTGCCTCCTGAATCCCTTTTGACTAGGAATGGAACCTGTGACCTCTTGGTTCCTGAGTCAGTGCTTAACCAGTGAGCCACACCAGCTGGCTTAATATCCCTTATTAATCAAATATTCCTAGATGACATCTATTTGTTACTCTTGTACTATTTGAATATCATTTTAGTCATTGATTCCATACCTAAGTACCTATAGACTGCTGGGCACTGGAGATATAAAATATAGTCCCCACCCAGCATGTGCTGAATCTGCAAGGATGAGTAGACATGGACAAAATGACTGTAATGTGCTCAGTGTGTCATGAACCAGGTGGTCTTGGGAACACTGGCCTCAGTGAAGAAGCTGTTTGGCTAGGAGTTAAGTAATTTACAAAAGGACACCCAGGTGGAGGGAAAACCGTGTGTGCCTGTTGTATTTGATCATGTAAATAATATTTATTCTTGCCTCTCAATTTTAGAGTATGCGGTTAAAATTGATTGCAAATAATACAACAGTGGAGCGGAGGTTTAGTTCATGGATTGGTGGCTCTATTTTAGCTTCTCTGGTGAGTAAACTACTTGGAAAAATACCTAACAATTTGTGTTGAATGATTTAACCACTGAAAACACTAAATTTAATAAAAAGACTAAAAATAATTCCAGTGCACCATTTATCTTTGTATTTTATAACTATCATAAGAGTAGCTTCCCCCCTCAAACAGGTGGGAGCCTGTTCATGTATTCACGCCTCTTCCAAGTGTATTCTCTTTGGCACTGGTCAGGACGTACCTGCAGCATATTTAAAATAGAATAAATCCTTCTCAGGTTCTGGTTGCTCCCTGGCCTTTTGGTGAGAAAGAGGAAGTCAAGAATTGATTCTTGGGGCAAATGGTACAATCATGGTGCTGGCTTTTACATGTTGCTTAGGCTGGTGCCTGCCTTGAATCAGGAGAAAAAGCCCTTATACTTATCTGCACCCTAGACTGGAGAATGTTCTCTTCAGAGCAATTAAATAAATGTCACCAAATACTTATGCTAAACATTTTTAAGCAATTATATATTTGGAGCTGTCCATGCATGTATTTCTTGTCTCTGTTCTATTTCCAGTCTTTTAGGAGATCTCTGACCAAAACGAGATACCATGTCTGAAAGCATTCGAATAGTCATGTAGTCCAGGTTCCTTCCTCCTTTGGTCTCTTTTCTCCTTTCACCTTCTGTGTTTCTTGGTGAAATGCTTGTTATTATCATTGTGTGTACTTGCTAAATTTTATCCTACTTCTGGTGAGCACTTTTCTAAATGTTACCGTTAATCAATCCTAGACCATCTCTTCAGTTCTGTACCTGGTTCAAGCCTTGCACCAGTTTCTATTGCTGCCTTAGATTGGCACCAAGTCATCATAGCCAAACCCTCCACCTTCCTTTCACAGCCTCTTTTTATCCGCATGACAGTGCAACTGGTATAGGAGGCTTAATATTCTTTCTAACATTAAGTAGTGTTTGTGGGTGTTCTGGAGGAGGGCAGAAACAAGAGAGGAATGGAATAGTATTTGGGGGGAGGTTTTAAGAGTTCTTCACAGATTAGGAGTTGTGAAAATAAAGATAAAATGTTTCTTTCCATTTTACAGGGCACCTTTCAACAGATGTGGATTTCCAAACAAGAATATGAAGAAGGAGGGAAGCAGTGTGTAGAAAGGAAATGCCCTTGAAAAGTGTTCCCACACCTCCACCTTCCTGTCACCTTACGTTTCATAGCTTTAGTACACTCAGGAAAAGAATGACCATCTTTTGTAGAATGTTTATACATTTTTGCATATTTCAATTTCCACTTAAAATTTTCAAGGCTTTAACTGGCTCTATAAACTAAAATAAGTTTGTGCTTTCCTTGGGATGCACTTATTCTTATTATAAGCATTTTATAATTTTATATAAATGTCTATTTTCTCTAAATATTTTGCTTTCAGTCAAATGCTTTCCAACTCTGCTTAGTATTAATTACCAGTGGATTGATAGAATTGCTTTTTATTGATGAGTAAAACGTATTGCCTATGCTTTTTACCTTAATAAAAATTGCTAGCCATCGAGAAACATTTTTGGACTTACGTTGTCTTGTGACTTGATACTTTAAATACTAAATGTATTTATGAGCATTTTCAGTGAAAGTACTCATTATTTATTAACAGCAGTTAATCCACACCACCTCACATTCTAACAGTAGTAAAAATGTTAGTGGAACTGCTTTTGCTATAGTAGTTAACGTTACTTTCCCACTCTAAGATACAGATGATACTGAAGTCTGCTTAGATGTCATCTATATATATAAAAGGCTAAGTGACCAACCAACCGTCCGGCACATATGATGTGCACTGGCAATTTAAAAATAAATGTTGACTCGTGCATGCGTGATACATATAAAGCTCTCGCTGGCACCAATTGCACACGTGTTTTAATTTTATACTACTACTAGAGGCCCGATGCATGAGATTCTTGCAAGGGGCTCAGCCCTTGCAGCCCTGGCTTTGTCCGGATGGTCATTCTGTTGTCCGGTCTAATTAGCATATTAGCTCTTTATTATATAGGATATTATATATACTATTTTGACATGTAATTTTTTGCAGTAACATAATTACCACATAAATCTTTCTTCTAATTAATTTCCGTTCAATATGCACAATTCTGTGCACCAAGCCACTAGTAATTTATAAAATGGAAATGTAACCTGAACTTGATACCTGATTTTTAAAAAATTTGATAGAAGCATGACCACTTCCAAAATTAGCAGGCCATATTAACACTTAAAACAGTTGGTAGTCATTTGACTAAAATATGGTTTCTTTATAAACCACATATAGTTACTTTCGTATACATATTGTTTATGTAAGAAAAACAAAATGGTAAATTAAGAGTTCAGACATCTTGGACAAGACTTGACTTCTGGGCTTCAGAAAGATGTGGAAACTTTTCCTGAAGAAGTTTTGCTTTCTTTTTCTCTAAATTTCTCTTCCTTATTTGGATCCGGGCGTGTTTCTCCCGTTTCAGTCTAGAATAAAAGTAACAGCAAATTATACAGAAATCTTTCTCTGTTAGTCAATACTGTCAAACTATGTCCAAGTCAATTACTTAAAGCCTGAATCCTGACAATCTCAATATTAGGTGTGTCATGTATATTATAAAACTGGAACAATCACTATAAACCTACAGGTCAAAGATAAATGTGAAATCAAAAGCATCTGTAACCCTGCAGCAATTCTCCTTATTTCCTGCCTAGAATGAATGAACAGATCTTCTGACCCTGTAAAAGAATGATCTATCTTTCTACCTTATTTAAAATCACTACAATTTTACTGACTACATCAGATTTTTTACATCCTGAGACTTTTGGGAATTCCCTAATTTCGAATAGCACTCAGTCTAGCATATCCTTTCTCCTACAACAGAGAGAATAAAGCCATATCTAGAGATGATGCTTAGAGTCACCACTCTTAAGTGAGATTACTTGTACCCATCAGTATCCCAGGGCATGAGGCATTTTGTACCTCAGCTAAATTATGTTGACCTCTAGGGTCACGTAGGAATTGTCAAAACTATAAATGATAAGTTTATGGATGCCAAGCCTCTACAGCACTGAAGCTAATATAACATTTAATACAGAAACAAGTACTGAATAACTAATATGCCAGTGCTATGGTGGAGGTCACAGAAATTGGAGATACAGGTTACATTTGGGAGAAGACAACATGTATATCCAAAAAAAACCACACATGATACAAGCTACCTTGTAAATTAAATATAATGTAAATGTAAGATTAATCAAAGTTGAAATCAGATTACCCTTCTATTCATTAATCTTTGCTCCAACTAAATTTTGGCCATTTATAAGAAATAATCATATCTGAAAGAATAAAGGTTATTCTTAAGAATATTTGAGATTACAGTACATGCTTTGAAGACTAAAAAAGGTACTTTCGAAAAGAGAATAATTAGAATGAGTATAAAGCCTGTAAGAGTAACACTGGATTCATAATTTCTCATACATTGTTTTAACCCTTTGTAGGCCATAAGTGTCTATAGATGCAAGCGGCGGACCTTCTCCACACACCATGCGCATCTATAGCCGCAAACTTCACATATCAATTCGTCACCCAATTTTAAAATCAGACTTGTTAGTGACATCTCTGCGTTTGTAAAGAAAATTATGGTAACTTAAATTCATAAATATTCCAGTGCACATGGAAGAAATGGGGAGGTTTCCATTTTGGATGCGTGGCAGTTAACTGGTTAAAAGTCATATTATTGCCCTAGCCGGCTTGGCTCAGTGGCTAGAGCGTCAGCCTGAGGACTGAGGGGTCCCAGGTCCCATTCCGGCCAAAGGCACATGCCTGGGTTGTGGGCTCAATCCCCAGTAGGGGGTGTGCAGTAGGCAGCCAATCAATGATTCTCATCATTGATGTTTCTATCTCTCTCTCCTTTTCCCTTCCTCTCTGAAATCAATAAAGAAATATATAAAAAAAATTAAATAAAATAAAAGTCATATTATTTATAGCTTCTTACATGATTAAGGGTGGAAAGGTCTAATGGGAAAACATTAGGCTTGGCAAAAAAAAACAACAACCAGTGCAGTTAGATTATTTTCAATCACTTAGCATCTGAACTGTGTCTTAAAATGTGCATAGATGGAGACTTCAAAGCTGTAGGAACAGGAAGAAACAGCAGAAGAAAATGAACAAGTTATGTTTAGGAAACCAGGAAAAAGGTCTGACTGGTGAAGGGTAAGTACGAAGACTGAACTGTGGGAACACTGGGTGAAAAGAGGTTTCGATTTTATCCTGTAGACAAGAAACTACAGTTTTAAGGTCTCAACAGCACTGATGTGATAAAAAGGTGTGAGGAAAATTAGTCTGAATGGAAGCAACATCTGAACAGACTAAAGCAAGAAAGGTGTTCAACAATTCAACTTGATGAAGAGGGACTACACTAGGGCAGAGAGAGTGGGAGGAGAAGGACAGATTCTGGAGACATTTTGCAAGAAAAATTAAATCAAGGACTGACAATGTAGAGCACCGGTGATGAAAAAGATGAATGACATTTAGTATTGACTTAGAATGGACATCTACACTAATAAAAGAAAAACATGCAAATTGACCATACCTTCACTATGCCTTAAGCCACGCCCACCAGCCAATCAGAGCAACTATATGCAAATTAACTCAACCAAGATGGTGGCCAGCAGCCACGGAGCTGGAGCGAGCAGGAGGCTTGGTTGCCCAAATGATGGAGGAAGCCAAGCTTCCCGCCTGCTGCGGCCCAGCTCTGAGCTCCACTCAAAGCAACAAAGTTTCAATTATAGAAGGTAAATAAACCCCAGATACCTGCTTTCAGCCGGCCGTGGCCACAGAGCTGGAGCGAGCAGGAGGCTGGGTTGCCCCTGGCGATGAAGGAAGCCAAGCTTCCCTCCCGCTTGCTCTGGCTGGCTCTGAGCTCCTCTCAAGGCTACTCTGCTCAGCCACAAGTCAGGCTCCCTCCTTGGAATTCTAACACCAGTCACAAATCCCAGTTGTTACCTGTACTTCTAACTGACTGGCTAGAACAGATCACAGAACTAAGGAAACCTGTTTACTCACCAGCTGATTTGTTATAAAAGGATATCACTCAGGAACAGCCTGTCAAATGACATGCATAGGGCAAGGTTTGGGGGAAAGGGTGGAGTTTCCATGGCCTCTCTCTCCAGCCACCACTCTCCCCAAATCTCCATCTGCTCACCAAACCAGCTCTCCAAAACCTGTCCTTTTGGGATTTTCTTTTTATGGAGGCAACATCACATAGGCACTACTGGTTATATTATTGACCATTGCAATTGATTCAACCTCCGCCCCTCTCCCTTCCCCAGAAATCAGGGGCTGGAATTGAAAGTTTCAATCATCTAGTCAAGGTTGGTTTCCCTGGCAGCCAGCCCCCAACCTTGAGTGACTTCCAAAAGGCATCATTAACATAACAAAAGACATTCTCTTTCTATTTTTCTGGCATTAAGAAATGGGTTTAGGAGCTCTGAGACAGAAACAGGGACAAGGTAAACACATATTTCTTACTATAAATCACACCATCACCACAATGGATAAAACTAGAAATAAAGAAAGGTAGCTGGTTTGGTGGGGTAGATACAATTCAAACTGTGATTCTAAAGCATACTAAAATACCTTTAAGATCAGTTTAAATATGTATTTCATTCCTGTTTAAATTATTTTTTATAGTTTTTTATTTTTGGATATGGAAACAAGTTTTGGGGGGAGAAAGTCAGTGTTTAAAGAAATCTTGCTGAAAGTTGGACATGCTATCTAAGGCAGTTCTTAAAAGCTGTGGTTCTTGTGCTGCTAGGATTTCCCCTTAAATTTCCAGATGCTTTCCTGCCTTGAATTCTGAACTCTAGCACCTTTAGCCAGTAACCCAGTAGTTTCCACATTCTTGTGCTTTTTTGGTAGCCACAGTTAAGGAGTTGAGTGGCACCCTTTCCCTGGAAACCACAAACTTGCAATTCTTCTCCCTTCCAATAGAAGTTCTGGGGTTTCATCAACCTTGCAATAACATTAGCTCACATTTTATGCAACTAAAGTATCTGGACCTTCCTTTTAACATTATAGAAAGATTTAACCATTTACTTAGATATAGACTGAAGAATAGAAAGGCAATAAAACTTATAAAAAGATATACACTAGAACAGTGGTCGCCAACCTTTCAGACCTCACGGGCCACCAGTGGTCCTCAGACCACCAGTTGGTGACCACTGCTCCAAAGGTTTCCTTAAACCAGTGGTCGCCAACCTTTCGGACCTCACAGACCACCAGTGGTCTGCGGACCACCAGCTGGCAACCGCTACACTAGAAAGTTAACAGAAGACTATTTCTGGATGGTGAGATTATACAAAACTTTAATTTCTTTTTTACCTGATTTTTCTATTTTTTCCACAATGAACATATACTTATTTATGTAAGACATGTCATCTGATGTAAGGATGTTTCATTAGTAAGAGTGCTTGTGCTCACCTGTCAAAATGTTCCACATAGGGCATTGCAAAGAATCGTTTCCTGTTGTACCTTTTATTTAGGTACCAAGGTATAGGCCACTGTTTGAACTTGTGCCTGCAAAGAAAGCAAGAAGATATCGCCTTACAGAAAACATTTAATACATTTGCAAAACGACACAGTTTTAGCTTTCCTTGGACTAAATATGTTGTCAATAAATCAAAAGCAAAATAAAAAACCCTTGAAGAGAATAACACTCTTAGAGATTCTAAAATTGACACAGATTCTCTCCTCATTCCCACCCTTTCCAAATTGACCGAAACTGAATTAATCCAAATAAGAATTAGTAGAAAATAAAATAGTTCAGAGTATTTGGTTAGATGTTTAGCAATTTATCTCTTTCCTGCACTGGATTACATGGTTAAAGATTGCACAGCTACTCTCCTAAATGTGGCCCCAGGCAGCTCCATTACCCCAAACTCCATTAAAGAACTCACCAAATGAGTAAGCAACATTATGTAATGTAATTTCAACCACCCAAAATGCCTTCTCCATTTGCTGGCCAATGTTTAAAATTCTATTAACAATGTTTCCTTTTGGCAGCTCAACCTAAAAGTAGATAAACCCCTGGCAGAGAGAGAACACACTAGGTCTTTTCAACTATTTCTATCTCAGTATAAATGTTTATTATCAGATCTTTTCCCAAGGTCTGTTAGGACTTTGGGAACCGGACTTAGGAGACAAGATTAAACTGTTTCATAACTTGTTCTAGGGCTTATCCTGGCTCATGTGGCCTTATTCCTCAAAAACTTCTTTATAAGCCTAGGTTCTCAATGAGTAAAGAGGATAGGCTTGTGTCCTAAAATTAGCTTCATGGCATTTATTACTCTCTGAATTACATTTACACTATACATTTTTCTGGGGGAAAGGATCTATAACTGTCATCAAATCCTCTAAAGATCATATGATTCACATAAGAAGATTAAGAACCGCTGTGATAAAGCACCTTTAGATAACTGAATTATGAGAATGGGATGCCTGGACTACTAGATAAATCTACCTTCGTTCATATTCTGGAGCTCCAAAGTGGTTTGGGGGCCTCTGTTTATCTCTAATATAGCTAATACACCTTATACAGTGAGATATTGGACAGGGGAAGCAGCAAGGGACTTCCACTTTCATCTTAGAAAAGCCACAAAGTCAACTATGTACCAGATGATTCTTCCAAAGATGTCTTTTCTCCAGGCACCAGGTCTAGGTTTTTCTTGACCCGTCTGAAGGAGCCTTAGGGCATCTTCTCGTTCCTGGACAACTTTATCGAGTGCATCCATGGATTCTATTACCTGAGAAGAGAATAGAAAGATATAATTTCAATCACCTACAACAGAATTCCAAAGAGAACATATAAAGATTATGCCACAGGAAACCTATGAATATTTTTGTCCAAGAGCCATTCCATCAAAATCTCCTGCAATTTCACCCATAGGTATCTACCCAAGAGAAATACAAACACATGTCCACCCATATTTGGGAGTTGCAGGGAGGAATGGGAAGTGACTGCAGATGGGCACGAGATTCCGTTTGAGGTGATGGAAATGTTCTAAAATTAGGCAGTAGTGATGGTTATACAACTCTGTATATTTACTAAACATCAAGCAGAAATAGAAAACATCTATTTGACAGGAAATACAGGAATCATTCACTCACTCCTGTTAATTTTATCCCACAAAACAGCCAGCCTCCCACAGCCTTACCTTTTCTAGCCGCTCCGGGCTTGGCATTGGTAGTATCTGCCGCTTGGCCTCCTGCTCTAGAGTTAGGAGCATGTTTCTTTCTTTCAGTAGGACATACCTATATCAAACACAGAGCTTGTAATGCTACTTTGTGATAACATTAATAAAGTTGCAATTTAAAGTTTTTTTATTTTATTTTATTGATCTTAGAGAGAGGAAAGGAGGGAGAGAGGGAGATAGAGAAACATTAATGTGAGAAACATTGATCAACTGCCTCCCATACACACCCCAACCAGGGATTGAACCCAAAACCTGGATATGTACTCTGACTGGGGAATCGAACCTGTCACCCCTCAGTGTATAGGACAACGTTCCAATCAACCAAGCCACGCTGGCCAGGTCTAAAGTTGTGATTTTTGAAATGAAAATTAATGATCTTTTCTCAAAGTCTCTTAGAAATCTCGATATACAGAATATCATTACAAGGAATAATCCTTTAAACAGAGTTATATCTACTCTTACTCATTTGTTCAATAAATTTTCCATGCATCACATATTGTATTAAGTGCCAAGAGAGTTACAAAAAAGCATAAAATATAACCCCTATATTCCAAGTGGAGAGATGAAAGATAAATGATTCAGTCAGTGCCTGTTAAATGCTAAGCACTGTGTTACACACTTTACATAATTTTCATTTAATTCTTACAACTACCCTTTGTGGTTCTTATGTCCACTTTCTAAATAAAGAAACCAAGGCTGAGAGAAGCAGGGTATTCTCGAGCACATGACTAATTCAAGCTTCAAATCCTGGGCTCCCAGTGTGCAAACCTTCTCTATTTTTACTCCACCAGGCGACCTCCGGAGCTGCAATGAGAAGTGGTGTACGAGTGATACAGACAACAAGTACCAGAGGAGTAAGTGGGAGAGAGATGTTTCTTCTAGCCAACATGATCAAGAAAAGCTTCACAGAGATGGGATTTGTTAGACTGGAAAGGAAAGCAAAGCAGAATCAAAGGTACTGAGTGGCAAAGCTGAAGTGAGGGTAGGTTTTGTGAATAACTGTTTGATTAGAATTAGAGCTGAAGGAAAGGAAAGGAAATAAATGTGGAGAGCACTGAACAGGAGACAAAGGAACTGGGGTCCTTTATGCAATAAAAAGACAATATGTGGCAGAAGATAGTTTGGTTTTTGCCATGATGAAATTTGTTTAAAAAATTGATTTGAGAGAGAAAAAAAACATCAATTTGTTGTTCCTCTTATTTATGCATTTGTTTGTTGATTCTTATATGTGCCCTGACCAGGGATTGAACCCACAACCTTGGTGTATCAGGACAACACTCTAACCAACTGAGCTACCTGGCCAGGGCCAGCCACGATGAATACTGAAACAGCCCTAACTAGCCTTTTACTAATAACTCACAGTAACAATGCTTTAGGCACATATTACACATCTTATTTTCAATGTGACTTATTTGTCTATAATAAATCTGTGCTGTTTTACACGTAACACTCTGACACCAAATGAGTTTTTTTCTCCCTCTTTGTCCCCGCCCCTCACCTCCCCCATTAACCCCTGTTCCATCCTCTTGACACCAAATGTGTTGTCTTTCCCAGCGACCTTCTCCAACTCTGACACTACCTGGGGTTAGCATCAGATTCCACAAAGTTAAGGACTCATTCCACAGTTGTCCCCCACTTCAGATGCCAACAGCAAGTCCCAGGGCTACCACACATCTGACTGACCCGCTGTAAAGTGGGAGTTCCAACGAGCCCCTCCTTGGGTTCAGGAATTTGATAGACGGGCTCACAGAACTCAGGAAAGCACTTTACTTACTATTACTGGTTTAGTACAAAGGATACAACTCAGATGCAGAGTTGCTGTGCTTTCTCAAGGCATGCCCCCTCCATGTGTTCAACAACCTGGACGCTCTCCAAACCCAACTGCTTAGGGTTTTTTATGGAGGTTTCATTATGTAGGCACGATAGACCAAATCACTGACCACTGGTGACTGCACTCAATCTCCAGTACCTCTACCCCCTCCCAGAGGTGAGGGGGGGTGGCGAGCCTGAAAGCTCCACCCTTCACTCATGCCTTGGTCTTCCTGGTGCCCAGTGACCGTTCTAAGCCTCCCCGGCCCCACCAAGAGTTGCCTAATTTGAACAAAAGACACTCCTATCACTCAGGAAATATCAAGGGGTTTAGGAGCTGTGTCAATGAATGGGGACAAAAACCAAATGGATATTTCTTATTGTATCACACGATACACCTATAATATCAGTGGTTCTTACGAGCATTTTATAATTCTATAATCTGCCCTGAAAGAGAAATAACCCTGTAAATAGGGGGATAAAACTTTAAATGCCTACTCCGGTGCTTAGCCAGATAACAATTACGAGTGAGGTGAGCTTGGTGGAAGAAGAGGATGGGGGAGAAGTGGCACGCACTGCACCGAGCAGTGGCTGCATAGACCAGCCAGTTGTAGCCATGTGGCCAGTGCTGCCAGATCAAGGTCTGATTATTAAAGAAATCTTTATTTATGTGTGAAATCTCTCAATTTAAAAAATACAGTAAAGCCCAAACAAAACATATCTTTGGCTAAATACTGTCATTTAATGTAGGGGTGGGAGGGTGGGCAAAATATGTGAAGGGGGTCAAAAAGTACAAATTTCTAGTTATAAAATGAGTAAGTCACATGACTACAGTTAATACTATTGAATTGCATATTTGAAAGTAGTTAGCAGAGTGGATCACAAAAGTTCTCATCTCAGGAAAAAAGACTTGTACTATGTGTGGTGATGGATGTTACCTGGGCTTACCACGATGATCATTTTGCAATATATACAAATACTGAATGATTGCATTAAAAATACAACCCTGTCTTAAATCCTCTCAACTCTAATTCATCAGGAGAAACTGCCCAAAAATCTACATAAATTCCCAATTAAATGCACCCTCCAACAGTTTTCCAAAGCAAATAAGCTAAAGATTTCAGATCATGCAAAAGGTAATAAAGAGGAAGAAGGCCTAAATGTGACCAACTCTTCTCCACTTCATTTTATTAGCTTACTGGAATTGTTAATACAAAGGTGTAGTATGACTAGTAGCAATGAAATTTCTAAACTCCCAACTACTTGAGAACTCTGGTACATTTGTCTTAATATAACTTACCCTGCCATATTTATGAAATCTATAATGATCTTATGTACCATCCACAGTACTGTGAGACAAACGCTCAATTTCTTACGGCACATAAAGTTTATACCTCCTCATTATACTAAATTGCTTCAAACACCTAGACCAAGCATGTCAAACTCGCAGCCTGTGGGCGAATATTTTTGTGGCCCAGCCAATGTAACGGTATGTAAGAAACGTTTTAATAAAAATTCCGTAACTTAATTTTTACAATATCCTGTTATACATAATTATTAGTAATGAACTACAACGTTCGCTAATGACTGATTACTATAATCGTGTTGCATTCATTTCCCTTACGCACCTTCGACGCCTTCCGCGCAGGTGCACCATCTCTCTCCACTAATATTAGCAGCGAATATTTTAGCAGCTGATTGCCACCTCATTAGTCTTGTACTGACTTGTTTGGTGTGTGCAACAGGAAATATTTTGCTTTCGGAGAACAAGAAAAATAGGTTTATTTGCATTACGCTTATTAATTTGTGCAGTTATTCAGTGTCTGGTAAGTTAATGTTCAAGAAAATATTAATTTTTATTAAAATATTTTATTATTTTATGTTAACTATTACTCATTTATTTCATCCCTTTGTATTCAGCGTGTGTCTATCAAAATAAACCTATGTTTCTATGAAAATTGAAGCTTTTGTTTTTTTGTGGCCCACATAAACTTAAACCTTGTTTATTTGTCCTGTTAGTTAGTCTTTGAGTTTGACATGCTTGATCTAGATGTTCATGTACTCAGTATACTTACCAAAGTTTATGTAAGTCTTCATTACTTTTGTTCCTTAACTGCTGACAGGTCCATGCAGCTCCTATTAAAATGATAAATTCATAACATGAAATGATTTTCTAGCTATGTGTCCTTTGGCAAATTACTTAACCTTTCAAACCAGTTTCCTTATCTGTAAAATATATTATAGCTTTATTATATTACAGTATAAAATGCAACTAGAATTAAATTGGGGTTCAATTAGCTAATACATGAAAATATGAGTAATGAGACTGGCAACAGCATTCAAAAATGTTAGTATGGCTACAGAATGTATTTTCACAGTTTAAGGTAAAAATACATGATTATAAATTAATTTTCAATTATCTCTAAAAAATAAAATTTAAGCCCTGATCAGGTAGCTCACTTGGTTAAAGTGTCATCCCAATACACCGCGGTTGCAGGTTCAATCCCTGATCAGTGCACATATATAGTAAGAATCAACCACTGAATGCATAAACAAGTGGAGCAACAAATCTATGTCTGTCTGTCTCTATCTCTTTCCTTCCTTCTTCTTTCTCTCTCTAGAAATTAATAAAGTAAAAAAAAAACTATTTTTAAAAAATAAAATCTAAAACAAAGCCAAACATCAATTTACTGAAAAAATTTAAGCCTACTCCTCTTCTAAACCTTTTGCCAAGCTGCCAAGGAACAATTAACTCTATCATATTGTCCTTTTAATTTTCACTAATAGACATTCCCAAAGGAAATTTAAAAAAGGAAAACCCCAAGTAATTCCTAAACTGGATAAATAATCCCAACATGATGGATAGTTCAAAAAAATATATTTAATACCAATCAACCCAAATACCTCACCAGATTTCACTTTCTCTTCTCCCCAATTCTTTGGGTCATCAAAAAATTCTTCCAGTCCTTTCCTTGATAATGTGGTATGAAGTATTCTACACTGGTGTAAAGATGTGACACTTGGTATATTCTTAGGCGACAGAATAAGAGAAAACCTGCAATTGAACATACATAAACAATTGCTACCCTATAATTTCAGAGGCAGTATATTTACATTTATATTTTAAGGTAACATATGTAGGTCCTTCATAAACTACTAGTGGGCATATGAGTAGATTAAAATTATTTTGAAGGTTAATTTTGCAACATGTATTAGAGGCCCCAATGTTTCTTCCCTAACTCATTAAGTCCACATCTAGAAATTTCAACTAAAGAAATATCATAGATGGAAACTGATAAATGTAAATATATATTAAAGCATTATATATGATATTAAAAAGTTGATATTATAAATGTGAAACCATGAGTGGTTTAAAAATTATGTGTCCATATGACAGTCTATTTTGCAGTAACTTAAAAAATCATGTTTTTAAAGAATATTTAATAACCTGGTAAATAATTTAAAATACAGTAGTGAAGCATGTCACAAGTATTGCATTCCTACCAAAAAAAAATTAACCTGAATCTAACCATGAGGAAACAATCAGACAGACCCAAATAGAGAGATATTCTAAAAAGATTGATTTTATAAAAAAGATGTCAATGTCATGAAATAAAAAAAGGAACTATTCTGGATTTTAAAAGATTAAAGAGATATGACAACTAATGCAAAAAAATGAATGTTGTTTGGACTCTGAATAAAAAAATAAGAAAAAAAATTATCAGGACAACTGAGGACATTTGAATTTGGGCTATAATAGTAGCAGAATAATAGCATGTATCAGTATTAAATTCTTCAGTGGGTGGAGTACTGACTCAGTGGATAGAGTGTCGGCCTGCAGACCGAAGGATCCAGGGTTTGATTCTGGTCAAGGGCATGTACTTGGGTTGCAGGTTCCTCCCCAGCTTGGGCCCTGGTCAGGGCGTGTGCAGGAAGTAATCAATCGATGTGTTTCTCTCACATCAATATTTCTCTCTGTCTTTCCCTCTCTCTTCCACTCTCTATGAAAATCAATGGAAAAATATCCTCGAGTGAGAATTAAAAACAAGAACAAAAACATTGTTCTTGTTCTTATGAGATATATGCTGAAGTGTCATGATGCTTGCAATTTGGACATGCCTCAAATAGTTCAGGAGGGGAAAAGGCCTGGATATAAAGAGATAAAGAAAAATGTAATAAAATGCTAAAGCTTGCCCTAGCTGGTTTGGCTCAGTGGATGGAGCATCGGCCTGCGAACTGAAAGGTCCCAGATTTGATTCCAGTCAAGGGCACATGCCCAGGTTGTGGGCTCGATTTCCAGTGGGGGGCTTGCAGGAGGCAGCCGATCAATGATTCTCTCTCATCATTGAAGTTTGTCTCTCTCTCCTTCTTCCTTCCTCTCTGAAATCAATAAAAATATATTTAAATAAAAATGCTAAGGGTTGATTAAGAATATATGGTTACTCTTGGTACTTTTCTGTTGTTTTGAAATTCTTAAAAATAAAAAGGTAGGGAAACAAGGGTAGAGCACAAGAATGCATATATGTAAATATAGTCCTGGTTTTATTTCAAAAGTAGAGGCCCAGTGCATGAAATTTGTGAATGGGTAGGGTCCCTAGTGGTTGCTGGCTGGGGCCTCCCTTCCCCAGCTGCCGGCTGCTGGCCAGGGCCTTTCCTTGTTCCGTGCCGCCACCTGGTGGTCAGCGCACATAGTGAGCGATTGAGCTCCCAGTCGGTCAAACTCCTGAGGGGAAACTTTGCATATTCGGCTTTTATATATACAGATTACATGTATGTGTACATATGCAAAGTTAAAAAGGGCAGGAAATCTGTTTATCTCTGAGTGGTAGAATTAGAGTTGATTTTTGTTTTCTTCTTCAAAATACTTGACCCTATTTCCAAACTGTCTGCAAATGAACATAATTTATTCTAATAAAAAATCTAAAATTAATTTTTAAAGAAAAAGAATAACTAGATGGAAGAGACAATGGATTCAAATTACAACCTCTGAGCCTCTGCAAAATGAAAACCATATTGCTTACCTCTAAAGTTACATATAATATGTAGGAACAGTGTAATATAATAGATGCTCAATAATTGTGCTGGACTTAAGAGCACATACATTACTTCCTTTTAGGAAAAAAAATCGGACATACCCAACTATTTATAAATTTCAAATCATTACAGACAAAAGCCAATAAGGGGGAGGAAACATATACCCTAAAGTCAAAAACGATGGGTCTGACCAGAAGACAACCTGACTTTGCAGAAATAATGAACACAGCGTGTAGGATGTTCTGTCTCCCACCTGCAAGGGCAGCTTTTCATTTACGCGGCTACTTTCATTTATTCACTCAGCATGACTGAACAATCGCTTTGTGACCTATCGCAGGAATAACAAGGCCCCTTCGTCTTTACCCATCCAAGCTCGACACAGCTTTCAGTCCCAAAGCCAAAAGCTCTCCAGTGAAGCTTTCCCCAACTCCCACCGCCCAACGGGCTCCTTCTACGCCTCTACCTTTAACCAGCAAGCACCGGGCATCTGCAGACCCCACAGACAGCCCAGTTCACAGCAGGTGGCAACAAAATGAGGCAGGAAGGGAAACGCCTTGTGGGCGCCTGGTACCAAGTCACTCATTCCTCCCCGAGTTGGCTTCGGGCTCAAGCCCATCCTGCGACCTTTCCATCGCTGAGCTGCTCTCAGCATTTCAGCAACCGGACAAGATCCCAAGTGGAGAGGGCCACCCCTCCTCCTCACATCACTTACCCTGTGCCAGCAGGGACCTGAGGGCTCATGAACGACCGGGAAGTCTGCAGGGCGGCTGACACTTTCCTGCAAAGAACGGCTAACCTGGCAGCAGCCATTTTTTTCCTCGCGTCAGCAAACCGCGTTCTCGTCCACAGGTGCGTCACTTCCGGCGCGTCACTCCGACCGGAAGCAGAGCGCAGGAACAGCTTTTGCCCTCACTCAACATGGCCGCCTTCCGCCTTGGCCCCGGACGGTGAATTGGCTCTCTCGGCTCCCGTTGCCCTCCCCCGCTCGACCTCTTGCCCGGAGTAGCCATGGCGGCCATGAGCTTGCTGCAGCGGGCTTCGGTCACCGCGCTGGCGGCGCTGGCTGGCCGCCGCCTGGGCACGCGGCTCGGACCCGGGGGCTTCCTCACGCGCGGCTTCCCGAAGGCTGTCGGTGGGTGCCGGCTGTGGGGCAGAGCGCTCTCAGGGGGAGCGGGGGGAGCGAGGACGCTGCCGGGGTGACCTTGGTGGGACCCGGCGGGAGCCGAGAAATTGCGGGCTGGGCTTGAGGGTTTAAACTGTCCGTTAGCGTTTGTGAACACTTGGCCCTTCAGCCTTCCCAGGTGGGCTCATTCACGGACGACGCTGATGTCGGAAAGGCCCAGAGCTGAGACCCGGGCCTCTCGGCACCGGCGGTTCGTACTTTCCCCCTGAACTAGGCTCTAGTCCCGCAACACTGGCAGTCGCGTTGCGGAGGTGCCCGGTGATGCTAAGCGATGCGTGGACAGGCGCAGAGGCTCCCGACAAGGCATTATGCGTGGGGACTTGCTGGAAAGGATGGGGAGTAGCCAACAAACTACTTGGCTAACAACATTCCTGGACAACATCCCTCTGTAAGCCGTTTCTGATGGCACATGTCCTCCTCTTTAAATCCTCATCACGTCTCGCTGGAGGTAAACGGGGTGAACCCCCTCCTCCCCCCTTACACGCTGCGCCCCTTTCGCGGAGGTCTGGGGGGATCGCGGCAGGTCATCTGAGCCCTTTGCTCCGGAGCCGGGGAGGATCGGGTAGCAGGGCAGAGGGTGCTGTGTTCCAGCCGTGCCTGCTCTCAGAGGTATTTTGCACGTGAAGCCTTACCTGTCCCCGTGCAATGAAAGGTTTTGATCTGTATTGTGTATGTCTGCCCCCTGGGGAGTGTGAGCTCCTGCAGAGTGGAGAGCCTCGTTTTGTTTCCTCTGGAGCTAGGTTCCCGGGCTCCAGCCCTGGCTCCACGGTCCAGTAGCTGTGTGTGTGTGTGTGTGACCTTGGGCATTCACTTCTTGGAAGCTAGCCAGAAGGCACTGAATCGCTTGGAACTTGTATTTATTCACCTCTAAAAATGAGGACGTTTATTACAAGTGTGCATGTTCTGTTGACTTGACAGGGAAAGTACATGATTTTCTGGCCACTGTGCCGTACATCTGAAACTCACGCGGAATGGTATTGAATGTAGACAGTAACTGAAAAATAAAAAAATATGAATGTTTTTAAAAATATGACCTAAAAATATGGTGAGGGGAGGGGATGACTAAATTATATGTTTTGTAGGCAGTAGAGAGTGTTTTAGCAAAAGAGCAATATCAGTAGTGTGTTTTGGGCAAATGCTTCTGAATATCGGATGGCTTCTAGGGGGTGTTCAATTCCTTAAGCCGTTGATGTAAAGTGACATTAACTGGGAATAGTCTGAGAATGAGGGGGAAAAATGACCGATTTTCAATTTCTTGGAAACACACACACACACACACAAAATTATACAGTTATCTTATTTGATCCACACAAAGACCGCAGTTGTTAAAACATAACTTTCCCGAGGTTACGTGCATTTTTAAAAAAACCTAGTTGCACATAATTAATGAATACTTGAGGAATTACAGGCTTTATAAAATGGTGGAAGATGCCTGTTTTCATGACACCAAAAGGGCTCCAGTTCAATCCTGGCCGGGGCTCGATCCCTGTAGGTGTGTGTAGGAGGCAGCCAATTGATGTTGCTCTCTTCCTCTCCCTTTCTCTCTAAAATCAATAAAAACAGATTTTTCTTTTTTAAAAAAAGAATGAGTTCTTGGACATGGAAGGAAACTTTTGAAATTGACGAGTTGGTAAGGAATGCCTTTTTATTCTAAAAGAGGCCATATATTCAGATTCTTTAAGGAAAAAGACCTTAGAAATCCAGACCAACGCCCCCCCCCCTTCCGTAGTATAATAATACCCATTACTGATACTTGAATAACTACTTAATGGAGAGTTGGGGAGTTGGGCTAAATTTTTAAAAATATGTTTTTGTTGCTTTTAGAGAGAGTAAGGAAGAAGGATAGAGAGATAGAAACATTGGTGAGAAACATGGATCGATTGACTGCCTCCTGCACGCCTGCTACTGGGGATCGAACCTGAAACCCGGGCATGTGCCCTGACTGAGAATCGAACTGGTGACCTCTTGGTTCATGGGTCGATGCTCAACCACTGAGCCACACTGGCTGGGCAGTCCAATTTTATTTTCAACCACTGAAATTGTTAGAAACTTCTTTGTATTAAGCTCTAAATTACTCTTTCACACATTGAAAGTTGTTTGCTTCAACTCAACCCAGAATAGTGTATGCCCTTTGTCATGGGATAGCCCTTCAGTTCCTTAAAAGCTCATCTGATTTCTAACCAGACTTCTTTTTTGTAGACCAGTCAGCTTCAGTTCTTTCAGTTTCAGTATGTCAGTTTCCAGGTTGTTTTTAATTCTGGTTGCATAAGTGGAGCAGGCTCCAGGTTGTCGCTCTAAAACTCGGGACACCTGGAGATGAGAGGGCGGGGATTTCTTCCACTTTGACCTTGAACTTTTAATACATATTAAGATAAAATTACCTTGGCTTTTTTTGGTAACCACATTATACCAATGACTCTTACTGGTATTCTAAGTTTGTGAGCCACTAAACTTTGGAGGTCAGGGTCCAGGCAGGACTTTCCACTTACATTTAATCATTTTAGATTCAGCCTTTTGTCAATGTGTATGAAGACTTTTGGGGGATCCTATTTCATCATCAGTGTAGTAACCACTGATGGCAGTAGCTTTGTGTCTTGTCAGGAATACCATCATGCAGGCCATTCAAAGAAATCTTGACCCTCCAGGGCTATGGAGACAACTCTTTGGCAGGTTACTGCATTAAGTAATCAGTACCGTTTGGGTGTAATCAATCAGTCAATTGCCAATTTCAACTTCATTTAACTTGATATTTCTCTCAGTTTATAATGTGCCTTTCCTTGTACCTCCTTGCTTCCCCCCCCAACTCCCTCACCAACACACAGACCATCCTGTCTAAATATGAACTTTACTTCTGGGCCTGTTCTTTTCTGACAATACATCCTGTTTCTTTCCTTTGTTGTCCCTATAGATTTGTAATTATGTTAATCTGTTAGTGTCTTGCTTCCAGTAGGGTCTGTCTGCATCCCTCTTAGACAATAGGCCTAGCAAAGGACCTGCACATAGTAGGCACTTATACTATTATCCAGCCCATTTTTTTCCACATAGCCACAAAAAAAATTCTATAACTTTCAAGTGATTTGCTGAAATACATACTTTGTCAAATTCTCTTATCTTGTTATTGTCACAGCCTTAGTAATATGAATTGTACTTAGTAAATTCATACCAGCTTCTAGTTCTTTTGTGAATTAACCTAAATTCATCTCAAGCTGCTGCAGGTGATACCAAAATTAAGAGAAGAGTTTCTCTTTCACACATTGAAAGTTCTTTGACATTTATGTTTTATTGGGAGAATAAAGGGAATTAGGCGCCTCCCTAGAATACACATCAATTCAAAGGTGAGAGTTCTCATCTGGTTGGAAGAATGTTGGTTTCTTGGAGGATAAGATGTCATCTGGGCCCAAAGAACAGATTCCAGTAGAGGGGAGCGCCTTCCAGACAGTGAAGCTTGGACAAAGGATACAGAATGTAGTTACACAGCCGAAACAGCCTTTCCTGCTTCCAGAAGAAGGGGCTTGGATGCCCATGTGATCTTTCCAGGCTTCCAAGGGAGGAAATGGTGTAGAAAGAAGATCCAGGAGTTAAATTTTGCCTCGCTTTATCTCCAGCAAAGTTTGATTAAATACCATCATCTGGGGAGTATTTGAAGAGGAGGATATTGGGAATGAGAAATGACTTACAAAGGGATTTTATCAAGATATGTAGAGTGTTTACTTTTGTAACAAGTTCAAATTCCTGCTGGATATATGTTGAATAAATGTCTTTCCATCTATTTTGTAGCAAGTGTTTACTGCCTCATATGGAATGGCATAACTTAAATTTATTTCTTTTGCAGCATTAGCAAAATTTGTTGCAGAGGGTAAACAAAGTAGCCCGCCAAGAGTATCTGCCTTCCCTGCCTGCTATTGAAACATTCAAACAAATGTTTAGGTATTTTTTTAACATTGAATAAAAATGAGGAAAGCTATAGTTTAAAACAGAACACCAATCTCTGTTTAAGGAAACCCTACCTGCCCCGCCTTTAATACTTAAAGAACATGCATTTTAAAATCTTAATTAAAAATGTATGCATATATATTTTCTTATAATCTGACTTTATCTCAGAAAATAACAGTATACCGATATGAAACTTGTATAAAACAGGGTAATTTAATATTTCTAGCTCCTGTGAGACACAGTGGAGACCATGGGAAAAGACTGTTTGTTATCAAACCTTCTGGATTCTATGACAAGCGTTTTTTGAATTTACTGGTGAGTTAAAATTTTTGTTGAACTATTTTCATATAAATAGGAAGACCATTTTGGCCTATTTAGAAAACATCTTTCATTTTGTAAATTCATATGTCTTTTCTCAAAAGATATGGAAATGGGTAGTAAGGTCTGATTTGTTACTAAATTTCTTTTTTAGTAACCATTTTTTCTTCAAAAAAGGATTTATGTTTATTGGAAGTTAAAAATTGAGCTATTCCTTTCTTCTCAGGATTATGGGGTTTTGAAATCTGTGTTCCCTGACAAAAATAAAAATCTATATTAGTAAATTACAGAATTTTGAAAACAGATTTATTTGGGGATAATTATATTATTAAAATATTCTTTAAATTACCAAAGAACTAGTTGAAGTATTGCTTCAAATACGGCCCTCCATTATTATGAGATATGATTTTATTTCTATATTGCTTAGGAGCATTGATTCAGAGAGAGCAGCAGGGTACTGATTGTACATTATTACTGCAAGGTTCTATAATGGAAAGTAGGCCGTAGAAGATGGAAGACTGTCTGGGCTCTTTGTCATTGTTCCTAAAGCTGTGACCACCATTTGAGCATGGGCTGCCCCCTAGACCTTCTCTTGCTCTGTCATTGTGCTCAGTGCCCTCTCCAACCCCTTGGTTGAGCTCCCACTGTTCTTGTCGTGGCCAACGCAGATTTTATACCGTGGCTGGAATCAACCTGATGTTTTTACACTTTTCTTTTTTATTGAGTTGATTGGGGTGACATTGGTAATAAAATTATATAGGTTTCGGATATACAATTCTATATGTATTTTTCTTCTTAATACAAAAACTAACTTTCATTACATTGTTTTAATCAAAAAATGAAAAATCACTCAAATATATATTATATAATACTTGTACAATTAATCCCTTTTTTCTTTCATTTTTGGTGTTAAATTTAGGTATCTAAAAACTAGAGCAAAAGAAAATCACAGAAATAAATCATTTGATACTGCATCTCCAATTTGGCAAGTTTATTTTATAAGTAATATAAGGAAATCATGTAATAAGGACAACTTAAGGGTGGGAAAGAGAGTTAGGAAATGGTTATTGAAAATTTGTTTTTATTAATCTTGACAGAAATTCTACATTTGTTTGACTGGGATTCCAGTAGTAATTGGCATAACTCTGGTGAATGTGTTCATTGGTAAGTCTCTCCCTCTGAACAAATCGATAAATTTTTTTAAAAACCTATGTATGTTTAAGAAAAAAAATGGATAAGGAAAAGCTCCTTGAATAATAAAATAAACATAAGCATAGAAATTTATTTTAAAACAATTAAATCTTAATCCGTAATAGAGTATAGTGATTTTTTTTAAACATCTTGGTTTACTTCCTAAAGCTTTAGGTCATCAGTTCTGTAGGGGCCACATAAAAGGCTTCATAAAGCCTTGTCTTCCTCCTCTTTTTCCAACCCCAGCTTTGATAAGACAGAATAAGGAAAATAGAAAGAGATACTAAAATGGAAAAGAGGCTGAGGGATGGTAGAGTGTTTTTATCCCTCTTAGAGCACATCCTGTATAATAAAAGCCCAGCGAGCAAACGGCAGAACGACCGGTCGACCAGTCACTATGATGTGCACTGACCACCAGGGGGCAGACGCTCAATGCATGAGCTGCTCCCTGGTGGTTAGTACGCTCCCACAGTGGCCAATCCCCACAGGCCGCACCCCCCACCAGTGCATGAATCCTGTGTACCGGGCCTCTAGTAAAGTTATAATCTACAGAAAAATGGAGTTGTGAATGACAATAAATATTAGATTTTTATAGGAAATTCTGCTCAAAGTACTTCTAATATCTTGAATCCTAGAATATTTTGTTTAGTTGGTATTGGGAAAGCCAGAAGGAATAGTATGTCTTTTATTATATCTTGGTATACTGTATAAACACAAAATGCAAAATTCTCATATAATCCTGCAGACAATGTCTTACATATAGAAGACATCTCATATCTAATGAATGGATTTTCAACCATATTGAAGTGAATTTAAAATATTAGGTATCTTAATTGATACAAATAAAAGGTCATTTTAAAACCACAAGAGGTTTGTTTCTTACTTACATAGTGCAGACTTAATGTTATACACTCCTGATGCTGAAGTTGAACATCACTATTTTCTTTTCTGTTATTAGGTGAAGCTGAGTTAGCAGAAATTCCAGAAGGCTATATCCCAGAACACTGGGAATATTACAAGGTTAGTATACTGTAAATCACCACAGGTTACCTTCTGTTAGCTGTCTTATCAGTGCACTGGTTAATGTCTTAAAATTCAGCAATTAAGATAGGGTTTTATATTCAATTTTTTATATCAAGTAGATGAGTACATTTTCTGCTCACTTTTTTAAAAAATATATTTTATTGATTTTTTACAGAGAGGGAGAGATAGAGAGTTAGAAACATTGATGAGAGAGAAACATCAATCAGCTGTCTCCTGCACACCCCCCACTGGGGATGTGACTGCAACCAAGGTACATGCCCTTGACCGGAATCGAACCTGGGACCTTTCAGTCCGCAGGCCAACGCTCTATCCACTGAGCCAAACCGGTTAGGGCTCTGCTCACTTTTTACAAGGAGCTTCTTTTGGTAATTTTCTTCATTGTATTATTTTTAAGTTTTATGGTTATTTATTTATTCATTTTATTAATCCTCACTCAAGGGAGGAGAGAGAGAGAAACATCAGTGTGAGAGAGACACATTGATTGGTTGCCTCCCACATGCATCCTGAAATGGAGTCGGGGATTGAACCTGCAACCAAGGTACCTGCCCTTGACTGGAATGGAACCCAAGACCTTTCAGTCCGAGGACCGACACTCTAACCATTGCACAAAACTAACTAGAGCAAGTTTTATGGTTTTTTAAAGGATGACTGCGGTGTGTTCTTGAACAAGCAGATTAACAGTCACAATTTATCCCAAGTTCAATACTCTAGGAAAGATTTTATAAATATTAGTGTTAGCTGTCATTTATTGAGCACCTACTGTGTAGCAGGCACTGTGGTGTTTTGCAAATATCTCACTCCATGTCAAAGGTACTGAATTATTCCCACTTTAGAGATGAGGAAACTTAAGGCTTAAAAGAGATTAAGTGACCTGTAGAAGAGATAACCCAGGTAGTCTTGACTCCAGAGCCTGCACTGTTAGTCATTTTACCACACTGTCACTGCTACTAAAATCCAAGATTGATTGTTACTTGTCTTTACAAGTGTTGTACTGAGTGGCCTTATCAGAGCATATCCTTTCATGTTTTATTATCTGAGTGAATTATATTTTAGGGAAGAAGTACTTCATTATTAAATCTTAATATAAGCCATACAATTAGTTTAGCTTTCTTAACTGATAGAAAGAGCTCCATTTTTTTTGGATCACCAAACCTTGGATTTAGCTCCTAAATCTGCCACTTTAGATACTCAGCACAGGTTTTTGGAGTCAGACAGTTACTTTGCTGCTGCTTAGTAACTGTATAACTTTGTGCAGTTTGTTTTCCATAAAATGGTTGTGGGGGAAGTATGCAGCTAATGGATAAAGTAGTTGGCACATGGTGAGTGTTATTGGTTATCTGAGATTGTCATTTTACAGAATAGTAAGCTGGAAAAGCAAAATATTATTCAGAAACTAATTTTACACAAATTTTCTCTTGTAGCATCCTATATCAAGATGGATTGCCCGAACTTTCTATGATAGTCCTGAAAAGAATTATGAGCGAACAATGGCTATCCTTCAAATTGAAGCTGAAAAGGCTGAATTACGGTAAAAAGTGGGGGTGGGAAGGAAATCCTTTAGTATGGTCAAATCATAAGAAAAAAATTAATAAAACTACTTCAATGCTATAGGCTGCTCTATGTAAAAGAATGAAGATGGGTGAGAGTTAGCCTGTTCAGAGTGGAGACTATGAGCTGGAGACAAACAATTAGGAGATAATATCTGTCAGATTAAAAAAAATCCTTTTTAAAATATTCTATTCTCCTAAAAGCAAGGCAGTCCTCTCCTCCCACTTCCCCTCCCCCAATTTCTTTTCCTCCTGCATCTAGTCTGTCCTTAGAGGTGACCACTACTTAATGATTTCCATTATATGTTTTCCCCTCAAAAAATTTTATGCATTAAAAATATATTTTATGTATCATTTGAAAACATATTAACACAATGGAATCCTCTTATAAACATGGTTCTTTACCTGTCTTCGTTTCACTTAAAAATATCTTGGTGATCTTTTCTGATAGTATATGCCTCATTCTTTTTCATGGATGCATCATATGTTTTGCTAGATGGATGTGCCTCAATTTTTTTTATCCAGTCACCTATTGTCAGTACTTAGGTTCTTTCCAGGTTTTTTTTTTTTTTAATATTCTGCAAAGTGCTGTGAATATTTCTTACATACATTTTTGCATATTTATTCAGTATATCTGGAATATACATTTCTAGCAGTAGTATTGATAAGCCAAATTTTACATGTTTTAAATTTTAGATGTATATTGCTAAACCCTTCAAAAACGTTGTGCCAGTTGTCTTTTCTGTCACCAGTATGTGATAATTTCTGTTTCTTCATACCTTTCCTAGCAATGGAATTTATCAAGCTAAACATTTTTGCTTGATGAGATAATTGAAAAATGTTATCTCATTATTTCCATTTTGTATTTTTGTAAGGTTGAGTATTTTTTCATATATCTGTTGGTTGTTTACATTTCATTTTCTATAAATTGCCCATATTTCTACTCATCTATACATTAGTTAAATTAACTTTTGTTTTTCTTACACATATGTTTTCCTGGTTTGTCATTTGTCTTTTGACAGTGTAGAATGCTTTGCAATGTAGAAGTGTTTTTATGTTTCAGATAAAAATTAGTAGTAGCTAATATGTTTTGAACACTGCATTGTAATATTGCTTTAATTATTTTTTATTTATTTACTTATTTGTCAGGTTTGTCAGGTTTTTAGATTCTGGGATTTTGTGTTATGCACAGGTCTCTGATAGTAACTAAATAAGTAAATATATAAATCCAAAATTATTTTTTTAAATGGTCACTCAGTTTCCTTCTGCTGCTTTTAAATTTGATCCTATCTGAGATTTATTTGGGGGTTTGGAGTGAAATTTACACACAGTCAAATGTGCACATTAAGCTCAGTGGGCTTTTGACAAAAGTATATAGTGATGTAACCACACTGTCAAGGTCGCTTCGCTGACCTACTGAGCCTCTTTCCTGTCTCTTCCAGTCAGTCCTCCTCCCCTGCTCTTGGCCACATACTACCTTGATCTGCTTTCTGTTCATTCTGATTTAATCTTTGTAGTTTATAAAACCTGCTGATATTGAATAATATTTAAAAGAACATATGATTGGCTTATATTCTAAATATGTAATTACATATACTAATATATAGAGTTACCACATACAGCTGTCATTAAGTATTTAAGAGCATGGAAAAACAGTATAGCTCATACTTAGTAACACTGGACTTCTTTGAACTTCAGACATATACCTGTGAGTGCCAATTAAAAGACCAGATCCCAGAATTCTTTAGAAATATAGAGATCATAAACAATTTGAAAACAAAGTAAAAACCAAAACCAAAACCCTGACTTCTACCCCCAAAAGAAAGATGCCAGTGTGCAATCAGGAGTGCCTACAGTTGTTATAAAGTATACTAGAAGCCCGGTGCACAAAAATTTGTGCACTTGGGGGGCAGGGGGAGGGGGGTCCCCCAGCCCGGCCTGTGCCCTCTCGCAGTCTGGGACCCCTCGGGAGATAACGACCTGCTGGCTTAGGCCTGCTCCCGGGTGGCAGAGGGCAGGCCCAATCCCTAAGTGCAGCCCCTGGTCAGGCTCAGAGCAGGGCCGATTGGGGAGTTGGGGCACCGCCCCGTCATGCACAGAGCAGGGCGGATCGGGAGGTTGCGATGCCACCTCAGTCACGCTCAGGGTAGGGCGATTGGAGGGTTGGGGCACCGCCCCCTGTCAGACTCAAGACAGGGTCGATGGGGAGGTTGCGGTGCCACCCCCTGTCACACACAGAGCAGGGCCGATCAGGGGGTTGGTGCACCGCACCCTGTCAAACACAGAGCCACAGGGCAATCAGGGGATTGGGGAGCTCCCCCCTATCAGGCACAGAGCAGGGCTGATCAGGGGGTTGGGGCACCTTCCCCTGTCACGAACAGAGCAGGGCGGATAGGGAGGTTGTGGCCCCACCCCCTGTCATACACAGAGCCACAGGGCTATCAGGGGGTTTTGGCGCTGCCCCCTGTCATGCTGATCCCGGTGCCGGGAGGCATATTACCCTTTTACTATATAGGATAGAGGCCTGGTGCACGGGTGGGGGCCGGCTGGTTTGCCCTGAAGGGTGTCCTGGATCAGGGTGGGGGTCCCCACTGGGGTGCCTGGCCAGTCTGGGTGAGGGGCTGAGGGCTCTTCCAGAAGCGGGT
>NW_005871062.1:14239197-14241839 GCF_000147115.1 Myotis lucifugus | reverse complement strand
GCTGAAAACATCGATACAATGTTGCGGGGGTCCGGCTGGCTGAAGCCCGGCTGAATGAAAGCCGGTTTCTGGGGTTTTGTTTAGCTTCTTATTTGCAACATAGTACATAATTGCTTAGAGTTGCAGCTGAGATGCCGGCAAGTGAGGCGGGGAACGTTGGAGTCTGCAGCAAGCAAGCCTCACGCTCGCTTCAGTGCCTGGCTGCTGGCCGCCATCTTGGCTGACAGTTAATTTGCATATACTCACTGATTAGCCACTGAAAAGGGTAGCGGTCGTACGCTAATTACCATGTTTCTCTTTTATTAGTGTAGATGTTTAGGTATTTGAAAAATGGAAGCATTAAGAAAGATATGAAACAGAAAGGAACTATCCCTTGATTGACTTCCCCAGAGTTAACTGTTATCTTTGGCCTCCAGATTATTGTTGTTAATTCTCACCCAAGGATATTTATTCCATTGCTTTTCAGAGAGAGTGAGAGTGGAAAAGAGGGGAGAGAGTGGCAGAGGAGAGAGAGAAAAAAATATTGATCTGAGAGAGACACATCTATTGGTTGCCTCCCACACACACCCTGACCAGGACTGGGAATTGAACCCAAGACCCTTTGGTGTACCAACCAACACTCCAAACACTGAGCCACACTGGCCAGGCTCCTCCAGATTTTTAAAACCTTGTGCATGTGTACATATATACATAGTCACAAATGATTACTTTCTTTTTTTAATGAAATGGGAAGATGCTTCACACTGATTTCTTACCTTGCTTTTTTAACCTAATGGTATATCTATCATCTTCTGTGATAGAATTTCCTCAGGTACAGAATAGTCCATTCTATGGGTTAACCATAACTTATTTAACCAGTCTTCTTTTTGTGAATATTTTAATTACTTCGGTTTTGGATAATTATATTCTAAACAGTAGAAAAGGAAAAGAATGATATTTAATCTTAAATAAGAGATAAATATGCTCCTAGGGTTAGTGAGCTGGTTAAAGTTAATAAAATGAATTATTTAAATGTGATAAAATTATAGTCATATGAAAAAGTTGATATGTAGTCTATAAATTGTAAGTAAAAGGTTTGATGGAGAGGGACTGTTTAGGAATATATGGTAGTTTGTACAAAGGCTTGGCTGTAAGAGAGGAAAGTATATTTATAGAATAGAGATTATTTAGTTGTGAAGAAGGATGAGGACAAGTAAGTAGGTCTTAAGTTGGAGGATGTTTTTCTTAATCCTGGTTTTTCTTTCTTGTTTTCTTTACAAATACCAGTTGTCTGATGTTGACCAGACTTAGTGTGATGCTGTTGAATAAGATACCATTCCTGCTCTCAAGGGGTTTTCTGTCCTAATGGTAATGGACAGCCAGTATAAACTAGGGGATGTAAGCTCCTCCAAGAAGGCATCTTCATGTTTTAATTCCTAGCACTTGGCACAGCATATGGCCTTAAACGTAGGCATTAAAGACAGGAAATGCATTACCACTTTCAAGTGAAGGCGCTCTGTCCAGACAAAGCAGGGACAGGAGAGAGAACTGATTACCAATTCAAGTAATGTTTTAGGGATTAAAAACAATATGTGTTATATGAACAACATAATATAAGTCAAAAATAAGTCCTAAATTTTGCTTATAGGTATATATTATTTTTATGCATACACATGGATCTGTAGAGGGACATTATACTTACATAAAGCAAAAAGCTCTCTAGTGGTTGTTTTCTATCCATTAAATTTGCATTTGGAAATGTTAGAATCACAATATTGCTATTTCATTTGTTACAGGTTAAAGGAGATGGAAGTACGAAGATTAATGCGTTCGAGAGGTGATGGTCCCTGGTTTCAGGAACCAACAATTGATAAGGGGCTTATTGATCATTCTCCCAAAACACATCCCGACGCCTAATTTTTTATATCTCTAAATACAAAGTTCATTCTCTTTATGGAAAAATGAAGTAATACATATATTTCGTGCTTTTGCTCAGAGTGATGAATAAAAAACCCTCTTCCATTGCTTTACTTCTCAGTGTTGGTTCAGACTAAGGCTTTTTCCATGTGTGATTTTAATTTTTTTCAACTTTATGGGGCATAATTGACAAAAATTGTTGCCAGAAGCCGGTCCACCCTTGCTGCTTGACACAGTCGCTGCAGGGAAGAAACATCTGCACAGCTTATGTTTCAAGGGACCTAGCGTATATGGCATATGTTTGCTCCCCCTCTTAACGCTATGTGTTTTAAACAGGACCACCTCCATGAGAAAGGTTGTTTCCCCAGGTAGGGATTTTCCCCTGAAGTTAGGGAGGGAATAAAACCCCTTAACTAAGTGCCAGGCGGGTAGTTAATCACTTTAACTACGAACAATCACGCTGAAGCTACATAATCTTTACTCCCTGGAATGGAGAAAGAAACGCCCTAACCTTTGTAATAGAAATTGATAGGGTTAAAATCAACTGGTATAAATACCGATGTAACAAGACAACAGAACACAACACAGAACTTGGATATCCGTGTAGCGAGTAGATAAAGGCGTCATTTTGGAGGGGCCCGGGGAGCCGAGGTGTCGCTGCAGGTTCGCTCTTCGTTGCACTAGGCTTGGTGGGAAGGCCTGTTCTCCAGTCCGCTTTCGTCGTCGCCATGTCCGGAAGTGGTGTG
>NW_005871062.1:14225187-14237653 GCF_000147115.1 Myotis lucifugus | reverse complement strand
GGGGGTGTGTGTTAATGGGGGGGAATGAGGGCACATTTGTAATTCCTTAACTAATAAAGAATTTAAAGATTTTTTAAAAAAATGATATATATGCATCTACCTTAAAACACTTGCAAACATCTTATGCAGTTATCTTTGCTTACAATTGCTCTGCTCTTTAAACCTTGGCAATTGTGGAAAAATTATATTGCCCATTTGTAACAGTTTATTTTGCTCCTTTCCCCCCTTTTTTGTATTAATAGGGACTAATGTGGGAAGAACTGGCTAATTTGTCACAGTGCTTAGTTACAACTGTTAATGTGTGACCTGCTGTTGGTGTCCATGTGGGTACAGGGTGTCTTTAATTCCAACCAGATAGAGTATAATATCAATACTGCTAAATCTGCATGTCCTCTGTGTGACTGATACAGCGTTGCATTTTTTTTTTGACAAAATTACTGATACAGCGTTGCATTTTTTTTTGACAAAATTAAAGCAAATTATAGAATTCCAACATATTGGTGTAGATAATCTAGTTGGGAATATACTTTTAAGTATCATCTTCCCCTTTAAACTAATATTCATATTTGACTCATGTTTAAAACACTTTAATTTACAAATTAAATTGCAGATGGGAGCATTAGATTTAGTTTAGACTTAGGTGGGTAGCAATACCAGTAAACTTTTCAAATACATAACTTTTTGCAACCACAAAACCTGTAATAACGCTGTACAGTAACAAGTGTTGGCATTATCAGTTGAACTGTAAATATAAAATGCTTCTTCCAATTAGTCTCTATGATGATTAAGTTTCTAAAGTTTATCTGAACACCATTCAGAAACTTGTTTTGGGGAATTTGATAGTTATTGAGGTACATCTGTTAAACTGATGACAGACATAACTCATCATTCCCAGAAACCTTTTTTGATTACAGTATCTAACATTTTGCCTCCTCTTTTTTGGCTTTGCTGGTTATAAAGGTTTGGATTGGAGAGGGCTCACTGGATCCCAATCCTTGGAGCTGGATCATTGGATTCAAATCATAATGTGGATAGGATAGGGAGGATGAATTAACAAGGATTCATGGAGCGGGATCAGGTTACCAGGAACATAGGAGTGGATTCCTGCCCCAACCAAACCGCATTTGTGTGGATTTTTTTTATTATTATTATTCAACTTAATTGGCTATTCCAAAGGATTTTTTTTCCTATTTTTGACGATTGGAGCCCTTAAGATGCACAATGGAATTGTGTTTTGCATTTTTTGGTAAAAGGAGCAAAGCGAGGACCTGGAGATATACGCTGGAGCAATCTCCTTGGAAGGATTCAGCACGAGTAGATGGTAAACAAAGGGGAAAGGGGGGGGGGGGCTTTGTTTAAAATAGTAAATCAGTAAGTCATTTCTAAATTTAAAGAAAACAAAATTGGAGTTGAAGAATAAGTAGGTTTCCAATTGGCTGTTGCCGTTTTTCTTTTGAAAAATAAACGTTTTTTAACAAACAAAAAAAACCCCACAGAACTTGGCTGGAGATCCTGGCTAGAGAACCTGGCTAGGCTGCTGATCAACTGAACGCTGTCTCCGTGTCATTCCTTCTTCGCCGACTCCGTCCACACCTTTGGGAACCCCTGGACCTGCTGGGGTTGGACCCCAACAAATTGTAAGATATTTAAAGTGTTCATTGTGAGAATTTGGTTATGTGGACACATTGGGTGTGGCAGATTAAGGCTGTCGACTTGGGAGTTTCAACTTCCTCTTTTAAGAAGTTTTAAACAATTTAAAACTTGGAGAGATAGGAATTTGTGAACTCTTTTAAAAGTGTAACTTTGAAAGGTTAATGTTTTACTTGTCTGATAAATGGAAGTGAGAGAAATCTGAGTATGTTAAGTATTGGGAAGCATGGTAGTTTATGTCTATATTGTAGACATCTGGATTTTTTAGGGGCAACTCAGAGTCTTAAATTATACAAATACTGAGTCAACTAGATAAAACGTTAACACCTTAATAAACATTTTCAGTGAACAAATCTCAAAGTTTGTTTTCATGGTTTTTAGCCATCTACCATGCTTTTTAAATACACACACACACACACAGGTTTTTCTTAGCTGTAATTTCTATGATTCTTTAGAGTCCTTCTTTGCAAACACTGGAGAACTTATTCCAAAAGGTAAAATGATTACTGCAAAGATTATGAAATGTGAGTAAAAGCTAAAATAATGGCTGTCACTTATTAAGCATTTACTGTCTGCTGCATATTTTGACATTGTTTTCAAAATGACCTTATGTGACATTTCTGTGCGTTACAGATGAAAAATTGAGGCTCAGAGATTTTAAACAGGTACTCAAGATTTACCAAAATAAACATTCACACTTCAACTTTCAAAATGACCTTTTAGCTTTAAAAATTCATTTTTTTTCAGCGAATACCTTTTGAGAGCTCTCTTGCCCTAAGGGCCCTAAGTGCCCTTTACAGTTCACCAAGAGCCTTTGAGGTGTTTGCGTTTTCTTATTTCCCCAGCAGAGGGCTGCCTGTGCCAGTTCCCTCCGGATTTGGTTCTGAGATTCCCTGTGGGATATAATTACCACTTCATAATTCTGCTAAAGGATTTGGGAGAAGGGCATGCTGTCCCTAAGCCCCTGCTTGCACAAACCTTTCAATTTTGTAGAGGAGGGGTAAGGAGAATGAAAGCAGATAATCTTGTAAGTGGTAATTATTATAAACATCTGTATGTTTATGTTCACTCCTTGTAGACTTTACAGGTTGATTTTAGGCATTAGATTTTACTCATATTCTCCTTTCTACTACTGTAGATACAGGGAAACAATAAATACTGACAATCCCACCACCCATAAAGACATTTGAAAAATTTCCTTCAGTCTTTTTTTTTAACAGCTGGGATCATATATAGGGTGTTCCCCAAAATGTATACACACACTTTGAATAATTACAAAGGCAATGTTTATTAAAATACATTTCATTTTCAAAATTGAGCTATCAGCTGTTAAAGTGTGTATACATTTTTTTTGTGACACCATGCATATAAAATGGAGGATTCCTTTTTTTCAATTTGTGTTTCTTGAAAGGAAACATTAATATATATATATATATATATATATATATATATATAAACTAATGATTTTTTAAAAAATATATTTTATTGATTTTTTTTACAGAGAGGAAGGGAGAGGGATAGAGAGTTAGAAATATCGATGAGAGAGAAACATCGATCAGCTGCCTCCTGCACATCCCCCACTGGGGATGTGCCCGCAACCCAGGTACATGCCCTTGACCGGAATCCAACCCGGGACCTTTCAGTCCGCAGGCCGACGCTCTATCCTCTGAGCCAAACCAGCTTTGGCTAAACTAATGATTTTTATGCAAACTTTTTCCTGTTTAAGCTTGTTACATATCGTTCACTATGATACATACTGGGAATAAAGTGATCATCACAGTAGACATGATCCCTCTAAAGAGTTTTTAACGCAGATGATAGATATTAACTCAGAAATTATACACATGGGTTTGATAGGGGAGAACAGGGCAGTGTAGCAACCTGTGGGATCCCAAGCTAGCCTACAGGTACATGCAATGACTAGATTATAACATCTGGAACATAGACACTGAGTAAAGATCTGTTGAGTAAATGATACAGGAATTTAACTTCGTTTTGGGTTATCTTTATATTTTTTTTTTTTTCTGCAGTTGTACAGGCCCTGCATGGTCTTATAAAAAAGCATGGGCTTGAATTGAGCAGACTTCAGGCTAAATCCTGAGTTTGCCAATTACTATGACAATAATAATGACTACCATCGATTTAGTATTTGTTACCTCTGCCAGACACTAAACTAAGAACTTTATATTTAATCTTAACTTTTCTCATATTACAAAAACTTCCTTCACTGCTTGGAGCCCTATCTCTAAAGTGGGATTGTGCTCTTCATCCCACGGAACTGTTGTGATGGTTACTGGGACAGTGTATGTAAAGTGCCTACTACACTGATAAGAGGTGATAAATACAGACTTTTTTCTGTCAACTAAAATGGTCCAATTTTTTTTCAAGAAAATTGCAGATCCAGGATTCTCTGCTTCAGGCTTATTGACTTCAAAGAGGAATGGAGTTACAAGGAGACTACAGCCAATGGGCAATGTTTTTAAAACTACTTTCAAATCATGGAAAAAGTCAAGTGTACCAAATTCTACAATGTACATTAGCCATACTGTTCTCATTAGAGACAGATACACTCTGCTGGAGATCACGGGTTAGCAGTAAATTCCCTGGGCTCGGCCTCTTGTATCACTGTTTCCCAAATTTCAGTCCTTGATTTCAGCCAACTCAACTTATTTTTGCCTTCACATATGATATATAATTAGAATATTCTTTAAATTGATCTTTTTAAATGCAATTTTTTTTAAATGTCATTTTATGATTATAAGTAGAAAATCAGTTTCTTGTCATTAAAAGGCAATCACAAATGTAACTGTATATTGTATTCTGCCTAGATTATGTACCCTTTCCAAGGCTCTGAGCCTAATGCCTGACTCTTTAAAAAGGGAGAATTTTTTTAGTATGTATTTTTTTTATTGATTTCAAAGAGAAAGAGGGAGAGAGAGAGAAACATCAATGATGAGAGAGAATCATTGATTGGCTGCCTCCTACATGCTTTCTACTTGGGATCGAGCCCACAATCCAGGCATGTGCCCTCAACCAGAATGGAACCTGGGACCCTTCAGTCCACAGGCTGACACTCTATCCACTGAGCCAAACCGGCTAGGGCAAAAAAGGGAGAATTTTAATAGCAGATTAGTGATATTAAAAACATACTAGTACAAAATGGAGACTTTCAGGTAATCAAATGGAGAATTGAAAAGGCAGTAACTTGGTAATGATGTTATTATCTCATATCTTCTAGGTTCAGGTTCACATTTTGGGAAATTTTTGTATATTTCATTAAGATGGCAATATCTTTGACATTGGAAAATATGGAAATAAACATCCTCTAAGGCAGTGGTTCTCAACCTGTGGGTCGCGACCCCTGAAAATACATCCTGCATATCAGATATTTACATTACGATTCATAACGGTAGCAAAATTACAGTTATGAAAAAAATTACAGTTATGAAATAGCAACAAAAATAATTTTATGGTTGGGGGTCACAACATGAGGAACTGTATTAAAGGGTAGAGGCATTAGGAAGGTTGAGAACCACTGCTCTAAGGTATCAATTATTTTACTTAAATCACATTTTTATGTTTTCTAAATTATGTATTAATTTATAAAGCATAATTTAGCATGACATTTACTTATATTTAATTTCTTGGGTGATATTGGTTAAGAAGATCATATATAAGTTTCAAGGATACATTTCTATAATACATGATCTGTGTACTAAATTGTGTGCCCACCACCCAAGGTCAAATAATTTCCCATCACCATATATTTGACCCCTTTACTATCCTCCAATCCCTTTCTTACTGGTAACCACCATACTGTAATCTGTGTCCATTAGTTTCAGTTTATAACCCACCTAAGAGTGAGATCATGTGATTCTTAGCTTTTTCTGATTGACTTATTTCGCTTAGCATAATATTCTCAAGGTCCATCCATGTTGTTGCAAATGGCAGTATTTTATCTTTTCTTATGGCTGAGTAGTATTCCATAGTATACATATACTACATATTTATCCAATCCTTTATTGAAGGACACTTTAATTGTATCCATAAAGACATGGTTACCACGAATAATGCTTCAGTGAATATAGAGATGCCTATATCTTTTTGAATAAATGTTTTCAAGTTTTTTAGGTAGACACCCAAGGAGAGGGATTGCTGGGTCGTATGGTATTTTTTTAACTGTTTTTTATTGATTTCAGAGAAGGATGGGAGAGGAATAGAGAGAAACATCAATGATGAGAGAATCATCGATTGGCTGCCTCCTTACCCCCACTGGAGATTGAGCCAGCAACACAGGCATGTGTCCTGACTGGGAATTGAACTGTGGACTCAAGGTTCAGGGGCCAACGCTCAACCACTGAGCCACACTGGGCTAATAACGCTACTCTTTTTGAGGAACTGCTGTACTGTTTTCCATAGTGGCTGTACCAGTTTACATTCCCACCAGCAGTGAATGAGGTTTCCTTTTTCTCCACAACCTCTCCAACACTTGTTATTACCTGTCTTGTTGATAATAGCCATTTTAACAGGTATGAGGTGGTATCTGTAGTTTTGACTTGCATTTGCCTAATAACTAGTGAAGTTGAGCATCTTCTCATATATCTTTGGCCATTTGTCTCTATCCACCGAGCCAAACCAGTTAGGGCTCCTCTGCCCATTTTTAAATTGGATTGTTTGTTTGATGTTGAGTTGTATGAGTTCTCTACATATTTTGGATATTAACCCCTTGTCAAATCTGTTGTTTGCAAATATCATCTCCCATTTGGTTGGTTGCCTTTTTGTTTTATTGTTGGTTTCTTTTGTTGTGCAGAAACTTTTTAGTTTGATGTAGTCCCACTCATTTATTTTTGCCTTTACTTCCCTTGCCTTTGGGGTCAAATTAATAAAATGTTCCCTAAGACCAAGGCCCATAAGTTTGGTGCCTATGTTTTCTTCTATGTAATTTATTGTTTCAGATACAATTACTTATCTGCAAGCATAAGTTATTAAGCATTTCCCATCATAATCCAACCACAGAGTTTTTTTTATGGAAAACATTTGAGCAGAACCTAAGAGTCATGATCTCTTTTCTATTTTTAACCTAATAATCACATATCCAGGGATTTATCTTAGGAAAACCATCCACAAAGATAAAAAAGGTACTTGCATTAAACTCTTTAAGCATAACATCATATATAATAATGGAAAAACAGCCTGGCCAGTGTGACTCAGTGGTTGAGCATTGACCTATGAACAAGGAGGTCACGGTTCCATTCCCAATCAGAGCACATGCCCAGGTTGCGGGCTTAATCCCAGTGTGGGGCATGCAGGAGGCAGCTGATCAATGATTCTCCCTCCTCATTGATGTTTCTATCGCTTTCCCTCTCCCTGCCTCTCTTAAATAAATAAAATATATGTTAATCATGATAAAATATAAGCAATATGTAGTTAACAGTAGAACAATGGTTTGTTAATTATTAATATACTATATCACTTGATGTACCATGATAGAGCCATTAGAAACAATTATAAAAATAATTATTGAGGGGAAACGTCTATCGTAAGATAAAGGTACAGAAGCTATTACAGAAAACAAAAATACATCAAAAATGCGTTGAAAGTTTACTTTTGTACATTAGTAAAAACTCTCAGCCAGTGTGGTGTCTCTCCATGAAATTCTCAGGATTCTAGGTTTCTTCTGCCTTGCTTCTCAGCCATTCTCTACATGCAGCTTCCATTGCATGGTCCAAGATGACTGACCTAGCTCCTGCTATCATGAGAAATCCTAGCCAATGGAATGAGAAAGATAGAAAAGGGAGACATGCTCTCCCCTCTAAATCCATGTCACTTCTCTTCCCATATCACTAGCCAAGGCTGAGTCACAGGCCTTACCCAGCTTCAAGAAGTGTCCAGCTAAATATTTTAGAGAACCGATATTGAAGGAAAACTAGCAGTCTCCACCAATCTTTTATAATGAAGTAAAAGTATCAGGATACAAAAGTAACTATACACTAAACAGTAATTGTACAGTGGAGAAATCAGGGGACACCTTGACCTGGTGATGAAAATTAACATCATAAAAAAATTAACCTCACACTTGAGGGGTGTATGAATATATCCTCAGTAGAACACAACCTATGCAGTATGCCAATTAATGTATAATCTTAATCTAATTCAACCTTATTCCAAGGAGACAACCGATAAATAATGGTAAGCATTCCATTAAAAAGAAAGAAGCTGGACTATATTAAAAATGTGAATATCATAAAAGACAAAGAAAGGCTGTGGAAATCTTCCAAATAAAAAGAGGATGAAGAGACATTAAACTAAATGCAATACCTGATGCTACACTGAAGGGGGGAGATATCAAAGGACATTATAAAAGTATTAGAGTGAATTGAAAAAGTTGCTGATGGTCTGTGGTTATGAAAGAGAATATCTCTATTCTTAGGACATAGACATATCTAAGGGTAGAAAATAGACATTTAGGGGTAAAGCTGATGCATGTGGTATGTGACTTACCCACAAATGGTTCAGAAAAAAATATATGCGTATAAACACATATATCTCTATATACATACAAATATGTGTGTGTCTCTATGTATGTGTATATATATGTTTATATATATGTTATGGGCGTAATTATGTCACTCCAAAATTTATTGGTTGAAGTCCTAACACAGGTACCTTAGAATATGACTGACTGTAGAGAGCACCTGGGAAAGTCCCGTGAGCTGATTGTCATCTGAATCCCGCAGTGCCAGCAGAGCCATGCCCTGGAAACATACCTTGCCAGAGGCAGGTGTGTTGTCAGCCTGACCTTCAGCTCAGGTGCCAGCAGGTGGGTTTCATGATCTAAATCCAGCCAAGCACCAGGAACAAACACAATGATCTGGGCCCATCCAGAAGTGATAATTACAGAGAAGCCACAAGAATGCACATAATCTCCGTTGTCTTGGGCTTTAACAAAACTTCTTGGTATTTTTCCCTAGCCAGTTTGGACTGTGGCCTGAAGGGTCCCGGGTTCGATTCCAGTCAAGGGCATGTACCTTGGTTGCAGGCTTCTCCCTGGCCTGTGCAGGAGGCAACCAATCCATGTGTCTCTCTCACATCAATGTTTCTCTCTATCTTTCCCTCTCTCTTCCACTCTCCCTAAAAATCAATGGAAAAATATCCTCGGGTGAGGATTAACAAAAAATAAAGTGAAAACTTCCTGGTATTTTGCTGTATAAAATAAATGCACTGTATCGGCTCTGGGTCACTGTCTCTCCATCAGAGGACAACTATCCCACCCGGCCCCAGCTTTTTCCTTCTATCTCTGTGTCTGTCTCTTTCATTTTCTCAATCCCCAGCCGCCCCTACTCAGGAACCGGACCGCTCTCTAGCCGCACTGGATGTGGAAAAGAGAGAAATATTTATAACTGACTGTGTTTGGAGAGATGCCCTTAAAATAATTAAGGTGGCCTAGGGGAGGGTCCTAACAATATGATTGGTATTTTAAGAAGAAAAGATTAGGTCACAGACATGTACAGAGGGAAGACCATGTGAAGACACAGGGAGAAGACAGCCATTTACAAGCTAAGAGGAGAGACCTCCAAAGAAACCAACCATATTGACACCTCAATCTTGGATTTCTAGCCTCCAGAACTGTGACAAAATACCTTTCTGTTGTTTAAGCCACCCAGTCTATATACTCTTATGACGACCTTACTAGACTATTACAATATATATGTACATCTACATATCTGTGTGTGGTGTGTGCATGTATATAAATCATACACACATGCACATACATACAAAGGAGTGAGGGAGAGCAAATACAGGCAAATGAAGTAAAAGGTTTATAGATAATCTGATAAAAATATGCGGTGTTGTATTATTTTTATTTCACAATTTTAGAATTACTCTCAATTTATAAATATATATATATATATATATATATATATATATATATATATATATATAAAATAAGTATACATACACCAGAATTGCAAATACGAACAAAATCTAAAAGTAAAACAAGAAAGATAAAATTGTTGCCTTAAGGTGGAGGAATTCTTTTCCCTCCTCTAATATCCAACTTCCTGTGATGTTATTTTATTGTGTTTTACATTGCTATTTTAATAAATTAAAAGCAGCTATCATTTATTGCATCCAATATGTAGTAAACACTAATTAAACGCTTTGTACACTTTATCCTATTTACTTCTTACAATAATGCTTTAGGGTAGATTTTACTATCTTCACCTTAATATGAAAACTGAGGCTAGGAAAGGTAAATAAAATCAGTAGCCAAAGGTTACAGCTAATAAAACTCATGGCAGATTTTCAAAAGGAAGGGACAGGACTAGATGTATAGTCACTAGGAAGTGGGTTTATTTGGCGCATCTCTCCCAGTGCCCAGTGGTCTCCTCCTTTCCCATGGATTTGCATAATTTGTCTAACAATCCCCTACTTGGGTACCTTTTTAATGCTTCTAATCCAAATCTTTCCATGCATTCTCAATTGGTTCTTTAAGATAAACGGGAAGGGGGCCTAGTTGGCATGGCTCAGTGGTTGAACTTCGACTTATGAACCAGGAGGTCACTGTTCGATTCCTAGTCAGGGCACAAGCCTGGGTTGTGGGCTCGATCCCCAGTGTGGGGCGTGCAGGAGGCAGCCGATCAATGATTCTCTCTCTCTCTTCATCTCTGGAATCAATAAAAAACATATTTTTAAAAAGATAAACAGATAAATATCACATGATCTCACTCATTTATGGAATATAATGAACAACATAAACTGATGAACAAAAACAGATCCAGAGACAGAGAAACATCGATCAGACCGTCAAACCTCAGAGGGAAGGTAGGGGAGGGTGGGGGTAAGGGGGAGAGATCAACCAAAGGACTTGTATGCAAGCATATAGGTCTAACCAACGGACACGGACAACAGGGGGGGGCAGGGGTGAGAGCATGAGTGGGGGTGAGGGGTAATGTGGGGATAAGGACACATATGTAATAACTTAATCAATAAAGAAATTAAAAAAATAAAAATAAATAAAAATATAAACAGAAATGGAGATTTTGGCTAAAGAGTATGTCTTTAGGCTTTTGATACATGTTTCAAAGTTGCCCTCCTAAATGTTGTGCCAATTTACACTCCCATTGGCAGCATCAGAGGGGAACAATTTTCTCCAGCCCCAAAGTTTTAAAGTCTTCAAGTCTCTTGTCAGCTTGATGGGAGATTTTGTGACAGTTTTTTTCAACACCCCCAAAGGCTTGTGAAAAGTGTAATTCTCAACATATTATTTCCCATTCAGCACAGACCCTATATCATTGCTAAGCATTCCAGATCTTGACAATTTGACTCTGTTTACTAAGTGCAATTTCAATAAGAGATGATTTAACGCCAAAAAAACAAGTTTCTTCAGAAAGTTGTCTTCTGTTCCCTGCAGGTATTTTAAAATTAGTTTTTCATTTCTTTGAACATGATAATCATAGTAATTTTTTATTTTGTGTTTGAGAATTCAAATATCTGAAATCTTGCAGATATGTTTTTGTGTATTGGTTGTTTCAGCTGTTCTCACTCATTGTGCCTTGTTGTTGTTATTTTTTTTTGTATGCTTAATTATTTTTTCTATTGTGAGCTTTTGATTTCCCTTACATCTGTTTCTGCAAAGCATTTCCAGTCCCAAAGCATTATTTTAAAATATGTTTTTATTGATCTTTAGAGAGAGAGGAAGGGAGAAGGATAGAGATAGAAACATCAATGAGAAACATTGATCGGCTGCCTCCTGCATGCCCCTACAGAAGATAGAGTCTGCAATCCGGGCATGTGCCCTGACTGGGAGTTGAACCAGTGATCTCTTGATTCATGGGTCGACACTCAATCACTGAACCACACTGGTCAGGCCCAAAAGCATTTTAAAGATAAATTGATCTCCACCAACCCAATCAGATCGCACTTGTACCCATCGATGATAGGGTGGGGTATAGCATTTGGGTTAACAAATCCACAAACACTGACAGCATTTTGAATTCCCTATAGCAAACTGTTCTTGCAAACTACTTATATTTGATGGGGCTATCAAAGTGACAATAGTAATAATACAGCACAATTTATGAGTGACACTGTACTAGTACATATCTGTCAGAAATTTCATTACCATGTTTCCTTATATAATTTGGAGCTTTCTCCCTAGTGTAGTCTCTTTATTTTTAAAATTTTATTTATTGGTTTGAGAGAGAGAGAGAGGGGAGGAGAGAGAGAGAGAGAGAAAGAGAGAGAGAGAGAGAGAGAGAGAGAGAGAGAGAGAGAGAGAGAAATTTATTGTTCCACTTATTTATGCACTCATTGGTTGATTCTTGTATATGACCTGATTGGGGATCAAACCCATAACCTTGGCATGTTGGGATGACGCTCTAACCAATTGAGCTACCTGACCAAGGTTCCTAGTGTGGTCTCTTGTCATGTCATCATTTAAAATTTCAAGATAGAAAACAGCAGACTCTTGTACTCAGTGGTGAAATAGGTCAAGTTAGCACTTGTGTTGTTTGAGACTGTACCCAGAGCCATAAAACTCTGAGGAAAGGTGGCTTCCCTGGACCCCAGGAAGTGGGACATGTCAGGGCTCTGTTTTAAAAGACATGGGGTAATTTGATGCAAGGGGTAGACATGTTCGAATCTTTTGTCTTCAAGGAATGGGACTAGAATGAATCTCACAGTATTTATTGTGACCAAGATAATATAATTACAGCTTGTAGCTGTAGAATGAGATTCTTGAAAATCAAGTCCTACTGCCGAAAATGCTATCTCAATCTCTACTTTTATGTTCAACTTTGGCATGAATGAGAAA
>NW_005871062.1:14217318-14224083 GCF_000147115.1 Myotis lucifugus | reverse complement strand
CAGGGGTTGTGCCAGCGTCCCGGACCAGGAAGGCACAGGCGTGGTGGTTCCCATCAGACCTTCATTCTTTCCCCCACCATTTCTCCCATTAGAATGGAGAATGATGGGGGACTGTGGTAAAGTTAACAAGGTGGGATTTCAATTTGGTTGCTGTTCCAGAGATGATCTCCTTACTAAAGCCGATTAACACATCTCCCAGCATCTGGTTTGTAGCTTCCATTCAGATGAACAGGTTTGCCATCCCCTGGAGGATCAGTGGCCCAGGTGTAAGGTCACGTCAGTTCTCTGATTCTGGATCATATAGCGCATAGACTGTCGGGATCTTGACCAGCAGTTGGCAAACACTTTCCGTAAAGGGCCAGATGGTAAACATCTTGGGCTTGAGCCCATATGGCTTCTGTTGCAGCGACTCCACTTTGCTGTTGTAGCACCAGAGCAGCCACAGACAGTGTGCAAGCAGATGAGCGTGGCTGGGTTCCAACAAAACTTGATTTCCCAAAGCAGGCTGCAGGCTGCAGGCTGGATCGATTCCAGGGGCCACAGTTTGCCAACTCCTGATCTTGACCATCAGCATCTATAAGACATGCTAGTCCTTATGGTGATGACAGTATGCAGACAAGGGCCTGGGGACCAGGAGTGGCAGCTGCCCTGTGACAGAAGGTGGTAGATCTAGTCTGAGGAAATGCAGGAGCTTGCCATCCCAGTGAAACTCCAGGGGCAGTTTAATAATATAGAAAAGTGAAGGTCAAATTCTTCACCTGTATTCCCTGTCATTAAGAATGAGGTACAGCCGAAACCGGTTTGGCTCAGCGGATAGAGCGTCGGCCTGCGGACTGAAGGGTCCCAGGTTCGATTCCGGTCAAGGGCATGTACCTGGGGTTGCGGGCACATCCCCAGTAGGAGATGTGCAGGAGGCAGCTGATCGATGTTTCTCTCTCATCGATGTTTCTAACTCTCTATCTCTCTCCCTTCCTCTCTGTAAAAAATCAATAAAATATATTTTTTAAAAAAAGAATGAGGTACAGGGACATCTGTAATACTTTTTTTAAAAATATAATTTTTTTTTATTGATTTCAGAGAGGAAGGGAGAGGGAGAGAGAGATAGAAACATCAATGATAAGCGAGAATCACCGATTGGCTGCCTCCTGCATGTCCCACAGTAGGGAATGAGCCTACAACCCGGGCATGTGCCCTGACCAGGAATCGAGCCATGACCTCCTGGTTCATAGGTTGATGCTCAACCACTGAGCCACACCAGCCGGGCTGTAATACTTTTAACAGTAAAGCTAAATTTTGTTTTAAAAAAGAATGAGGCACAATATTTGGTGACTTTCTTTGGATCATGGAGCCAATATACATCATAGTTAGCTAACTTGCTTTGCCCATTCACTGTTTACTAGGAAACTTGAAAAGCAGCGTGTGCCTCCCTGGTTATTTTTTTTTTTTTTAAACTGTGTTCACACCTGGCTTTCCTGCACATGAGCAGAGGACATGTCTACCTGTGTGTGCGTTGAACTGTTGGTGGGCCTCAGTAGGGATGGGGTCAGATTGGCCTGAAAGGTAATCTCCCTACCGACCTCGGTGAGTAAGTTGTGAGTCAGGCTTCTGGAAGGACTGTGGTGAGCATTATACATCCTGAAACCCAGAACGGTGAGCAGAGATCTCAGGTTTCCTCCTAAGCCGAGTAACAGCTTACCTCATCTTGATGTTAAGAGCTATTCAGGGAGTTCGCTCGTTCCAATATGAACCTACCCCCTAGTTCAGCAGATTGTCTATAAACCTAACAGCAGGAACCTTTTCAAGGGTGGTGAAGGGGACAAGCAGGTAAGAAAGGACAGGTGAAAGAAAAAAAAAGATATAATCAGCGGTAGTGTAAACGTTAACATCTCCTCTTACTCACAAAAAGAAATGGGTACTGGCCCAGCCCATGTGGCTCAGGTGTTGAGGGTCGACCTATGAACCAGAAGGTCACGGTTTGATTCCTGGTCAGAGCTCATGCCCAGGTTGTAGGGGGCATGTAGGAGGCAGCCGATCAATGATTCTCTCTCATCCTTGATGTTTCTACCTCTCTTTCCCTCTCCATTCCTCTCTGAAATAAATAAAAATATATTTTAAAAACGAGAAATGGATACTGAATGCAAAGATTTAGGTAACACAGAAAAACACAAAGCATAAAAACCAAAAGTATTTTTTTCACACCCAAAGATAACCATCATAACATATGGCCTATTGCAAGCTAATATTTTTTTTTGCTATGACTATGTATATGTGTACATATATTTAAACAGAATAATAGTGTATATGCTCACTAATAACCAGCTCTTGAAGTCTGCAAGTATAGTGATCATTTTCCCATGTCAATAAATATTTTTATACGACATGACTTTCAATGATTACGTACAAGTTCCTCAAACAGAAAATGCCTTACATTTCTTAGCCCATGACCTACTGATTCACATTTAATAATCAGTGTTTCTTGCAAAGGCTATCTGCCAGTTTAGAAAATGTTATGATTATGCTTCTACAATAAGCTGTCAGCATATATAGCTTCACTAGATCACTGAACATTTTTGGAGCACATCTGAGGTCAAGAGCTGTTCTGCTAATTGAAATAATTAAAGTGTCTCTTTTCTCAGGAGATTTCCCCAATTCTCCTTTTTAATGGCATTAGTCATAGTAACTAAAATTCATGTCATGTTTTAATGTAACCTCTGTCAGTTCTGGGAACAACATTTGTGCAGCAATAATTTTTACCTAAAAGGCACATAGCCGGCTGCAAAACATATCTATTACAATGTCACCAACTTGAATCATTCATCTGGTAGGTACTTACTGAGTCCCTGAAATAAACAGAGCGGTACCTGTTCAGGCAGGCAACATGCCATAAACACCGAGCTTCCAGGCTACGGAAAATATAACTTCTTTCAAAGGATTTGCTCTTTACAGAGAGGGACAAAATATAGCATCAAGGTTATTCAAATAACAGCACAAAAGATGTTATCAGGCAGCGTCCAATGACGGATACAGGCAAGAGGGCTGTCATTTAAAAAGACCAGCCCCTCAGGGTTGGAGCCGTCAGAAGAGGCCCCGTGGAAAAAATACCAAGTCTTGAAAGGATTGAGAAGATAGAATCAGAGGGGAGGGCTTTCAGTTAAGGCTAGAAGACAAGTACATTTATCCTTGGGGGACAATAAAGTGAGCTCACCAGAAGTGTAGGAGTGGGAGGATCGCCTGGAAGAATTGCTGGAGGGGAGAGGTCCTTGAATGTCAGGCTGAGGATTCAGGCTCCACCCTGAGCCTCATGGGAGGAGGCTTTTTATCAGTAGAGTGACTTGGTGGCCTGAACACCTTGGTGTGACAGAAATCAGTTCCTAGTCTTAGGTCTTCTGAAATCTCTTTGGTAAGACTTTGAATTTATTTTTTAATATATTTTATTGATTTTTTTTTTTTTTTTACAGAGAGTTAGAAACATCGACAAGAGCAGCGGTTCTCAACCTGTGGGTCGCAACCCCTTTGGTGGTCGGACGACCCTTTCACAGGGGTCGCCTAAGACCATCCTGCATATCAGATATTTACATGACAATTCATAACAGTAGCAACATTACTGTTATGAAGTAGCAACGAAAATAATTTTATGGTTGGGTCACAACATGAGGAACTGTATTTAAAGGGCCAGAAGGTTGAGAACCACTGGACTAGAGAGAAACATCTATCAGCTGCCTCCTGAACACCCCCTACTGGGAATGTGCCCCCAAACCAAAGTATGTGCCCATGACCAGAATTGAACCTGAGACCCTTCAGTCCGCAGGCTGACACTCTATCCACTGAGCCAAACCGGTTAAGGCAAGAATTTGAATTTATGTTGGAAGTTAAAATTGTTTGACCAGCATCACTTCATTCCTGCTCTCTGATCAAGATCCACATGTAGAAACTAGCCCCACAGTAAAAGAGTCATTATAAGTTCATATGTAGAATTTGCAAGATTAAGTTAAATAGTTCTAGTAATTGAACTAGATTTTTTTTTTTATCCCGAAAAAGCCAGGTTAAGACATTGTCTGAATTCAGTGAAGTTTCTCTTAACTTTTTCGTCTTGATACATTTTTATATTATGAAACAAATGTAACACTGTTGAAGACATTTCGAAAGCAGATACAAAATCCTATAATCAAATTTAAGCATAGCTATTACAATTTTGCATCTTTTCAGTCCTGTCAGTCTTTTCAAGTCAGTAAAAATGTTTATTTTTACTCAGTTACAATAGTATTGTATAAGCATGGTAAATACGTTAAGCTAACATACTACAATACATTAAAGCCATCATTGTAAAGGTTTGTTTAAACATCTTTGAGTAGATATGCACAATTTAACCATTCCTCCATGTTTAGATGGTTTCCATTTCCCCGTTTTGACTAGAACTTTCCATCGGGTGTGCTATTGGCATTCTGGTGTGCAGAGGTGGGAATTCAGGTGTGATAAGGTCTCCTGGGTCCTTGGGAGAATGTGGGTGGGTCCCTCTGTGACTGGGCCCCCAGACCAGTAGCCTCAGACTGTGAGAAGCATCCTTCACTGGTGGCTTCAGTGAGCTGCACAAACATCATTTTTGATGTGCCACTACACAAAAAAAGTTGGGTGCATTTTTATAGGGATGCAGTAAGCATCTTCAATTTTGATTAATGTTACTGGTTATTGAACTTAGAGTGTTTTTATAATTGAGTTTTAATTACTTTTAAAATCAATACTTGCACATAATAAAAATGTAAACAATACAGAAAGATAGAAAGTGGCAATAAGTTCTCCTCTAACCTCAGGCATTGTGGTCTTCTCCACAGAGCTCAACTTCATTAATTTCTTACGTTTGCTTGTGCAGACTTCCTAAGGCCAAACAGGCATCTATCTGTCTATCTATCTATTGTCATCATCTATATTGACAGACAACATTAGAAATATTTACCACAGTTAACATCCAACTAGAAGGAAGGCCCATGGTGTACGGGATGAACCAGAGTGCTTACTGCATATCATCAAACTTGCATGCCTTCCTTGTTTTCACACCTTGATTTGCACTTGGCTTTTTCCTCTAGTAATATTATTTGGAGATTATTCCACATTAGCAGACACAGAGCTCTTCATTCTTTTCAATGGTATTGTATTTTAACCATTTCCTGTAGATGGATCTTTAGGCTGTTCTCAGTCTTTTGCACTATAAGTAATACTCCAACAATGATTCTTACACAGCATGAATTTATCTGTGGCATAAACGTCCAGATGAGGAATTGCTGGAAAAAGACAGTACGGTATATGCATATACAATTATGATTGGTGTTGTTAATTTCCTTCCAAAGAGGTTTACCATTTTTATTCCCTCCAACCATGTTTATGATGGTCTATTTCCCAAACACGGGCCAACTCAATATATCTTCATTAGGCTGATGGCTAAACAATGGTGTCTTCATTTAATTTGCATTTAACTTAAAAATATTTAAGTTTTTAAGTTTGGAATGCGTTTGAATCAAGTTTTTAATCTGTAATTAGACAAGAATCTGAAACAGACACAGATACTACTAGAGGGTGATAATCAGGGGAGAATAAGTAAAAAGCAAAATCTCCTTCACAGTGTCTGCCCAATATGGGATAGGAATAGTGTTTAATATTTTGCTTTCTGCCTCTTTTCCTTCTCCATTTCCATCAGGCAATGTGTTTTATGCTTGAGCCTTGCTTAAGGGAACGGGGATTTAGAAGAGCAAGGCAAGAGAGGGCTTGTCTGTCCACTTCTCCTCAATTTCCAGGTACCTCTCCTGCCTCCCTAGCAGAACCAGCACATCTGGAAAATCAGGAAGAAGAAGAGAAAAATAACAGAAGAAAAAAAAAGAATTTAAGGACAATATGATCTGGGAGAGGTGTTTCGATTCACGATTTCTGCGTTTCAAGAACTGGCAGGAATCACCGGGTATCCTGCCCTTTATTGTCCGTATGGTAAGGGAACCGCAATGGAGTGAACCCCTGTTTTAAGAGTTTTTATTTTATTTTATTTTTTATAATGGAGTATGCTGTGAGGCATTCTCTGTTCGCAAATTATTTCCCCCTCGCCCCCCACCTTCCAGCCAACCCCATCATTAGTTATTCTGAGGAACTGGAGAGCAAGACAGGAATGTATATGTCTGCATGTAAGATCCCCAAATCAGGCCATTGAATGCTGGACAGGGAGACCTCGAATCACGCAGAAGACGGTGCAAAGAGAAAAATGTAATTCCCTCCGAATAAAATCTTGATGTAAGAAAACTCCGTAGGAGAGCAAAAACAGAGCCTAGCCTCACTGGGTCCTATCTCTTCCGATGATAAGTGAGGAACCAGCCTGAGCCTGAGTGCGGTGAACACCGAAGCGCCAAGAGCAAATTTCGATGCGGGCCCGACGTTAGGGTCCACCCCTGCCCAATCAGGGGACGTTCCCATTCCGTCTTCAGTTATTTTAAAAGCAAGCGGGTTTTAAACCCCCATTCCTGCTCTTTGTGTTGCTGCCTCGGAGTTGCTTCCTCGCAACCTAACGCCCGTGGGGGTGCCCCCCGCAGGCCGCCGGCAGGGACCCGCAGCCTCCCTCCCCCGCCCGGGCTCGGGAGCCGACGCCCGCGGGCTAGCCCTCCGCCCCGCGCCGCGGAGCCCGCCCGCCCGGCCCAGGGCTCCTCGCCAGCGCCCCCTCCCCGGCACGCTGCGGCTGGCGCTCCCCTCGCCCCGCCTGACGCTGCAGCTGGGCCGGCGATTCGCCATGGA
>NW_005871062.1:14206297-14217095 GCF_000147115.1 Myotis lucifugus | reverse complement strand
CGCCCGCGCAGCCCGCCGCCGCCGCGGGCAGACCCAACTCCGCTCGGCTCCGCTCGGCTCGGTGCGCGCCGCGGCCATGCAGCGCCGGGGCGCCCTGTTCGGCGTGCCGGGCGGCAGCGGCAGCAGGAAGATGGCTGCAGGGGACATCGGCGAGCTGCTGGTGCCCCACATGCCCACGATCCGCGTGCCCAGGTCCGGGGACAGGGTCTACAAGACCGAATGCGCCTTCTCCTACGACTCGCCGGTGAGTGGGGCTGGGCTGCGCTGCCGGCGCCCGGGGGAGGTGGCGGTGCCGGCGGCCTGCGCGGCTGCGAGCCGGGGAGCTGGGCGGCACGTGAAGCGGGGCGGGGAAGATGCGCAGTGGCCGCGGGATCTCCTGCTCCGGGCGGCGGAGTTGGCTCTGGGGTCCCGCAGTTCGGGCGAGCGCCGACTGCGTGCCTGCTGGGGGACTGGGCCGCTTGCCTGCAGCCCGAAGTGGGGGTCGCCCGGGGGGTTCTGCTTCCGCCAGCCCTTCCGAGGCTGGCAAGGGCCTCAGGTCCCCACCAGCCCTGTCCCCAACTCCGCCAGCGTTTGGAAGATCGAGTGGAAAGAGCCCCCTGATCCGGGACTGCACGGTGCAGAGGGTTTGCGTCCTCCTGGAGGCGAGAGCGCAGGGCGCGTAGGTGGACGGATGGATCCCCTTGGACACCCATAGCCTTTCTCTTGGACCCTTTGCTTTGCCCAGGGATTCCCACTCCTGGACAACCCCAATTTCCCCTTGGAGCTTTGCTGCCTCCACTTTCCATTTCTCCGCACTCCTTTTCTTTCCGTAAGAATGTCAGAAGAAACCTCTGGCACCTCTACCTGGGCGGCAGAAATAGGGAAATCTCCTGGATTGTTATGGTTGTCTTAGACCTCTCCTCTTTCCCTTTAAGTGAGTCACTTGGACTGAAATGCACTCGTATAAATTATTAAAAGTTCAATCTCGAATCGTGACCTCAGAGGCTGGAGGGGGAAGTAAAGACGGATGCCTGCCTTCCACCCAGGACACCGATGGTGGTTTTCACCAGGTTGTATGTCTGTGTGTGTGTGAGAAGGGAAAGGAGGGCGACTGTCCCTTCCAGGAGTCAAAATGGGCTTCAAAGTGACTCAGCTGTCTGGCGTCTATCATGTCTTTCTGAGGACCAGGTTATTTTTATCCTCCCACTTTAGATCTCATGTGTCACCCCGCAGATCCCAGGGCAACTGGGAGGTGCCTGGATTGGAGGCAGGTTTCACAAGAGTCTAACACATTTTATTCATATTCTGTAGAGTGTTGTTGGAGAAAAGACAACAACCACCCAATGAGTGGCACATGTTCCACAGTATCTTGTGGGTTACTTGGCTGATTTCAAAGCACTTTGGTTGGTATACAGTGGAGCACCAGCGTTCATAGACTCGCTGTGACATTTAGTTTTCCTTTTATGCTAATTCCAGATCATTTGGGGGATAAAAATCTCACTTATTTGTTAACTACTTATTTTTTTTTCTTTTGAAAAGTTCTGTGTAAAGTGGAATGAAATGGTTGTGTTTAATCACGTTCCCACTATTTAAAGTGATTGTCAGCAGTGGCATTCAATTCTGTTATCCACAAAGGATTTGAAAATTTCAGATTTTGTGTCCAGTGCTGGGCAGGTTCCCACCAATAGCTCCTAAGGGTGCAGAAGGATGGTCTTCACTTAAGTAACTGACAGAGTGGGACGTCCAGGAAGAAAACAGTGGCCTGAAAAAGTCGTTGAGGAGAGCACAACATGTCAGCTGCGTAAAACTGCTTTTTCTGTGTTTGGTCTGGGTTGATCTTCAAATTTTTTTAACAAATTTTTCATTGGTGACCTTTACCTCATTATATAGTGTATAGCAGGTGTGAGAAAGCTGACGATTTAAATTCACGTCTACAGATAGTTATTGGGAGCTTACTGTGTGCCAAACACCGTTCTAGAAGCATCTTGTCCGATGTAAAATGATGATTTCATTCATTCCTTGGGGAAGACTGGGCTTATTTACAAGGCCGATGAATCAGTATATTTCATTTTCTGTTTCATGGAGGAAGAGAAAGAGGATTTTATAACAAGTTTGACTAAAGCACGGTGCATGATAATGTGAGATCTTCCCCTATGGCAGTTACTTAGCACTTCATCACGAACCAGGCAAGGTTTCTTGAGCACCTACTATGTGCCACCTCATATAGGCATGGCTGTAAAAATGATACAGAGCAAAATGCCTCGGTGCCAAACACACCAGAAACTTTAACCCGCAAGTATTATAGGACTGTTGTAGAGAAAAGACCAAAAAATCATTTGATTAAAAAAAAAAGTAATCCTTGCTTTGGAACCTTTTGAAAAAGGTCATAGATAAAGATGGATAGAAATAAAGGAGACCAACATTCCAAACAAGGTAAATCACATGTGTAAACACACAGAGTGTGAACATTATTTTCTTATTTGCTTGTACTGTATTTGGAAGGAAAATATTGATTTCACAAGAAGTGAGTAGAAGATGGGGTCCTTGAATACCTAGAACAGGATCTATGTACATGTAGTCAGTTATGGAAAGCTACTTACAGTAATGTGATGTGCATTGCTGTTAGAGGAAGACTGAATTGGTAAACTTTTATTATGTATCTACCTTTGCTGTGCTTCACCATTTTGGGGTGTGAGTATTGAGTGGGATGGTATGATTACTCATTTTAGTATCCCTGTCCTTCCATTCTTTTTTTTTTAATATGTTTTTATTGATTTCAGAGAGAGGAAGGGAGAAGGAGAGAGAGTTAGAAACATTAATGATGAGAGAGAATCATCAATTGGCTGCCTCCTGTATGTCCCCTACTGGGGATCGAGCCCACAACTGGGAATGGAACCATGTCCTCCTGGTTTATGGGTCGATGCTCAACCACTGAGCCACATTGGCCAGGCCCTATCCTTTCTTTCTTCTCACCTTCTAGGGCTTAGTGCAAAGCAGGTGCTCAGTAACAGTTCTTCTGGGGTGAGTGAGAATTTGTTTTTTCATCTGCTAATTTGGTTTCATCCCAGACCCACTTTGCTACCTCAACCTGTAGGTTCACCTCTCCATGGCTTGGCTCACCTTGCAAGATCTGTAATGTGACCTTCCTGGAGGGTGGGGATGTGCATCTTTGTGTCCTCAGTAGCCTGCCCAGCATCTGGTATAAATACCAGGAACTTAATGAATACTCACCATTCTAGGAAATGTATGAATTACATGTAGTTATAGGTTCTGAAAATGGTAAGGACACAACATATCGGAAACTTTGGGAAAGGAATCATGGGGATTATGTAGAATGTGGTAACTTCATTGATTGTGGGGTATAGGATTCAGACAGGCAGAATCCTAACTCTGTCACCCAGCTCTGTAACTTCTATCTGCCTCACTTTCTCCATCTGTGAAATGGGGCCAATAACAGAACCTACCTCATGGGGTTGTTTTGTGGATTAAATAAATTAATATGTTAAGTGTGCCTGGCCAGTTGGTAATCATTATAGAAAGGTAAGCAAGTGATTAAGAAAGTCAATCATGGTTGGAAGCCTGAGTGTGTGTTTGGTTGTCAGGGGTTTTGCAGAAAGTTTCATGTGGTTAAGTGGGGAAATTGGTCTTCAGGGACCACCGTGTAAAATCTCCTCCTGTCCCCTGTCCTGTTGAGCCCCTCCTTCACCGCAGTGAGCTTTGTCCCATCTCTCCTCAGCTTCCAGGTTGCCAGCTCCCGGCGGGCCAGTCTCTAGGTCTTCAATGCATGAGATTCATTTCTTTTTCCAGGACCACTTTCCTCTCCTGATTGTCTTTCGGGGCTTCCTCACCTTTCCTTTTCTGCTTCAGACTTGGTCCTTTCCTCTGGAGCCTCTGTTGTTACTTAGAATCTGTGTTATCACCACAGCAGTAAGCTATAGTCTGACTTCCATAGTTTGTCATTATTATTATTATTATTATTATTTTGTTACCCATTTAGCTGGTAGTTTTAAAATGTTGACTAGGTATGAAGCCTCATACCAAGCCCCAGGTACGGGAGGAGCTGGGCCACTCTTGTGTTTATATATCCCCTCCCCACCTGTCTGGGGTGGAGAGCTTATCTTAAGCCTGGTCTTAGCTGGTTCAACTGAAAGATTGAGAGCAGGGCTTAGGCCCAGGCAGTTTATTTTGGAAAGGTATCCCAGGGAACAGAAGTGGAAGAACATCCAAGGGAACAGTGACAAAGGGAAGGAAGGAAAGACAATCCAAGAGTGAATAAGTGAGCCGGCTACACGGTGTACACTTGTGCCTAAGCCAAGCGAGGACTCTGGGAAAATGTTGAATGTACCTCCTCACCCTCCACCTGGGTCACGGAAGCGGGGAGTTTTATCCACTGGCTCCCGTGGCCCGTTGGTCAAGGGTGCTCCAGAGCTGAAGCGCCCTCACTCTTCCAGGTGGGTGTTGGTGCGGGAGGGGCTGAGCAGGCAGCAGCTGGGAAGGCGGAGATCCTGGTGCAGTGAGGCTAAGAAGGCAGGTCACACCTGCTGGGCAAGCAGCCTTACACCACAAAGGTGGCCTGAGAGGATGTGAGAGCAGCATAATGAGTGCCCCCACACCTCTTCTTCCCTCCCAGCATCGATCAGCACTGTTTTGTAAAAGGGAGTTTCCCCCATTCTCCAAAGCTCTGAGAGCTCTGGGTGATGCTGAGATGTCCCTGTTGGTTCTCTGCTTCCCTGGGAGTCTTTGCCAAACTCTGGTGGACGCGGCCTCATGGGAAAGGCTTTGAGGTCATCTACTTGTAGGAAAACTTCATATTAGGGGCTCAGTAAATCCTCCTGTGATATTGTTGATTTGTTATAAGGAACGTATATTTGGTCTTTGTTCCTGGCACAGAGTCTTGAAAACTCTTGGAATTTCCTTAGTGATAAGTGGCAAGAAGGTGTTATTTGTTATTTATAACAAGCCCCTTTCAACCACACCTGTAACCACCGTTCTGTTCTAGGCCCCTCATGTAAGTGGGATCCCACAGTATTTGTCCTGTTGTGTCTGGCTTTTTTCACTTAGCATATCTTCAAGGTTCATCCATGCTGTAGTGTGTATTAGAATTCCCTTCCTTTTTAAGGCCAAGTAATACTCTGCTGTGCGTGTGTGCCACATCTTGTTTCTGCATTCCTCTGTTGGTGGACTTTGGGCTGTTTCCACCTTTTGGCTGTGATGAATAAAGCTGCTATGATCGTTGGTGTGTAAGTCTCTGTTTGAGTCCCTGTGGAATCTGTGCTTTTTACTGTTGTGCTATGCATGCTGCCTTCTGGGCAATGAGACTTGCCATGGCAGTGCTTACTCGGAGGAGAAAAAGTAATTTAATTTAGGATCTATGCAGAAAAATCATCATCCTAGTGGGTAAACAAAACTGATATAAGATAGTAAAGTAAAATTTAGGAAGCACAGATTTTTCTTTTCCTTTGAAGATGAAAACCTAAACTAAGCCTAATTGGTTTCACACATCAAAAGTTCCCTGCCCAGCCCTGGCTGGTGTGCTCAGTGGTTATAGCATCAGCCCTGGAACTGAGGGGTCTTGGGTTCAATTCCCCTTGAACGGCATGTCCCTGGGTTGCAGATTTGATACCCGGTCCTGGTCAGGGTGTGTGCAGGAAGGCAACTAACCCATGTGTCTCTCTCACATGGTCTCTCTCTCTCTCTTTCTCTCTTTCTCTCATCTCTCTTTCCTTCTCTCCTCCCACCCTCCCTCCTTTCTACTCTCTTTCAAATCAATGGAAAAAATATCCTGAGTATTAACCAAACCAAACCAAACCAAAAAAAAAAATAAAGTTCCCTGCTAAAGCAGCTAACTAAAAAGTTGTTTTGTAGCAATGATTCTCAAGCTCTTTGGCCCAATTTATACTTTTAAATATTTTTGAGGATCCTTAAGAGCTTTTATGTGGTTTCTATCTATTGTTAGTTACCATACTAGAAATTAAGACAGAAAAATTTAAAACAGCTTCCATTCCATTAGCTATTCGAGTGGTGATGTCATCATATGTCATGATGACTTGAAAAATGCCACTGTGTGCTCATGAGAGAATGGGATTGAAAAAGACAAATTCACCTTATGAAAACAGGTTGACCTTGCAGATTACTTGAAGGTTCTCGGGGGCATCACAGGGTTCCCAGGTCATACTTTGAAAACCAAAGTTCTAGAGTTTAGGCAAGAAAACTACAACTGGTTCCTCCAGTGACCTACCCCACCTGCATTTTGACTTTTATGGGTCAAATTTTCACATGTGTGGTGAGTGAATAATTGGTTGCTAATCTTTGCTCAACCAGAAATGTTATTTCTCATACATTCTTTTTTTTAAAAAAATTTATGTATTGATTTTCAGAGAGAGAGGAAGGGAGAGAGAGAGAAACATTGATTTGCTGTTCCACGGATTTATGCATTCATTGGTGGCTCCTTGTATGACTAAGGATCGAACCCACAACCTTGGCATATCAGGACGACACTCTAACCAACTGAACTACCCGGCCAGGGGTCGTACATTCTTTTTGAAGCAAATTAAAATGTAGAGAATTTGACTCCTTTTGAAAAATTTGCAGCTACATGGACTGGGAATTGTTGGCTCTTTCAGAGGTGAGAATTCTCTCTTCTGTTGACTGTGAGCTTCACTGTAGTGTGATCTGGCTGGGCTGTATCTTTGGGGAGCCTTAACTTTGAGCATCATGATTTTTTCCCTTTGACCACTGGTTAGGAGAACTTCGCCATCTCTCGCCTGGGAGGTGGAAGCCTGTCTGGCAGCACTCGGAGCCGAGGGGAAGGGGGATGGAAGGAAGACAGGAAGACGGGGATGGCTCAGCATCTGCATACTGGTCCTAGTGGGATAGTCTCTTCTGGTTCTTAACCCTATCCCTGCTTTGTTAAGCTTTTTCCCGTGTTGCAGGGGCTGGGAAGCCAGACACCTTTGATAGAAGGGTTTTGATTTTGAATCTGCCAGTGAGAGATGCAGAAGGTAAAGAGAAGAAGCCACGATTGCTGTTGTAGCGGTGGCACGTGGCAGACGGTGGGGTCTTCCTAGTTCCTGTGGGACTCAGAGCCCCCATTGATTTGCTGTTCCACGGATTTATGCATTCATTGGTGGCTCCTTGTATGACTAAGGATCGAACCCACAACCTTGGCGTATCAGGACGACACTCTAACCAACTGAACTACCCGGCCAGGGGTCATACATTCTTTTTGAAGCAAATTAAAATGTAGAGAATTTGACTCCTTTTGAAAAATTTGCAGCCTCCGTGGGGAGGCTGGGATCATCTGTGCAGTTTTTTTTTTGTTTTTAATATATTTTATTGATTTTTTACAGAGAGGAAGGGAGAGAGATAGAGAGTTAGAAACATCGATGAGAGAGAAACATCGACCAGCTGCCTCCTGCACATCTCCCACTGGGGATGTGCCCGCAACCCAGGTACATGCCCTTGACCGGAATCGAACCTGGGACCTTTCAGTCCGCAGGCCGACGCTCTATCCGCTGAACCAAACCGGTTTCGGCCATCTGTGCAGTTTTTTTTGTGATGTTTGTGCTTCCTCATTTCCTGAGCATGAGTGGTGGTTTCTCTGCCCCTGGCTCTCACAGCTCTTCCCAGGGTTTTGTAAGCCTCCAATTCCCTGCATTAAATCCCTTCCTGCCTGAAATACCTAGAATGGTCTGTCTTTTCGAACTAGATCTGGACCGATACACATATATTACACCCACATCTCCAAGTCCCCGTGTATTCAGCATGGAGCCCTTATTCTTAACTGAGCCCAGTGTCCGCAGACCTGAGTCCTTTGTGCCTACCTGCTTTAGAAGAAATCTCCAGTAGTTGGTTGATGTGGGAAGGACTGGTTGGCCTGGAGGAGCGCTCTGGGGCTGTGACTGCTTCCCAGACAGCTTTCCAACCCTTCCTCCTTCCTTTAGTCCCTGTTTTACCCCAACTTCTAGGGTTACCTGGGGCTGTTCGTTCTGGAGGCTTTTGGAAGTTCTGTGGTGTAAGTGAGATTTTATCTTGGCTTTCTATGCCATGGGCTTGGAATCCAGCTTTGTCGGCTTGTCTCAGTCTTTTTAGCACTTACCCATCTGCAGTCCACGTTCCAGATTTTGTTGCTGTGGTTTATGTTTTCAAAAAATCCCTTTACTGTCGTTTTATTTGTGTTTCATAAAGGAGTGAAATTGATGTGTGAGTGTAGTCTGCCCTACTTCCCTAGAGTCCCACTTTTCCAAACTAAAATCGAGAAGTCACTTGTGATCTCTTTTTGGCAGTAATTACCTTTAAAGTTGTCTCATTTTTCAAGTTCTGGGATGTAAGCGAAGCTGCTGATCCTGTCAGGGAGCCTTTCTGAGAAAGTTTGTGATCTCAGCTTGTGTTGAATCTGGAGGTGCAGTTCTGAATTCTGCTTCTGCTCCCTGCCTGCGGCTGCCTGTGGCCCCGAGCTCACCTCCAGCGCCTGCCGTCATTCATCACCCCCCCGCTGGGAGGAGTACAGTGCCATCCAGTGACCCTCCCTCTCTTTTAAAAAAACCGTGTAAATACACATCACACAAAAGTGACCATCTTACCCATTTTTAAGTATACAGTTGGGTGGTATTAAGTACATTCTCATTGTTGTGCAACCATCACCACTATCCATCCCCAGACCTCTTTTCATCTCAGGACTGAAACTGTATATCCCTGATAATAATAACTCCCATTTCACCCTCTCCCCAGTCCCTGGCAACCACAAATCTGCTTTTCTCTGAATTTGGACTGCTCCAGGTACCTTATATAAGTGAGATCATACAGGATTTGTCGTTTTGCGACTGGTTTGTTTCACTTTCCATAACGTTTTTAAAGTTCACACGTGGTAACGTGTTGGGATTTCCTCCCCTTTTAAAGCAGAATCATATTCCATTGTATGTGTGCGCCGCATTTTGTTTATCCATTCACCTGTGGATGGACACTTGGGTTGCTCCCACCTTGCGGCTGCTGTGAATGATGCTGCTCTGAGCCTGGGTGCACCTCCCTCTCTTTTACACCACATCCCGCTAGTGAGCAGGTGCCCAGGTCCCAGCATAGCCTCCTCTCTCCTTCTCCACGGCCACCGTTCAGGCCCTCATCTGGCCTGGCCTGGCCTCTTGCAGAAGCCTCTTAACAGACCACCCTGCCTCCCTTCCTGCCCGTCACACCGAACTCTCAGTTGTTTTTCTGAAACATGGGTCTTCTCATGCCATTTTCCTGTGTAGAAATTTTCAAAGGCCCCATTCAGACTTTTCTAACACAGCACATGTCGCTCCGATTTACTTAGCCACTGCCGTCCCTTAGCACCTGCCGTCTGCTTACATTCCGTTTGGCCCAAAGGATGTTGTGTTCTTCAGGTGCTCAGCCTGGACTGCCTTCTCCCAGCCCATCACCCCTCCCCTCCCTGTAGGAAAACCCTACCAGTCCTTAAACACCAGCTCGGGTATTCTTTGTGAGCCCCCCGCCCCCAGGTTCCGCTGCCCAGCTGAGTCAGACATTAATTTTCCTGTGCTTTCCAAAACACTGTACATCTCTGTCAGGGTTGGGATATGATTGTTGAAGACATGGAAGAGCTGAGGGCTTTGAGAATGAAAGGGAAAAGAATAGAGGACCGAAAAGGCTGCCATTTGGGAACCTGTATCTGGTAGGCTACATCTGTTCTGTTCCCATTTAAAAAAAATCATCACCATATATTTTGGCATTAAAATGTTACTAAAAATAGCCAATATTGTAATTTTTATTTTATCACTAGAGGCCCAGTGCACAAATTCATGCACGGGTTGGGTCCCTTGGCCTGGTCAGCGATCGGGGCCATCGGTGGGGGAGGGGGGGCAGCCAGTCACGGGAGGTTGGCCGGCCATGGGAGGTTGGCTGTGGGAGCTCACTGACCCCCAGGGGGCAGCTCCTGTGTTGAGCGAATGCCCCCCGATGGTCAGTGCGCATCATAGCAACTGGTCGACCGGTTGTTCCGTCATTTGGTCATTCGGTCGCTTAGGCTTTTATATATATAGATATAGATATTATCTGACAAGTCATAAACTTGACTCTTAAAAAGCCAGGGAAAGGTGTCTTGGGGATTTACCAAGTGTTTTGCATGTTGTGATTCTAGGTGTCCCAGGGGATGTTGGTAGAAGTGATCACAGGTGGTGTCCCTCAGGGAGATGACAAGAGGGCAGGTCCCTGTGGATGTAGCCCAGGCCTCTGTGCTGCTGCTCGTGTTCAGTATCATGGGGGTCATCGAGGACTCCTCTTGTCCCATGCACAGGGAAGATGTGCACAGGAGCACCTATTTTCAGGGTTAGAACAGCAGGACCATGCAGTAATGACAAGAATTTAATGAGTCTGAACAGGCCACTAGATTCGAGATGTTGCTTGAGGTGCACAGTATGTGCTTTCCTGTGATAATATTAAAAAGCAAACATTTTGTTTTGCATTTATTAGCAAATATTAGTACTTACTTAGAGCCTGGTACACCCAGCCCTGCGCTAGGTGCTGTAGGTGGTAGGGAGGGTGTGAGTATTTAGGAGGGAAGCAGAGGGTCACAGGAGGGGAGAATGACATGGCTCTTTCTTTTGAAGCGGAGTGGATGCACCAATTTTCAGTGTCTATTATGAGTCAAACAGTGTACTAGGTAGTTTAAATATATTATCTCATGTAATTATAATAGGAATTGGCTTATAAGTGATAGTGGTGCTGCCCTGTTTTACAGACAAGAAACTGAGAGTCAGAGGTTAGGCAGCTTGTTCAAGGACTTGTTCTAAGACTGGGATGTGGCAGAGATGGGACTTAGCCCTGATGG
>NW_005871062.1:14120216-14205978 GCF_000147115.1 Myotis lucifugus | reverse complement strand
GTTAAATGGCATTTAAATTATTAAAATAAATATCAAATATTAAATCTTTGTTTTACTATGGTTGCAAATATCAAAAAATTTCTATTATGTGACACGGCACCAGAGTTAAGTTAGGTTTTTTCAAAATGCTGACACGCTGAGCTCAAAAGGTTCACCATCACTGAAGTAGGAGGCTAGTGTAAATAGTGGAGGAGGTGTGCTTTCATTAGGGTGATGATAGTAGGGGTAGAAGTGGCTGGGTGGTGGAAAGAAACTCAATAGAAAATTTCATGAACGGTAAGACCCAACTTAAGGACAGAATATGCAGTGGGTGAAGGAGTGGGAGGAGTTAAAGGTGACCACACCTGTAGCTTGGGAGATGAAGTGAATCCAGGATGAGGAAGGTGAGATGGTCACATGCAAGTGGCCAAGTCCTGCATGCCCACTGGGACAGCTGGGGAATGGATGGAGCTTAGAGGTCAGGGTTCGGATTGCAGAGTCTAGCAGTCCTTAGTTTAGAGACCCAGGGTTTGTGAGTAGCCCTTCCTTGTGAAGGACCCCAGGGCCCCACCTCTTTGCTCCTGAGACCTTGTCCCCCAAGTTGTAGACGAAGCAGAGACTGGCACATGCCTCTCGCCCTCCCACCGATTGACTCAATTCCCAGAGAAACTCAGGAGCCTGGGCAGTATTTTTTCCAGGAGTTAGAAATTTGAACAGATAGTCATATTACACAAGTAGTTATAGATGGGATACATGTAGACTTTAATGTTTTATGATATAAAATCACTTCAGAGGAAATCTGTCCCATGTTAACCGCATGGGTGATTGGTCAAGAGGTTGACTGTTCTTGTGAGTTGCAACTATGAAAACTTTCTCCTAATCAAACCAAGTGTTGCTGTTTTTGTCCTGGCTAATTCTTTGGGTGTGGCTGTAAAGTGGTGACCTGGGCATAGACGTTTCTGTCCCCAGCAGTTCTTAGAAACAGTCTTGGCGGTCTGCTAGTGGGGTTAGTGGGTTGATTGGCCAGGAGGAAAGAGGACATATGGGCCTGAAGGTGAGGAATGGGCCAGGGAGAGGGCAGGGGTGAAAGTAATTCCTATATTGTATCCTTCGGGAACAACTGCTGAATTGTTCCTTTGGACACAATGTTGGGCCTCCAGCCTGAAGTTTGGGGAGGAGTCTCAGGTGGTGTGGGCTCTTTCTCCAGGCCCCGACCAGCAGAACCGGACCATGGACAGATCCAATGACTGGACCTACATTGATGAGGGTGGGTGGACGGTGGGGTCGCCAAGCCCTGCAGCTACTTCACCAGGGTCTGGGAGCCCCACACCTTGGGTCTTGTCAGGGAGCTGTCGGCCTGGGGCAGCCACCTCCCAGGGACTTCCGCTGCCTGAGTTTGGGGAGTGGAGCTGGTGGGCCTGCTGAAGCCCCCTTCCCCTGCAGGAAAGCCTGGCAGGGCACCTGGCTCAAGCTGCTCGAGTGGGGTGGCTCTCCTTTGCCTGTCCCTTTTATCTTCTTGGGGTGAAACAGCCTTGAAGAAAAAGAAGACACTGCTCTTTCCCCCAGACCCCCATGATGGTGTGTGCTGGCTCCTGCCACCTAAATGACGTCTGCTTCTCAGTTGCTCCAACCAGCAGGTGCGGGGAGGGCAGACTGGCCTGTGTTCAAATCCCTCCATCCCTTGACTACTGAGCAGCAATATGACTTCAGCAAGTGCCTAATGTCACTGGGCCTTGGCTTTCCCTCTGTCGTACTCACCTGCAGTGTTGTTATCCCGGCTGCCCATCACCGTGACTTGCTGCTTCCCGTCTCTTCAGTGGGCTTCAGTGGGAGGGATCCCTCCGAGAGGAAGGTGAAGTGGGATTTATTTTTTTATTATATTTTTTAAAATATATATTTTATTGGTTTTTTACAGAGAGGAAGGGAGAGGGATAGAGAGTAAGAAACATCGATCAGCTGCCTCCTGCACACCCCCCATTGGGGATGTGCCCACAACCAAGGTACATGCCCTTGACTGGAATCGAACCTGGGACCCTTGAGTCCGCAGGCCGACACTCTATCCACTGAGGTCAGGGCTGAAGTGGGATTTGTCTGGTCTTGGCTTTGCAAGAGAGACATGCTGTTCTTGGTAATTCTGTGTGAGGCTCTGCTCTGAGGGCCCGCCCGGGGCATGAGTGTGTGCCTCCTCCTGAGGGGGATGGTGCGGGGCTGTTATTCATCCTCACGTTCGCCCCCTTGTGATGGGCTCTCATGGGTTAGCCTGCACACCGAATCCTCATGTATAATGCAGTTTATCAGGGGAAATGCATCCTGAAGAGACCCATCTCTTTTAGAAAATAAGAAGACATCACCATAAGAGGTTTTTACCTTTGACGAGGTGGCCTCACAGTTTCTTTTCTTAGATGTCAGCTGGGAACCACTTCGATGCGTTGTGGCTTCATTTTAGCGCCGCTGCGGACACTCACCTAGTGTCTTCAGCCTCCGATGATTTCTGGTTTGCCCACCTGTCCTGTGAGCATTAATTATAGTAGCGGCTCTCCGTGCCCTGCCTCAACCCTTGTTCCCCAGCTATTCGGGGACAGCGTCCTCATCGCTCCAAACACCCAGAGCAAGGATTTGGTTTTATACTTAGGAAAAAAGTTAATAAATGATGCCTCCGTGGGACAGTGAATTTATATTGTGTCAAAGCCTAGCTGTTCAGACCCTGCCTTTGGCCTGTGCAGCTCTGAGGCGTAGGAGTCCTCTGCAGAGAGGGAGACTTCCAAGTTGGAGCAAGCTGGAAGAGCCATTGCATGAACATTTCTAGTTTTTCTTAACACTTCACGGCCACATTATGCTTTATCAGTGTTCGGCAGAGAGGCCGATACCACCTGGAGATGCTAAGCATTTGCTGTTTTCTACTTAGCTAATGTAGCCAAGTGTATTTCAGTGGATTTGCTGTTGAAACCAAAATTTTGGACTTTGCAAATATTGTGTCTGGTAGTTCTGTTCTACTGGTCAACTGGTGAGTCTTTCCTTGAGCTCCGGCTTAGTGGAGGGCAGGGCTTTATCCACATTTCCTTCTTTGGGTTTCGTCCTGGCTACACTTGATCTGGAACCTGTTTTACTTTCTTATGGCACATTTGCTTCCCACCTGCACGTGCTTAGTTTTTCATTTAAAAACCGTTGTCTGTTTGTTTTGCTCGAGAAGCGAGACTGTACTGGGGATCTGCACAGTGGAATATTCATATCTGCTATTCAGATAGGGAAGTGCCCGAGCAGCTGAATTAATAGGCAGATGGCTGCTTACTGAGAGCAAGGAGTGAGCAGAGAGAGGTGGGCAGTCTGTGAGGTACTGAGTCAAAGCAGTCAGGAGTTGTCCTAATCTTGGCCCTTTTCCACACAGCCCCAAAACTCATCCATCTCCTAGGCATATGGGCTCTATCCTAACATTATACCCTGAATCTGCCCAAGTTTCCCCTTCTCTGCCATGATCCCCCTTCCTTCTTCCTCCTGCCGCCTCCCCCAGGTTAAGCCGCCACGTGGCCTTGTTCAGACAAGGGCTGTATGAAAGGACTTTCTGTGATGATGGAGTTTGCCGTATCTGTACTGTCCAGTGTGATGACCCCCAGCCGCGTGTGGCATGGCCATTGAGCAGCTAGAGATGTGTCCAGTGTGACTGAGAAATGAACTTTTAATTTAACATAATTTGAATTAATTTAGATTTAATTATTCACATGTGGCCAGTGTGGCTCAGTGGTTGAGTGTCAACCTATGAACCAAGAGGTCACAGTTCGATTCCTGGTCAGGGCACATGCTCGAGTTGCGGGCTTGATCCCCAGTGTGGGGTGTGCAGGAGGCAGCCAATCAATGATTCTCTCTCATCATTGATGTTTCTCTCCCTCTCCCTTCCTCTCTGAAATAATAATAATAATAATAAAATATATATTTTAAAAAATGTATGTCAGATTGTGGCACTTCTCACTTGAAAACCCTCCACTGGCTTTCATCCCACTGAGATTGGACTCTAGCTCTGCTCCTCAGATCCTGCTACCTCTCCCTCTCCCTCGACCTTAGCACCCTGACTTTCTCTGTTTTTGTTTTTGTGTTTTGATGATGTAGCTAAGCTTTCTCTGGAGTTGTGGCCTTTGCACATGCTTTTTGTCTAGCTAGGGTGCTCTTCCCACTTCGCTTGTTTGGCCCTTCATCCTTGAGCTCGCCCCTCCCCCCATCCCCTGAGCTGCATAAGGACCCCAACCCTCTTATCTCTCCACCCTCCCTCAGGCTTCTCTATCACCGTTATTGCTGCTGGAAATTATCTTCTGTATCTCTTGTTTATTTTCTGTCTCTCCTTACCAGGATGGAAATGTCATCAGGGCACCAACCTTGCTTGTCCCCTGCCCTGTACCCCCACCAACGTCTCTTGCTCCCAGAGGAGACAGCACAGCCTTATTCTCTTCCTCAGCTTCTTTTCCAGACTCCTCACGACTGTCCGACTGTCCCCGGCTGGAAGCTTGGATGGCATCCAACTGGGATACGGTGTCCTTGATGTGTTTCTTTTTTTTCTGTTGTAATCACATTCGAGTCTGGCTCCCTGAGATTACAGTCCTCCTCTCCTCTCTTTTACTTGTGTGTTCCCAAAGTTCTTTAGCTACACATTTCAAAATAATCTCTTAGTTATTTCAGACCTTCCTTTCACTTTGAGTAACAAGACTATGCAGCACCTGAAAGCTGTGAAGGTGGCTTGCAAAAGCCTAAGGAACGCTTTGGTGAAGAAAAGGGAACATTGGGACGACGCCTATTCTGTTCCATATACATATATTTGGTTCTAAATACACTCAGTGAAGGAAAATCTTATTGTTTCGAAAGAAAAATTGGAAAATGCCAAAGGACAAGATGAAGAAAAACAATCCCACATTATCTCACCACGCTGAGATAACATCGTGCCACCCAGCGTGCATGTCACATGTATCATAACGTCACACACACAGTTTTATCACTGGCTTCATCACTCAGAAATACCTCTCAGTACCTACTCATCACAAGTCAATTTTAAGTGGCCGAAGAGTGTTAACTTTCATGGACAGGCCATAAATTACTAAACACATCTGTTGTTGGGCATTCAGGTTATTTCCTTTCACTATTATAAGTACCTAAGTTACTTAATTTATTTTCTTTTTTTAATCCTCACCTGAGGATATTTTTCCATTGATTTTTAGAGAGAGTATCAGAGAGAGGGAAAGACAGAGAGAAATATCGATGTCAGAAAAACGTATTGATTTGTTGCCTCCTACACAAGCCCGTACCAGGACCCGGGCAGGGAGGAGCCTGCAACAGAGGTATGTGGCCTTGACCGGAATCGAACTCGGGACCCCCGCAGGCCCACGCTCTATCCACTGAGCCAAACCGACAAGGGCTTATTTTCTTTTTTAAAAGTCAGGGTTCTAGGAAATACCATGTTCTTGTCCTTTCGTCTCCCTTTTGCACGAGTGTGTGAGTCACAGTCTTGCGGAGGGCGGGGTGGATAGTATGCAGTTTGTCCTGTACATGGATTTGTTGTGACTCCATCTACCGACATCATGTTTCTCTTTGTGGCGATGATCGCTTGTTTTCCACACTGTTCTGTGGTTCTAAAAACAAGCGTTACGCAGCTCCCCTTGCTGCTCACGCACGCTGCCCTGCCTTCCTGCCTTCCAGCGGAGGCTGGTCTCCAAGCGCACGGCATCGTAAACAAAGTTCTCCGAACACCTACCGATTGACAATGTGGTGTATTTTTATTTGAAATGACTGGTCACTGGCTACTCTGAAACACGTTGTGACCTTGACCTTTACATTCGCCATTGTTTTACGGTTCTTTTAAATGCCAGGCAGTATAACAAAAAGGTGACTTCTTCCTTGACGTTACTTCTGAATAATATGCAGTATAATGGCAAGTAATAAATGAACGGCCATGGATATATCGCGTCTGCATTGAAATGCATTGAAGAGTGAGTTTAAACCATGGGCTTCTGATGCTGCTCTTATCTCTGACGGTTTGATCGTGGGATGGGAGACGTTTTCAAAGGGAATCGTTATGCGGCCTTAGAGAAATCCCGAGTGATTTCAGGTTTCTAAATCAAACCTTGCATCTTGGTCAAGTTTCTGTGTAGTGCATCATGAAGACGATGATTAGAATCTTATTTAGCTAAGAACATGCAGAGAAGCACACGGTGGCCATTCTTGGCTGGGTGGCCTCTGAAAGTGGGAGCCAGAGAAGGGCCCAAGGTGGGATGGGGTGTGGAGGTGGCAGCCATTGTCCCAAAGAGCCATGGGAGTGGCTTGGTGACAGAAGGGAGGAGAGCTGGGGCAGTGGGGTTCAAGTGTCCAAGCTGCTAAGAGTGACTTGAGCCAAACAAACCAGAAAAGCTAGAAGTCCTGCTGGGGTCTCAGGCTGTATGTCTATGCACGACCATCAGTTTTCTTTTCTTTCTTTAACCGTCACCTGAGGACATGTTTTTACTGATTTTTAGAGAGAGGAAGGGAAAGAAAGATGGGGAGAGAGAGGAGGAGAGAGAAAGAAAGAGGGAGAGAAGGTAGGAGGGGGAGACAGACAGAGAGAGAGAGAGAGAGAGAGAGAGAGGAAGAGAGAAAGAGAGAGAGAGAGAAGAGAGAGAGAGAGAGAGAGAGAGAGAGGAAGAGAGAGAGAGAGAGAGAGAGAGAGATCGGTTGCCTCCTGAATACACCCTGACCAGAGATCAAACCCAAAACCTAGGCCTGTGCTGTGACCGGGAATCAAACCCACAACCTTTTGCTGTACGATGACACTCCAGCCAACTGAGCCAATGGCCAGGGCCAGTCTTCCTTTGATGCTCCCCATTATTTAGTGGCGCCAGACTTGAAATGGAGCCTGTGCCAGGGAGTAGTTTAAAAAGGGGCACCGAGGACCCATTAGAATTAAACTATGTAACGGAATGACAGCAAGTTACACACACCTGCCATTGAGCCCATCAATGTTCAGTCCTGCTTGGTACCAGATACTGTCTTTGGAATTCAGTAATGAACGTGATACAAGTTTCCTGCTCTCAGGAGGGCTGTGCTGCTCAGCTTCTCAGTGCAGTGGCCCGGAGGGAAGGAAGCTTGGGTTTCTCACAGCTACAGGTTTCAAACAGCAAGATGCTAACGGTGAAATGGAAGTGGGTCTGGGGTGAAGGGCTGTCAGCACAGGCGGGTGAGCAGGGAGATGAGGGAGTTGGTCATGGGCGGAGACTGGCAGGTGGACGGCTGCACCGGTGTGGGATCTGGGGGGCGTCCACAGTTGTGCAGGCCTCGACAGGGGTAGCTGGCTTAGATGGGCTGCTCTGAAGGCTTGAGGCCTGATCCGGTGTTCCCAAGGTCCCTGAGGTGATGCTTTCCTGACAGCGAGACCCTCGCAGGATTGGGCAGCTCACCCAGCCCTGGACTAAGGCTACTCAAAGGGAAGCCAGCTGACTGGGCCAAGAGATAAGTACAAGCATCGAGAGCACGTGCTTAGAAATTTCTGTAGCAACTTGACTTTGCAGCCACCTCCAAGTGCGTGAGCAGCAGACCGGTTTGTTTGAACAGGATGTAGACCCACGTGGGTTTTGTGGGACTTACTCGTGTGAGTACGTGCACATCTGGCTGGAGCTGGGAGCTAGTCCTGTGCAGGGGGCCACGTGCCTTTCCCTGATGAATAGAAACAAAACAAAACACCGGACAAAGCAACCTGCTCCTTCACAGCTGTAGTTTGAGAAACAGCACTGGAGGTGCTGACGCTCAATTGGTTGGAGCGTCATTCCAGACAGCAAACGGTTGTGGTTTGCTTCTGGGCCACAGCACGTGACTAGGTTGCGGGTTTGAGCCTTGGTTAGGGTGTGCTCAGGAGGCAAGCGATCAATGTTTCTCTCTCACATCGAGCGTGGAGGTAATGGGAGTGAGGCTGTGGGCCCCAAGGTCAAGGACTTACATAAATCTACAATCACTTACGCACCCCATTTTCAGTTCAGTCTTCGTCAATGTACAGACTCACCTTCCCCTCTTCCCCTCCTCCTTGTCATCAGCATGTGCTCTTTCTTCATAAACATTATTTTTCTATGCACATCATATACAATTCCATACCTATGTTCTACACACATTACACACAATGCATACATGCAGCATTTTAAATAAGGTTAAAGTATTTCATTGTGTTTATATGTCACAGGTTCTTAGCTCCTCTACTTGGGGCCATGGCTAACTTTTCCTGTTTTAAATAGTACATCCGTGAATATTTTTAAACAAAAGTTTTTTTTCTATTTCTTTTGGGTCCCTGGGGTCTGTCCCCAAAGGTGAAGTACTGTGTCAAAGGTCACAATGTTATTGCTCTGTAGAAAGACAGAATCGATTTCTATTGTCGGAGTCGGTACACAGACTTTTCTGTGGCTCCAGGCTGTGCGATTATAACACTTTTTTTTGTTAGTTTACTAAGCTTATACTAGTACACTCGCCTGGAAGTTGTTTTAATGTGCTTACTTCAGGAGGTGGTGAGGATGTGATGATTTGAATATAATATTTTCTCACCTGTAAAATTAAACAATCTTAAAAAAAAACTCTTACCAAGTTGAACCTGGATGTTGACATCTTGTAATTTTATCAGTTTTACATAGTTTGCATTTAAGCTTTTCTTCATCGTCCTACAGCTTTACCTATGCTGTTATTGTTGGTTTTCTATTTGTTTCATTATATTTTGTGGTGTAAAACTTGTTGTTAGTGTTTATATATCTGTACTCAGCTATGCCATCTCTTTTGCGATTCTGTATTTTTTTGGTTAGAAGTTATTGTCCCCTTTACAAGTGGGGTGAATATGCTATTCTGCTCTTTCCTAGTTTTTAAAATGTGACCTCTTGGATCTAGCGGAACCTTATTAGAGTGTTTGGTGTAAGATGTGGCTCTAGATTAAATTCTGAAGTGTCAATGTAACAGTAACTTTGATTAGTGATTTCCCCCTCATTCTTTGGGTTTGACATATTAAGAGCTTTTGCCATATGAAATGAATATATTTTTGGAATCTCCATTGTTATGCTACTATTTATTTCAAAAGTTAACCCAATATATAGAAATGTCATTTGTAATCTATTTAATAAAGCACTCTACCACCATGACTTGAAAAAAGTATATCGTTTTGATTTCTTTCCTCTTATTCTTTGAGTTGTATTTCACTGTCAGTACAGTTCCCTAAACCTGCCTGATTAAAAAAATTGTTTAATTTCTATTTCTTCTGAAGACATATTGCACGAACTCTTAAGACAAAGGATATTGGACATTAAGAAAGAGGTTCACCCTGGTCTTTACTGTCTAGTGCAGTTACTGATCTTGTGTGTACTCTGCTGGCCTCATTACAAAAGCCACCATGGGAGCCTATTCCCTCAGCTTTAGCACAGCGCCTGTGCAGAAGGCCCTGCCCGATGGCTTGCTGCATTTCTGGCCCCATGAAGGCAAGCGCTTTATGGTGCTTTCTTGAAGCAGTGATTTTCGTGGGGTGTGGCTGGTTCATGAGAGGATGGGGTTGAGGGTTCGAAAACCTCAAAAGTCAATCAGCTTATCTCTGATCCCAGGCTACAAGCCGTGCTCTGTGCTTTGGTCACAAAGGAATTGGGAGAGATTTGTCAGCAGACTTGTCCTCAATAGTGAAAGAAACTCTACACGGCATGGAGCGTTGACTGTGGATGTGAAATAAAGTGTCTTTATGGGATTAATATTTAGACATTAGTAAGGCGAGAGGGAAGAAAGTGCACATCATTAGACTGTACACTTTGTTCTGTGTGGGGTAACTTTGAAAGTGTTGTCTGTCTCAGTGTGTCCTGAATTTTTAGAATTACTGGCAAGTTCCCTGGGTGGTGCCTCCATCTCAGAGCTGCTAGCAGAGGGGCATACGATGCCTCAGAGGTCAGGCCGTGTGTGATGGAAGATGCCTGAGTGAGTTGGTCATAGAATCCTTCCCTACGTGGGGCCATTCGTCTCTGAGTGCCATAGCATATTTCTCTTTGATTATGGACTCGGTGACAATATCAAATGACTCCAGAAATTGAGAATGAATATTTGGTATGTTACATTTTTATCAAATTCCCTAATAAGTCAAAAACCCTTGGCAATGAAATTAGCAAAGACTTTCTGATTCACCGAACCGGTTTGGCTCAGTGGATAGAGCGTCGGCCTGCGGACTGAAAGGTCCCAGGTTCGATTCCGGTCAAGGGCATGAGTGCCATAGCATATTTCTCTTTGATTATGGACTCGGTGACAATATCAAATGACTCCAGAAACTGAGAATGAATATTTTCTAGCTCTCTATCCCTCTCCCTTCTTCTCTGTGAAAAATCAATAAAATAAAAAAAAAAAGACTTTCTGATTATTTTAGAGACCATACACTCTTGCATTATGTAGCTAGTCTACACTTAAACCTTTTTTTTCTTCTGTTTAGTAACTTTTTTGGTTCTCCCGCTAGTTGCCTAATGTATTTTTCTGACAGATTAATATTTGTTACCACTAGCCTGGGTGGCGGTCAGATTCACTTTTTTCTTCCATCTGCTTGCTTCCCCCTTATAAAATAATTGAGATAATAGGAGATGCATGTAGCACACAGGACTTTTAGCTTACAATGAATAATAACCAATATTTATGTAATGCACTACAGCGCGGAATGTGTTTCATCTTCTTTGACCTTCATGAAACCCTTTGAGGTGGGATTATTGGTACTGAGGTAGATACTGACGCTCAGAGCCTGTATAACCACCTGCCTTAGTTTTTCCCAGTGTATCTTCTGGTTTTCCTTCTTTAGAACAGAATTACATTTTATTGAAAGAGAATGGAAGTTTTTTTTTAAAAAAAAATCACAATATGTGTTCCTCCATGTAATAGAATTAATGAATAACTAACCATTATGATGATGTAATATATTTTCTTAAGAGTTATGACTATGCAAAAGAATATGTTTATTATTTAAAAAAATCTTTTGGAAATATTTACCTAGCTTATTGATCAAATGAATGTAATATGAAGAATTTTTCTAGTTTTATTCAAATGATTTCATTTAAGGGACAAATGTGTCCAGAAGCACAAGCTACAAAATTCTGAGGTTTTTGGCTATTTTATAGTCAAGTTTTAAAAATTTCATTTGAAAGTATTTGTTGCCAGAATATAAAATTGAAATTGATTTTTGTCTATTAAACTATCATATTATTATCTTGCTAAATTCATGTATTAGTTTTACTAGTTGTTATTTTTAGTTGTTTGTATATTTGTTAGGATTTTCCATATAGACTATCATGTCCTCTTTATGCCTTTTCCTCCTTGACTTTTGCAATGTATATCTACAGTAATAGGCACCTGTTTGAACCAGTGCTGTTGTAATGTTCTCATTGTGTCAAGACTTTATGTCTGGCTTATAAACCATAGATACTATGTTGGAGGATTTTATTAGAAAATTTTTAAATAATCAATCTTGAGCTATTAGAACTTTGAAAATGATTTTTCATATATTGGTAATGAGCATCAGTGTATGTTTTGATATTATAAAGGGGGGGGAATAAATGGTGATGACAGGAGACTTGACTTGGGGTGGTGAACCCACAATATAACATACAGGTAATGTGTTATAGAATTGTACATCTGAAACCTATATAATTTTATTAACCAATACCACCCCAAAAATTCAATATCAATTTTATAAAATGCAATGTAAGGAATTTTGATAGATGTTCGTTGGCAATTCTGACAGGCATTTAAGTACTTTGTTTTATTTGCAGGGCTGTGACTAACAGGATCTTAATAAAAATCCACTCCCAGTGAGGCAGTATGGCTAATTTTAGATGCTAAGTTTACAGAGAAGCATGTTAAGCAGATTGAGAGAAAAGGGGGGATGAGACTGGGATAGAAACTCAAGTATCTAAAATGCGAACAATATTTTTGACTATTCATTGTAGCAGTATGTCTATAATGACATAATATTTGAAATATTGCATAGAGAGATGAAAAGAGAAGAAGATTCAGATTTAACTCTGACACTCCCAAGTTGTGTGAACATGGGCAAGCGACTTATCCTTAGTTTTTAAAAAAACTTTAAAGTGGAAATAATAATAAGCAGCTTGCAGTATTGTTTGGATTAGACATAATATATATAAAGCACCTGGCACATACTAGACATGCAATAACATGTAGTTATGATTATTATAGAATTCTATCCTCTAGCACAGGGGTGGGCAACCTTTTTGTGAGTGCATGCCAAAACCAGCAAAATCTCTAACTCAAAATTCTTCTGCGTGCCAACCCTAATTTTTTGAGAACATGTTATGCCTACTTGATATCTCTTAAGGTGTATGTGTGTGAAGAACCTTGAAGAAATAATAAAATTCATTCGAGCGACAAAAACACAGTATATGATGATGAAAAATACATTTATTTTTTAATGTATACATGTACACTGATAGTCCGACAGAAAACTTTATGACTCCGTTTGATATTATCAGTGGGACTTTTGCTGCTGCATCACTGATGACAGAGATTTTACATCAGGTTTATATTTCGTGATCTTCAAAGATATGCACGAGCTACTACTTTCATCTGTCAGGCTACTCTTATTATGAGACTTAACAAAATTCATCACTGAGAACAAGGATCCACAATTGTAAATGGAAGATTATAAGAGAGGGTTTCACGTGCCAGCAAAAGTTACTGGCATGCCATGTTTGGCACGTGTGCCAGGGGTTGCCCACCCCTGCTCTAGCATTTACTTATTAAATTATTTTTTATGTATTAAATTATTATAATTGATCAATGGATACCATCAAAAATCATATCTTCAAAGAATAATATCTTGCTGTAGCCGGTTTTGCTCAGTGGATAGAGCACCGGCCTGTGGACTGAAGGGTCCCAGGTTCGATTCCAGTCAAGGGCACACACCTCAGTTGCAGGCTGGATCCCCAGCCCTGGTCAGGGCTCCTGTGGGAGGTAACCAATCCATGTTTCTCTCTCTCTGTCTCTCCCCCTCCTTTCCACTCTCTCTAAAAATTAATGAAAATATACCATAGGGCCGTGGTCGGCAAACTGTGGCTCTTTGGCCCCTTGAGTGTGGCCACGAAGTTTCAATCGCACTGTACGTGCGCTCCCACACGTGGTATTTTGTGGAAGAGCCACACTCAAGGGGCCGCCGTTTGCCGACCACTGCCCTAGGGTGAGGATTAACAACAACCAAAAAAAAAGAAAGGACTGTATCTTTGAAGATCCTGCTGACAGGAAACTGCATGTTCCTGGAGATTGCATTGGCAGATGAGGAAGTAGCCTGATAAATCACTGCAGCGGTGGTAGTTGGATCGCTTGCCAATTTCCTTCTGTCTCTTATTGTCATTTACCCTAGTTTGGAGAGTCAGACAAACACGTTTCCTTCCCTGGGCCTCTGAGGATCTCACGCTATGAGACTATGCTCAGTTGTCCTGGAGCACTGGAACCCGGGCTGGGGCGGCACGGCCACTGTGGTGGCTGTGGAGCCACTGGGGCCACCGCAATGACTGACAGCCAGGTGGCCCTGCCGGCTTTGTCTTCATCATTCGCCCTGCTTCCCCTTCCCGTACTCTGTAAGTAGACTGCTCGGTGAGGCGTTCTTGTCTAATGTTGTAACCTGTCTCTTTCTTCTAGAATTCTGAAGGTGGACTCTATGTTTGCATGAATACGTTTTTGGCCTTTGGAAGGGAACACGTTGAAAGACATTTTCGAAAAACTGGACAGAGTGTATACATGCACCTGAAAAGACACGTGCGAGAGGTGAGAGAACTGCCTTGGTATCTTTCTTGTGATGTTGTCTTAGTGCAGTGATGGCGAACCTCTGACACGCGTGTCAGAGGTGACATGCGAACTCATTTTTTGGGTTGATTTTTCTTTGTTAAATGGCATTTAAATATATAAAATAAATATCAAAAATATAAGTCTTTGTTTTACTATGGTTGCAAATATCAAAAAATTTCTATATGTGACACGGCACCAGAGTTAAGTTAGGGTTTTTCAAAATGCTGACATGCTGAGCTCAAAAGGTTCGCCATCGCTGTCTTAGTGTGTGAATCACGTGGAGACTTTACTGTGCCCACCTAACTTCTGATTCTCCTCAATGATGGGAAACAACAACAGGACTGTCTGTAGAAAGTCTTAGATTCCCCCCAAATCTTACCTTACCCAGTTTTATTTCTCTCTTCCTCTGAACCTCTGCTTGGAGTTAAGAAGAGGGTTGGAAAAAAAAAGACAAAAAAGTACAGAAAATAGTAGTAGAAACACTCATGGATCCAAAAATCAGAAATAAAAAATATTTGGATATTTTTGCTTCAGATTCATTTTTTCCCCGTTTGTTTCCCCTCACTCCCTAGAAGTAACCATAGCTGTGAATTTGTTGTTCCTCACTCCTACGCATGTCACTATTTATTATAGGTATTCATCTTCTGTATGTGGGATGACTGTGTTTTAAAGATGTAGATAAATACTATCATACTGTTGACTATGATTCTGTGTAAAGCTTTCCCTTTCAACATTGTTTTTGAAATCTGTTCATGTTGTGATGCATTTGGTTGTACTTAATTCATTTTACTAGTTGGTATTCTAGCTCGTCATTTATTATTCTACTAGAGGCCTGATGCATGAAATTCGTGCAAGGGGCTTGCTCCTCATAGCCCCGACTGCCTCGACCCTCGAAGCGCTGGCTTCTTCCAAATGGTTGTTCTGCTCTTCGGTCTAATTAGCATATTAGCTCTTTATTATATAGGATTCTCCTATTAATGAACATTTAGACTGTTTCTTTTTTTTTTTTTTGCTTCTATTAGCAATGCAACAATTAACATTTTTAATCTTTTCTCCTGGAAGTACATGTGCAAGATTTTTTAAGGAAATCTATGTGGAAGCGATAATGCTGGCTTGTGGCTGTGCTTCTCCTTGCTTTTACTAGATATTTACAGGTTCTTCCCCAGATTGGTTGTACCAATTTATGCTCCCGCCTTAAGTGAACTCCTGGCTTTCCATAGCCTCACGCTTGGTCAGACTTTTCCTTTTTTTTAAAAAAAATATATTTTATTGATTTTTTACAGAGAGGAAGGGAGAGAGATAGAGAGCTAGAAACATCGATGAGAGAGAAACATCGATCAGCTGCCTCCTGCACATCTCCTACTGGGGATGTGCCCGCAACCCAGGTACATGCCCTTGACTGGACTTGAACCTGGGACCCTTCAGTCCGCAGGCCGACGCTCTGTCCACTGAGCCAAACCGGTTTCGGCCAGACTTTTCCTTTTATTAATCTAATGGTTTCGAAGTAACATCTAAATATTTGGCATTTCCTTCTGTGAGAGATGAAGATCTTTCTATGTTTATTAGCCATTCTGGTTTTCTCCTCTCTGAGTTGCCTGTTTATATTTTTGATCTGTTTCTCTATGGGCTTACCCTTTTTCTTAAAAGTTTTATTTAGCTTTTTTCCCCCACATTCTAGATATAAAAACTTTTTGTTTTGTTGTTTTTTAAAATATATTTTTATTGATTTCAGAGAGGAGGGGAGAGGGACAGAGAGACTGAAACACCAATGATGAGAGAGAATCATTGATCAGCTGCCTCCTACACATCTCCCACTGGGGATGCGCCCACAACCCACGTACATGCCCTTGACCGGAATTGAACCTGGGACCTTTCAGTCCGCAGGCCGACGCTCTATCCACTGAGCCAAACCGGTTTCGGCAGTTATTTTTATATTTCTGTGAAGTGTGGGGATCTACATGTTATTCTCCATGTTGATAGCCAGCTGTCCCACTATTCCGAGAGTTGTGCAGCCTTTCCCAGTGATTTTCAGAGCCATCGTTTTTATATTTTAACTCGCCATTACCACTCGGGTCTGTTTGGGGGCTCAGTACTTTTCTGCTGATCTTATTTTTCTATCTCTGCGTTGGTGCGACAAGCTTGCTTGATACCTGGTAATGCAGGCACTGTTTCCATGTAAATTTCCCCCAGAACTTTCCTGGGTTTTGACACTGATTTTTCTTTGTGGATTTTGGAGTCAGTTCATCTCGTTTAAAAAATCCTGTTGAGATTTTGATCAGGATCACATTCAATAAGTAGATTAAGCTATAATCCACGTCATCGTGTTAGCTTCGTGAGGGCAGGTATTTTTGTCTGTTTTGTTCACTTCTGTGTCCTCAGCTCTAGGTGCTTCATAAATATTTATTGAATGACTATTCAACATGGCATACCTTTCTATTTATTCAGGGCTCCTCTATGTCCTTCAACAATATTTGGTAATTTTCAGTAAAGGAGTCACATTTAGTTAGCTTTTTAAAAGGGTCTCTGTAATTTTTGTAACTATTGTAACTGCTTTTATTTTTTATGCATTTTAATGTGATCGGTGGTGTTTGGGGATGTTATTAATGTTCAAATGTTGATTTTACATTTAGCAGCATTTGTTCAACTTTCACTTTAGCCCTAATAGTTTGTAGACTATCTTGGATCTTCTAACTCATCAGTGCTGAGTTGAAGTTCATGTAATCTCTCCCCCTAGCCTACTTAACATGTCCTCTGTTTATTTTGGACAGTGAGGAGAGATCCCAAAATTAGACAGTGGGGACAGTAGGGGGAAGAGGAGGAAGAAAGGCCAGGAGGTCAGATAAGCCATAAACTCAATGATAATGTTGGCCTAATGTCGTATGATTTACATTTACTACTCCTGTTAGTCAGGACATAGCAGTTCTTGTGAAGTCTGCTTTGTTCCACATGTTTCTTAGTATAAAGTGATGGATTTTACAAAACATGTGGGGGGTGGGGGGGCGGGAGGATAAATGAAACAGGCCCAGAGACTTGAAGTAACTTGCTCACAGCTGCAGAGGCAGTGGCAAGATTGCAGGATGCTGGAATCTCATACAGTTAGCTCTGCCTCCGAAATGTTAGGTTAAAAAGTTCACTCTGACCACGACCCTCTCTCGGCTTAGCCCTTCTACTCATTTATTCTGATGTGGATCTGCTGTTCTCCCACTGGCAGCTCCAGGCCTGTGGTGTGCCCAGGCTTGGCGAGCCTGTGTATCAGGATCCCTGGCTTTAAACATTCTCTTATCCCCCATACCCTCCACTGACCCTCACCCCTGAGTCTGGCCTCCCTAACTGTCCTCCAGAACTCCTACCAGTCGTGGCCTTGGCATCACCCTCTGCTTTCATGCACACACCGCTGGGAGCCCGCACTGCATGGGGTCTGGACCCTGTCCTGTTCCTGGCCTCCCCCTCTGCTGGGCCCATCACTGCCCAGCAAACCTCGTCTGTACCCTCTCCCACTCCAGACCCCGGTGCTTTCCTCCCTCCTGATTCTTGGAAAAGGATTTGGCTTGTACTTTACTGAGAAAACAGGGACCCCGTGGACAGGGACTCCTCGAGGTCCTTTCTTGCCCCCTGGGAACTCATCTGCATCCAGTCCCTCCATCTCAGCAGAAAGCTGTGTTCTCTCTGTCCTCCTGGTCCTCTTTCCTCCAACCTGGGAAACTGCTCCTTCATTCACTCCACTCCTCCTGACACCCCCAACCACTCCCTCTTCTGGCTGTTTATTCTCCCACCTTAAAAAAGAACACACCACACCTTAGCCAGGTGGCTCAGTTGGTTGGAGTGTGGTCCCATACGCCAGAAGGCTGCGGGTTGAATTCCTGATTAGGGTACACACCTGTTTCGGATTCATTCCCTGGTGGGGGCTCGTATGAGAAGTAACTGATTGATGTTTTCTCTCTCCTTCCCTTCCTCTCTCTCTAAAATAATCAGAAAAAATAAAAAAAAACATATCTCTGGTGACGATTAAAAAAAAATTAGAACACACCACAAACTTGTCCCTCTAATGTGTCCTCCTTTAGTCATCCCATCCTTTAATTAACGCTTCTTTAAAAACTGTTCTATGCTCATCATCTCTACTACACCTCCCTCTAAGTTCAACGTTGCAGTCTGATCTCCTGTTAACCCATTACAACTGCGACGTTGTCAGTGACCTTTTCGGTGTCACTCTTGGTGGACACATTTTAGCCCTGATTTTATGTGACGTTTTGAGTATTTGAACTTGTTTTTTTTTTTTTTTGCAGCTGCTCCTCCTTCCTTTCTTGGGCACCATTCTTCCCTGGCTGTCCTCCTGCCTTTCAGATTGCCCTGCCTCACTCTTCCACTAGCATCGCTTTCTTCATTTGCCCCTTAGTCATCGGCATTTCCTAGGATTCTGCTTGACCCTCCTGTCTTCTTTCTCCAAAAGCTGCTTCTCCTCCTCACTGTCTTGCACATCTGTGTCTAACCACCGTCTCTGAGCTGATGCCTCCAGATCAGGCCACCCGACTCTGACCTGGCTTTTTCTACTCGGAACATTTCTGGACTGAATGAGCTATCTATCCTCTTTCTCAGAGTTGTCCTTGGTCTTGAATGCTGGAGACCTAGACATCATTTGGATCCTGCTTTCAGTCCATGACTGGTTGGTCACTAAGTCTTGTTATCTGGGCTCCCAAATAGCTCTGAAGTCCGTCCTGTCCTCTGCACCCCTGTTCTTCTTGTCTGAGTGCTCACCACTCCCCGAGGGACAGTGCTGCGGCTTCCTGACCAGTCTCCTTCCTTCACACTTGCCGCCTTCAACCCACCCGGTCTGCATGCTGCACCCAGAATGATCTGCGCATCTGTGGCTGAAATCGCTGATCTCTCCCCTGTTGCAGGATGAAGCCCAAACTCTTTTGCACATGATTCCAAGGCCCTCCATGTGTCCATGTGGCCTTTATAACCCTCACTCTTACTCTCCCAGCTTTGTGCTCTAGACATAGCAAACCACTTCTCCTTCTTGGGACACATTGATTTCATGCCTTTGTATTTTTTTTAAAATCTGGGATGCTCTACTTCTACCCCTACTCCTCTTTTACCTGTTGCATTCCTGTGGTCAGCATATCTATCTATCTGTTCATCATCCATCTATCCACCCATTCATCATCCATCCAACAAATACTTGCTGAGCAGCTGCTATACGACAGGCCTGCTGCTCTTCTTACCTGACCATCCCTGGCCACAGCTTCCACCTCCAGAAGAACGATCCTTTCCTCCTTATGATATATTATTGAAGGCAGTAAGTTTGAAGGAAGGATGCCATTAGCTTACAGAGAGATTTCAGTGACCTCCAGGACTGTTCAATGTGCCTTCAATATAGGTTTACTTTTCTTCCTTTTGAGGCAGGTAAGTGGAGGGCAGAGGACCAGAGGCTCCGAGACCATGGAGGAGAGGGAATCCAAGAGAGGAACATGAGTTTGGCATTAGTATTTGGGAAGACAGGTGTCTGAGCTAAAGCGTTCAATAATTTTCACATTCCTAAGACGTGAACTAGAAACTCATACTACAAGCTGTAAAAACTAATGTGAGAAACACAAAGATGAGTCAGCCTTCAATGCCAGATGAAAAAAATGTGGGAGAGGAGACCTAGCACTAAGAAGAGCACAAACTGAAGCAGCAGCAAGGCCTTGATGCTGCCATGACACGTGACCGCACCCCGCCCTGTGTTGGAAACGTGCTCTCTTCTATTCTCTGAAAGAACTTACAATGTGGAGATGTTGCTTTGGCCATTGGACACAAACATTTTTATAATCCTATTTGAGAGTAAAATATTTTGTGTGAGTGTCAGAGGGTAATGCGTGACCTCTTTTGCATGAACACTTGATGGGTGTTTATTTTTCATTGCTGCCATGATAGGTAGAAAATGCACTACATAGCCAGCCGCAGTGCTCCAGAAATGTCTAAGGAGGTTAAATTGATGTGATAGGACCAAATATCAGTGACAATAGATTAATATTTATTAAGTCTTTCAACAATAATTGTTGGCAGGCCCAGGCCCAACCGCTGGGGACCTGGTAGGAAGCAAGAGAGCAAGAGCCTCCCTCCGAGAGGTGCAGTCCTTCCAGAGTCCCTCCAGCGCTGGGCGTGGCCCCAGCCTCTTGGGAGAATGTCCGATTTGAAGCTGGAGTATCTACTTCACTTTGATGCCTGGTTCCACTTCCCTTTCCAGAAGTGCTTTCTGTGTAGCGTGGTGAAAATAGGCAGGTGGAACAATAGCGTTGCCCTTCACTTACCTCCATTGACCTGGTCAAGTTCCTGTTTATCCGGGATTCTCTAATCCAAGTGGATATTTCCTCTGGACTTTTATACAATCTGGGAACCTTTGAGATGTACTCTTCCCCCCCCCCCACCCATCCCTCCCCCACTAGTCTTTTCCATGGGCTGCATTTTAACAATTTCTTTTTTTTTTCTTTTCAGAAAGTAAAAGGGGCATCTGGTGGAGCTTTACCCAAAAGGAGGAATTCCAAGATTTTTTTAGGTAATGTGCATAGTTATCAGTAGCGTGCCCAGATAACTCTGCGTGTGTGTGTGTGTGTGTGTACACACGTGTGTGTGCTTCATTTGGAGTAATAGGTTGTTTGTTGATCTGTATGGTAAGGATGAGTAGAACCAGTTTAACTTGAGATGAGCTGGGCCATCCTGGTGGTGAAGGATGTCAGCATTCCAGCCGGGTTAGTGTTTGAAACAGTTATGCTTACAGTGGCCTGAGGGTAACTGCAATTCTGCCTTTGGTCTTTCCCCCCGCACTGCTTTTAAAGAAGAGACAGTTTTCATGGTTTTCTTATTTTAATATTAGCCAAACTACAGAGTTTGTTTGGGTTTCACCGTTTTTTCCACTGGTGTCCTTTTATGTTCCAGAACCCCATGTTTCCTTAACCCTTTCAAATCTGTGATGGTTCCTCACTCTCTTTTCATCTTTAATAGTCCTGACATGTGTGAAGAGGAGGGGCCAGTTATTTTGTAGAAGGGACCTCAGATTGGGTTTTTTGATGTGTCCTTATGATAAGTCTGAGGTTATGCGTTTTTGGCAAGAGTACCACAGAGTGATGTGCCCTCCTCTACGTGGCATCAGGGGCACGGGGTGCTGTGTTTTCAGACAGGTGATGTGAATCTGATCACTTGTTGAGGGGTGTCCGGCAGGCTTCTCCACTGTAAAGCTACAGTGTAATTAATAAATGTGCTGGGAGTGATAGTTGGAGACTATGCTAATAACTCGTTTCTCCTCAAGGTTTTGCCCGCTAATGTTATCATCCATCAGTGGGTCTTGCCTGCCCAGTGGTGTTTGACTAACAGTGATTTGATCTCTCCCTCCTTCAGAAGAGCTAGCTTTGCTGATGCAAATGAGTAATGGTTTCTAATATCATGTTATCATGATCGTATGTCATACTAAGCTTCTGATATGGTTGTCCAGGAGAAAAAGTGGTTTGATAATACTTGATGAAGCAAGTTTAAGTCCCTAAATGCCTGGGATTAGTATTTGAAAGAAATTTCAAAATTGTTTGCATACTGCAATTTCATTTTGGTGGAAAAAAAAAGTGTATACACACATATACCTGTATACAGTTGTTTGTCTTGGAAATAATACAATAATTAATAAATAATAATACAAGAATAAACTCTGTGTTTCATGTACTCACAACTGTAAACCTACTTTTGCCCCATCTTGTATATATAAATATGCCTGTATATGTGCATGCATATCTATATATGTGTGTACATATATGTAGGTAAATGTGTGTGTATATATGTATGTTTATACACACACACGTATGCATATATGACTGCGAGTGTGGAAGAGTCTGGCAGAATAGACTCCAAATTGCTCAAAGTAGCTCTTTTCTGGTGGTGTGATTTTTATGTCTTCTTGCTTATTTCTTTTTAATTTTTTCCATAACAAATGCATGTTACTGTTGTAACACAAAGACATATTCATTATTTGAAAAGCAAAACCCTTGGAAACAGTCATAGAGCTGAGTTTCTTCCTGCTTTGATTCATTATCTTGTCCTTTAACTTTGTTTCTTTTATTCAAAAAGACTTTGGGGTTTGATTTCTGTAGTGATCATTTTGGTGGTAGATGATGTCAAGTAACTGTTTCAAAAGATTAATCCAAAGGCAAGCACTGAGGTTATGTGTTTCATTCGGTGTGGACCCCTCTCATGGCTTCCTGGGAGCACTCCCCCACCAGCTCATTGTGGTGGGACCTGTCTACAGGCTGCCTTGTGTTCACTCAACAGTCCATGTCGCAGGAGACCCAAGATGTGTCCACGCTGATGTGACAGCCTCATGTTCTATTAGAATCTAGACTCTTCCCATGTTTCTGCTTCACCCTCCATCCTGGCCTGTGATTTCCAACCTCATGGTAACTTCATGGTGCAGAATGGCTGCTAGAACTCCAGTCATCACACCGCCATTCTGGAAAACAGGGAAGATGAAGGGGGAAGGATCAAAGTCTAATCTCCCAATGGAGTTGATTCTTTTTGTCAGCCTTCTCACATCCTCAGCAGCACTTCAGTTTTCACCTCTCTGGTCAGAACTTGGACACATGGCCACACCAGGTGCTGCACAGGAGCCTGGAAAGTAAAGTCTGTTAACTGTCTTCATGAAGTAAATCCTGTTACAATGCAAGAAGGGGAGCATGGATACCAGGGGGCAGCTAGCAGCTCTGCCACAGATTCCTTCCCTAAAAGGGACATTGGGGTTGTCTCTCCATGGAGGGAAGAGAACCAGAACTCTTGCAGTCTCTTGTTTCTTTGAACAGAAAGTGCTTTTTGGCTGCGGTTGAAGTGGAGGGATGATTCCCTTCTCCTTCATGAACAGAGGCGGATGACTAATGCTTTCTCCTGGAGGGAGGCTTTCATCCACATCCACTTGATTTGTGACTAATTCCTCTTCCTTTGGTTCAACAGTCACATTGAAACCATTGAATCATTCAGTTATGACCTTTAGTATTGATTTTACAAGGGAAACTGAGGCCATTAGCTGGTGCTGAATGGCTCACCCCCAAGTCTCCTGAGCACCATCCTGCCCTCAACAGTGAAGTTACTCTTCCGATTACATTGATGCTCATCAGTGAAATCACAGTTAAGGATTCTTCCCTCAGCTCTAGTTTTGGCTGGTATATATTTTTTTTAACCAATAATGAAAACTATGGGTAACGTTTGAATCACTTTCATTTTATGCTTTTTACATTTAGGATTAAAAAATATTTTGAATGTATAACACATGGACAAAGCTTAAAATTGAAAGTTGTAAGTGGCTGTATGATGAAGAGTAAGTTTCTTTCCCTTCTGTGTCTCCCAACTCCCTGGTTAGTCTCTCCAGAGACAAATAGTATTTTCTGTCTGTATGTCTTTATATATCTTGTATATTCTTCCAGTGATAGTCTATACATATACCATGCTTTTAGACTTTTTCCTATAGGCAGTGGTGAGCCATTAACACTTTTGGTTCCCAAACTGTGCTCTGAGGCACCCTGGGGTGCTGCGGCAGACTCACAGGTGCACCTCAGGATGTTTTAACTCTTCAAGGGAACACAGTGATGCTTGAACACTGCATGGACCATTAGCTTGCAGTTTCACTATTGGAGTATCCAGTATTCCTTTCAATGACTTCATCTCTTTGTGAAGCTGGTTTTTTGGTGGTTTCTATGGTAAACGGCAAATACCATGTGAAAATAAATGTGGATTGGGAAAAATGGAGGCAGCATCCAGTCTGATACAAAGAGAAGTTGTGCAGTGCCCGATAAGGTGTATTCATCCTGTAGGAAGGAATTGTGTTATTTAAGAATGAAATAGAACACTTTTTTCTTTCAATATATGTGTATCATTTTTTCAATAAGTTGTTAGAACATAAATACTTAATTAAGTTGTTTGGATGTAACTACTAAATAAACAGAACTATTAGGGGTTTTTTTTGGCTTCCTGCTGCTGTGTGAAAATTGCTGGGATGCTGTGAACTGAGAAAGTGCGGGTAGCTCTGTGTTAATGTTTCAGGTTAGAAAGGGACACTATAATGGAAAGATAACTTACCACAATATGATAGATTGTGAATTTTGGCAATAAACTCATATAAAATATATTGTTCCATGAGAAAGAAGAAGGGAAGAGCAGATGTAAAGGAGTCTGGGATCTTCAAAGAAATATCCCAGGACTTGGGATGTGATTCTGGTCTAATCTTACATAATTTTTATAACAAAGCTACAAATGTGTAAAGATATATGAATAACTGCTAATGCATTTCATAAAAAATACCATATATGTGGCATGTCATAAAAATAGTGTTAAATATTCATATTTGTATTAAGCACTCCTCTCCCCAACATTCATAAATCAGAGTGAATGAGTTAGGGTCTTTGTGTCTGAGGCTGGGACTTCAAAGAGCTACCTCAACCTCAGAGAGCGTAACGTCCATTTTTTTGGCTTTAGTCCTGGCACTCATACTTGATGAGAAACAGGTTGTAAAAGAGAACATTTGGGGAAAGGTCCAGGAATGGGCCTGTTCCGAAAACTCCCCTGTGCCTATCATGACCAGAAGGTTCTAGTGGATTCCATGTTGCCTTTCCTTCTGAAGCCGGTCACAGAACAGGGTCTGCGCTCAAGAGCTTTCCCAAAACCTCCCCTTCTTTTGAGGGTAAATGGCTGGTCTGATTTCACAGCATTGGAGCAGCCAGACTGCCCACCTCCAGCACATGCATTGTGGTCAGGCCGAGAAGACGCTGAGCTGGGATCAGAGCCCTGGTTTTCCTTAGGGATCCATTCCTCACTGTGCTGCTGGGAACTTTAGGCAAGTTACTTCCTGGAAATGGGTGTGGTCTCAGCCACTTCTCCCAGGGACCTGGGAGGATCGATGAAGTAGAGCTGGGGAAGTGGTTTTTTTTTTTTTTTTTAAAGATTTGTGCATGTATGTATGTATGTATGTATGTTGTTGTTAATCTTCACCCAAGGATATTTTTCCATTGATTTTTTAGAGAGAGTGGAAGGAAGGGGGAGAGACAGAGAAAGAGGGAAACATTGATGTGAGAGAGACACATTCATCGGTTGCCTCCTGGCCAGGAATCAAGCCTGCAACTGAGGTATATGCCCTTGACCGGAATTGAACCTGGGACCCTTCAGTCCACAGGCCTATGCTCTGTCCACTGAGCCAGACTGGCTAGGGCACAAAAGGTTTTTTAAAACTTAGGAAAAGAGCCCATCCAGATATTACCAGTTATTAGTCACGATGGGAAGTGACTGATGGGAGAAGTTGGGGGTCCCAGTCCTACAGGTCCTTAGGGCATGCTTACACTGTAGGTTTCTCAACTGGGTATTTTTGGGGTGGTGAGACCCTAATTAGAGAAATTTGGAAATTATAGATTTATACTTGGGATTGTGGGGTCATCTATATTCAGGAGAAACCTTAGGTTTGTCCCTTAAAATCAGAGTGTAGGTTCCTTCTGTTGACTTTCTCTAATTTGGATTAAGATGTTTGGGAAAGATCATGGTCCCCTTCCATTCCGTTGAATTAAAAATAAAAGTGTTAAGAAGCCCAACAAAGTTCTGCTTTGTTTGTTTGTTTTTTATGACAGCAGTCTTGCTTCTTTTAAAATACACATCAGTTACCAATGAAAAAACCCCCAAACCACAGCGATCCTTCTGATGCTCCTGCTTTGCTGTTGTCCGTAGCCTGGTGGAGTTTTAACTTCTTAAAGTCTCCTCTCACACACAGTTACTGAGAGTGTGATGTGTGGTGTGTGCAGGGGCTGGGGGCGCGGAAGGTGTCCCTTCTCCACGGTCAGATCACATGGCAGACCCCACATGATACTGTGGTCTTCCTGAAACTTATTCCAGGGGCAGCCAAAAGGAAGGGAAGGCACTTTTGAACATGTTGTCAGGAGTGTAGAGAAGGTGGTGATGGTGATGATGGAGGTGATGGCAGCTACTATCTGTGGAGCCGAGAAGCCCTGCCAGGTCCTGTACGAGGTGCCTTAAAACCTTACCTTGTTTAATCCTCTCAACAATTGTGTGGAGTACACAATCCATAGCTTACTCCCGAGGAAAATGAACTTGAAAGATCTTGCCCAGCGTTACATAGCTAGTAAATGCCAGGGTGGCATTTTCTTGGACTTAGTTATCATTGTGTTTGGTCAGGTAAGATTTGAATTAGCAGTAAATGAGTATGTTTTCTATGGAAAAGAGACACCTACATAATATCTATATGTATAATAGGCTAATATGCAAAGAGTCCCCTCAGGAGTTTGACCAGGAAACCAGGAGTTCAATTGATCACTATGACATGCGCTGACCACCAGGGGGCAATGCGGAATGAAGGAAGGCCCCAGCTGGCAGCCAGCAGCCGGGGAAGGAAGGGAGGCCCTGGCCAGCAGTTGGAAGGCCCCGATTGGCCCTGATCCCCGGCCAGGCCTAGAGACCCTACCTGTGCACGAATTTTGTGCACCGGGTCTCTAGTGTTATATAAGCAGACTCTATACATAAAAACAAAAGATTTGTACTTTGGTTACTTAATTGTTATAAATAATATAAGAAAGGAAAGTTTAAAGATAGAGAAAAGTTCACCCACTCACTATTTTCATTTGTCTAGATTTCCTTCCAGTTCTTATCTAGGAGCATAACTTCTACAAAGTTGTTTTTACAGTGAAAATGATTTTATATTTTTAGTGTTCACATAGCATAGACATTCTCATGTTTCTACCTATTCTAAATAAATATTTTAATAATAGTCTGTTGGGTTGAACACTGTCTTCATTGAACGTTTAAGTTTTCATTTTTTTATTATATATATTGGGGCATTCAAATTTTTATAACACTGACTGAATGTCTATCTTTGAGTCATTTCCTTGAAATAAATGCCTTTAGTCACTTCTTAAACTCTTAGAATCTTTTAAAAAATATTTGTATTGATTTTAGAAAGGAAGGGAGAGGGAAAGAGAGATAGAAGCATCAATGATGAGAGGAAGTCATTGATCGGCCACCTCCTGCACACTCCCCAGTGGTGATTGAGCCTGCAACCCAGGCATCTGCCCCTGACTGGAACCGAGCTGTGATCTCCTGGTTCATAGGTCAACACTCAACCACTGAGCCACACTGGCCGGGCTGGAATCTTCTTTAATGCAGCTTTTTCTGAAATAAACCTTTTATGGTTATCTAACAATGTTTTTGTTTCTCTCCTTTGGCATTTCTGAGTCTTGTCATTCAGGATCCTTCATTAACACACTTAGACTGTGTTTTTGCTGTATCTCATGTTCTACTTAAAACTGCCCTCCCTTTGGGAATCAAGAGCAGAGCTGTACACAGAAAGATACTAGATTTTTGGTTGGAGGCAAACAGTAGGGTAATAACAGAATCTAGATCCTTTGGTTTTCAGCTGGCTGCTTTATCTTGTACAATAACGTTCTCCTGTCGACAGAGCCCATGTTTGTGTACCTGTTTATGTGTGGCTTTGTGTGTGTGTGAGTGGAATGTGGCTTAGTAGCTCTTTGTCACCATAGTTCCAAACACCTAAACATACAAACATGATCGGGGTGCTGGCATCATGTGAACACAAGGCTGAAATGTCCATGTAAATATTGTGACAAGACATTTTCTGAGCCTTTTCCTAACCTTTACCAGGGATTAGCCAAGCAAAGAGGCGATAACTTGATAGACAGTAGCCTAGAGGACCTCATCTTTCTTACTGAAAATTCCCCACAGCCCGAGGACCAATTTACATTATGGAGTTTCCCCTCTGGGGTACTATCCAATATCCCAACAGCTCTCAGAGGCGGGGAGGAGTGTGTGAGAGAGAGAGAGAAAGAGGGAAATTGAGATTTTATTTTTTCACTAATAGCTGCTATTATTGACCACGAGGTCCGTGCCAGGTTGCTTGTCTACAGTTTCTTATTTATTCCCCATATCAAGTGCGTGAGATAAGTGTTATCATCTCCATTCTACAAATGAGGGAACTAAGGCTTGGAGAGTTTGTGATTTGCCCAAAAGTAACATTAATTTTTGAAGCCAGCACTGAACCTCGGTTTATCTATTCTGAAACCCATGTGCTTTCTTCCAAATTACAGTGTTGGGACAAACATTCCAACCCATTCTTGTGAAATCAGGAACCAGGTACCCAGCAAATCATAATGAACAGTCTATTCCTTTACCCATGTTTAAGAATTGAGTATCTGGTACATATGTTTAACCGTGAAGCTGTGTGATGTGACTCAGTCTTCTTTGTACATGTGTCACTAATCAGTAAGTATTCGTAACTGAGGCAGATGGCAGGGCCTTTCACCCCCGGGTTTGGGCCGGTGGATGGTCGGTCAGAGGAGGGAGTGTGAGTGCGCTGCCCTCGGTCTGGTCCCTGTGGCTGTCTGGCTTCCCCAGCGAGTGCTGCCTTCGTGTGGGATGTTCTTTCTTCATGTCTTGTTCTTTGTTTTTGTTTTCTCCTCAGATCTAGATACTGATGACGATTTAAATAGCGACGATTATGAATATGAAGATGAAGCCAAACTTGTTATATTCCCAGACCACTATGAAATAGCACTACCAAATATTGAGGAGTTACCTGCCCTGGTCAGTGAGTGTGCACGGCTGCTAGCTAGATGCGCGTGGCTCTCTGTGTCAGGTGTGTGTGCGTGTGCCGTGTGCGTGCACGTGGGGTGGGGAAGGCGGGCTGAATGCGAGAAGAGGAGAAGAATGAGCACAGACACGAGCACAGTGCTACTTCTCTGCGAGGAGGGCTCGCAGGGTTCCGTTTCAGGAGCTTGGCTTCTCGCTGCCTGTGACTCACAGTCCGTTGCTTAGATTTTTCAAACCACATCCTGAGATGTGCAGGGCCTGTCTTCTGATCAGAGGAACGACTATCACTTTATGGCCTTTCGTGTAAGATTTTGTTTGGCATTAAATCAATGATCCCACGGCTGCAACAGCAGCAACAGGATGGCAAAAATACCAGATATTCACGCGCCACGGGGCTGCAGCAGCTCTGTGGTTACGTGAACCCACTTTTCAGTTTTGCTCCTCATGAGGACTGAGATTACTATGAATTTAGATTTAGTGGTGAGGTTTTTAATTTATTTTTTCTCTTCCTTTCCCTTCATTTCCGTGGAGCAACTTCCACCTTCCTGAACAACTTCAAGCTGGGAGGGTGCTGGTGGGGGGAGGCAGCCAGGCTCTGTTTTCACGTCCATTCTCGAATCCTGGGAGTGGGCACCGAGTTCCCTCGGGGACCCTAACCATTTTCCTGTTCTTTCCTCTTTTTTCTGTATTGTCTCTGCCACTCCCTCCTTTCTTGCTTTTTCCTCTTCCCCACTCTGTGTGCACCCTGAATTCTCAGAGTCTGGCCACAGATAGCAGTGGGGTCAGGGGTCAGGGGTCAGGGTCAATTGGAGGGTAGACATGTCACTTTCCCCCCCCCACCCCCTCTTAAACTCTGCCAGGACCAAAGCCAGGTCTTTAGTTCCCGGAGTCTTCAGGACTTTGTGTGACCCTATCTACAGTCACCTGCTCACCTGCCCTGGCCGGTTTGTGCTTGGGGTTCCCATGTCCTTAGGGGCCAGGTTTCTACCATCCCACCTCTTCTGCCCCTGACTTACTTTATACCTAAATTAGAAGACCATAGAAATGAAAGTTTTCTGGGTTTAGGTATTGTAAATCTTTCTCTAATGATTACATGTAACATATCCTTTTTAAGTACTAAGTGCACACCCTTAGGAAGGCATACCGAGTTAAATTACTTCTGCATTCTCCAATTCCCCGTGTTGATGTGGGGCTGTTACCAAGGATAAAATATAGGAGTGGACAAATGGTCTTGTCTTGTCCCACTCCCTGATTTTATATACTACAGCTTATATCTTTGCAATACGGAGAGTTCTCATTGTCCTTGTCCAATGTAACCGTGCCGTCTGGAAAGAATAAAGAAGCACACGGTAAATGATAAATGCTTTTCTTCCCACTCACCTAAGAAGGAAAAGTCTTCATGTGAGAAAGTGAATTAAAAAATCTCTAAATACTTTAAATTATTCCTATATTCAGAACATAATTCGAGGTATGAATTCTTTTATTTAAAAGTGGAGTGACATAGAAATCTAAACCCAGCAGTATAAATCAGAATTTTTACTACAGCGTCTTTTAGAATCGAGGAATAGTTTGAGAATTAAAAAAGAAGGGAGAATAATTTGGAAGGGGAGCTTGAAGGAAAAGCCTGGATTTATCTAATAGGATTTATCTATACTACATGTTCTTTTCACACTTTTAAAATTCTCTTTTCATGCTTTTAAATAACAGAGTTATTGAGCTCAAAACCACCCAACCAGGTCACGCTTCCTTCATCTCATGAGCTCCTCAGCACTGGAAAAATTCAGGTTCAGGTAGTCAGTTACTAGATTCTACCAAAAACTGAAACCACCTCCTAGCAATGCAGGTCCACAGAGACAGAGCATTGGGGGCTCAGTGAGGATTTTATAATCTGGAACCTAGTACCTCGCTTTAGACATCAGGGAGTCAGCAGTGGTATGCTTGTAAATGGTTAGCAACCACCTCGCTGGGGGAAAAGTCCCGCTTTGTAGAGGTTGCTGGTTTCCGTGTGTGAATACTGCCACCATGGCTGATTTCAGGCTAACAAAATGTCACTGAATGCAGTGTTGGAAGAGCTTTTATAAAGAATTTCCACCATTCACTTACCATAGATGTAAATAACCTCAAGAGAACATGGATACTAGTAAGACATAGTAAAACCATTATGAAGTGTTTTGCATATTAGCTACCTTTAAAAAATATAGTTTATTTAATTATAAGTTTATATAATTTAATCCTATATAATAAAGCCCTAATTTTCAAATCGACCGAACAGTGGAATGACCAGGTCACTATGAAACGCATTCCCTCCCCACCCAGAGGAAGGCGACTGGCGGCAGCGATTGGGGGGTGGGGCCAACCAGCGGGCAGTGCCAGGCCACCAGCCAAGGCGGATGCCAGCGGGGGCCCCCTGATCACCCCACCCACCAGTCGCCCCACAGACGGCCCTAATCGCCGGCTAGGCCTAGGGACCCTACCCTATATATTGGGAACAGTCTCTCAGATTTAAAAATTAAAACCTGGCAAGGCTACTCTAACACTGAAAAAACAGGATGATGTGGCAATGACATGCATGGACTCTGGCTTGCACATTTTGTGGTCGGCCCTGATTCTGACACTTATAACTGTGTGACAAAGCCAATTACTTAACTTCTCTCTGCTTCAGTTTTTCCACCCATAAGATGGGGAAAATGGTACTACTGCCTCAGAAGGATCATGTTATGTACTACTCTTTATAATCAGGGTAAAAAAAAATGTAGCTGCCCATAAAACAGCAAGATGTCTTTCACCTGTATGAAAAGTATGGTCACTGGTGCATGCAGCGTCCCAGATTGTGAAAGGGATGTCCGACTGCCGGTTTAGGCTCATCCTGAGGGGTCCCAGATTGTGAGAGGATGCAGGCCAGGCTGAAATTTCATGCACCGGGCTTCTAGTTTTTAATAATGTCAGTGTTTAACAAATATCTTACAGAATTTCTTAATATATAATAATTGAGTCTGTGAGCTGCTTTGAGTAGGTTCTAGGACCCCACTGAACTTGAGGACCTGGGATGAAGTCAGGACTAGTAACTAGGTCTCTCACTTCACTCCATATAACAAATCCAGGGAAAGATAATTCACAATGTAATTACAGGGTGGTGTATCTTGGCCTTCAGCGATGATCCATAAAAGAGGCCTCTAAGTGATTTTAGATGATGTTCTGAAAACACTAGATTAGTGTATTTTAGTGGCCCAAATTTAAGGAAGTTTTGTTGAGTGTCACAAGGAAGGATAGTCAAAGAAAATAAATGTTATATTCAGCTCTTAATAAAAAATATTGTGTATTGCAAACCAGAACACTTAAAGACCTAGTGGGGTAGATAAAATTCAGATGAGGACTGGGAAGGGCTTGACGAAGATGGTGAACCAAGAAGGGGATTACGACAGACCAGACTAAAAAGATTAGAGTGCGTAGCCAGAAGTGTGGAGACAGCTTAAAAACCCCATAAAAATCAGGAAGGGGCTGGTGGGTGAACTCAGCCTCGTTCTGTAGGGCCAGCCCTGGATGGGGGGTAAGAGATGAATTTTGATAATTGAGAGGAGAGGGTAATTATATAGCAGCACTTGTGGTGAGAGATGAATGGGAGTATTTTTAAAAAAAGGTTGTAAATAATAGGTATGGATGCCTGATCTATCACGGAGTAAAAGCTTTTTGAGGGCAGGGGCTTTTTCCTCATTCCTGACTGTGCTTCGCCCAGTGTCGTCAGCTGGTAGTGTTCAGTGTAACTTCGGAAAGTTTTAAGCTGAGGAAGGATAAGATCTGATATTCACAGCAGATCGCTCTGGCTGCTGCAGGAAGGAGACTAAGGGGCTGCTGTGTGGCCATTGGGTGAGCTGTGATGTTATTGGAACTGAGATGGGTGTGTCCAAATTGAGAAGAGCTAGATTCCAAATAGGTTTTGGATGTAGGAGTGATAGGAATTGCCCACGGGCTGGATGGGGGTGGGATGGCAGCTGAGGGAACTTCCTCCATTGTCTCGTAATCAATTCTGGGATCAATCAGTGGTACCCAGGGGAAAAGATTCTGCATGGAGTTCAGCTAACTGTGCAGGAGGTTAGTGATGCAGAATACAAATTTTTGCTTAAAAATTTTATTTTTAACAATTCAGTGGCTTTTATTATATTCAGAGTTGGGCATCCATCACCACTATCTCATTCTAGAGTTTTTCCCCCCATTGCTTTTCAGAAAGAGTGGAAGGGAGGGAGGAGAGGGGGAGACAGAGAGGGAAATATAGACCTGAGAGAGACCATCGATCTGTTGCCTACTGCACACGCTCCTACTGGGGGTAGGGAGTGAACCCACAAACCAGGTACTTGCTCCTGACTGGAAATCGAATCCCAGACCATCCAGTGCGCAGTTCGATGCTCCAACTACTGAGCTACATCGGCCAGGGCTCATTCTAAAATATTTTTATTATCCCACCTCTCAACCCCCCCCCCCACCCCCCCCAGCCAATGGCAATCACTAATCTACTTTCTGTCTCTATAGATTTGCCTATTCTGGGTATTTCAAATAAATGGAATAATGAAGCTGCTGCTTGCATTCCATTCAAGTGCCCTTGACCACATGCCATTGTGTGATGAGTTGAGGGTATTGCATATCTGGGTGTATATTTGTTAAGAGGAAAACACACCCCATGGGTAAATCCTAGGCATTCCATTGGCTAATTTGTAAATTGTTCACCTTATACTTTTCACTCTGCTTGCTAAGGGGTAGGAATTTTTAAATTTGGCTCCTGCACTTGGGCTTACAAACTGGATTTGGCTCCTCGCTATCCTGTGCCATTGTCAATACTGCAAACTGTAGGCCAGAGACAAAATCCAGCAAGAGCCAGTGCTGGAATCAAGAAAGTAGGATCTTGCTTTTGTGGTAACTGTACCATTTGCTTTTCTTAGATTAAGCTGTATTTACTAATAAACCTTGAAATTTATTTTATAGAAGTTGTTATTCTCTCAGACTGTTCTAATATATTACATTTGGGTTCGTCTTATAGGTAACAATTGCTTGTGATGCAGTTCTTAGCTCAAAATCTCCATACAGAAAACAAGACCCAGACACCTGGGAACATGAGTTGCCAGTATCCAAGTATGCCAATAACCTCACCCAGTTGGACAATGGAGTCAGGATTCCTCCAAGGTGAGTGTCAGGAAAATGGAGCTTTACCCCCTAAAACCAAAAGAATATCTACTCTTCTACCTCTTCTCTGAATTAGCAGTTAATATATTTTTATCAGATGCCTTTTATTAAAAACTAGAGGCCTGTTGCACGAAGAGATTTGTGCAATAGGCCTTCCTTTCCCCTGGCTGCTGGCACCGGTTTTCCTCCGGCACCCGGCACCCAGGCCTTCGCTCTGGCCAGGCTCCAGCTGGAGCCGGCCCCGCGGCCCTGAGGCTTTCGCTGCTCCGCGGACCCCGAGGCCGTGAGGCTTTTGCTGCTCCGCTGGCCCCGCGGCTGTGAGGCTATCGCTGCTCTGCGGGCCCCTCAGCCATGAGGCTATCGCTGCTCCTCGGGCCCCGCGGCTGTGAGGCTTTCGCTGCTCCGCCAGCCCAGGGGCTGTCAGGCTTCGCTCCACCGCTTGGAGCCTACGTATGCAAATTAACCGCCATCTTTTTAAAAAAAATATATTTTATTGATTTTTTACAGAGAGGAGGGAGAAGGATAGAGAGTTAGAAACATCGATGAGAGAGAAACATCGATCAGCTGCTTCCTGCACACCCCCTACTGGGGATGTGCCCGCAACCAAGGTACATGCCCTTGGCTGGAATCGAACCCGGGACCCTTTAGTCGGCAGGCCGACGCTCCATCCACTGAGCCAAACCGGCCAGAGCAACCACCATCTTTGTTAGGTTAATTTGCATACTCTCCTGATTGGCTGGTTAGCATAGCAAAGGTATGGTCAATTTACATGTTTGTCTATTATTAGGTAAGATAAGCTCAAAAATTCTCTCTAGGTCCTGACCAGGTAGCTCAGTTGGTTAGATTACTGTCCTGCTGCCCAAGGTTGCAGGTTCGATCCCTGGTCAGAGCACATACAAGAATCAACCAATGAATGCATAAATAAGTGGAACAACAAATTGATGTTTCTCTCTCTCTCTCTCTTTCTCTCTCTCCCTTTCTCCCCCCCCACCAAAAAAAAAATCAATTAAAAAAAACCTCTCTAGCATTATGCTAAGTGAAATAAGCCAGTCAATGAAGGAAAAGGGCCACATGATCTCACTCATTCATGGATAATAGAGACCATTATAAACTCTTGAACATTAATAGATACAGAGGCAGAGTTGCCTCAAACAGACTGTTAAACTACAGCAGGAAGGCTGGGGAGGGTGGGGGGCTGGAGGGGGGGGGGTAAGAAACCAACCAAAGGATCTTTTTGCAGGCATATAAGCATAACCAATGGACATAAGACACTGGGGGGTAGGGGAAGCCGGGGGATTGTCAAGGGCGGGGAAAAAAAAAAGGAGACATATGTAATACTCTTTGTAATAATTTAAGCAATAAAAAAATAAATAAATAAAAAAAAAAAATCCTTTGTATAACACTAAAAAAAAACCCCCCCACCAAAAAAAAAATCAATTAAAAAAAACCTCTCTAAAATTATCTACCTGGTTTGGCTCAGTGGATAGAGTGTCGGCCTATGGACTAAATGGTCCTGGGTTTGATTCTGGTCAATGCACATACCTCGGTTGCAGGCTTGATCCCGTTGGGGCACATGCAAGAGGCAACCAATCGATGTGTCTCTCTCACATCGATGTTTCTCTCTCTGTGTCTCTTGCACGTTCTCTAATAAAAATAAAAATGAAATTATAAAAAAATAACAAAATTATCTGTACCTTAGTAGTAGATACTGAATATGGCCAGCCCATACCCCTGAGTCTGTCCCCACCCTAATGCTCCCAGTTGCAACCACCTGCAACTCTTTGCTTGAGGGCTTTCTCTGCCTGCCGAAACCAAGTAGGCTCGTGATGGGACAGTCAGAGATGCTATGGAGTTAATGCTCCCTCCTGTCCTCCTGGATCAGCCCTAGGCCAGTGCCTGTGGAGTGGCTGGACAAATACCCCAGATCTCCACTCAGGTGGGATAACTGCCTCCAGGGTTCCCCAGCTGGACTGGGCCCCCATTGCTCGTGGCAGCCTCCTGCCCTTTCTAAAGTCTCACTTCCCTGTGATGCTTCCTGGGATCACCTCCCAAACAAGCCATTTGCATTCATATTTTTGTCTCAGACTCTGCTTCTTGGGGAACCCAACTTAGAGTAGTCTTTGGTTGTCACATTTTTGGCTGGAATGCTCTCTGGGCCACTTGAGCATCTCCTAGGTGCTGGTGTGTTTCCAGAGGCAGGTGCTAGAAGGAAAGAGCAGATTAGGAATGTGTCCAGTCTTGTTGAACCCTAACTGCACTGCAGTCCCATTCTGTGTAGTCTTAGCACAGGCACAATACCTCAGTTTCTCCTGTTCACAGTGGGGATGGTAATACTGATGCTGAGGGTGTTCATTAGAATTCAATGATAGAGTTTTGGTAAGTCCCTGGCATATACCCGATATTTAATCTTCCGTTAGGCCCTAATGTTGTGGCCCCACGCCATAACAAAGAAACAGAATTTCCGGAGGATGAGGCCCAGAAATCAGGATTTTAAAAAGATTCCCAGGTGATTATAATGTGCAGCCAAGATTGAGAACCACTGCGTCAGGGTGATTTCCCTTCTACTTAATTTAATTTGTCATGTAGTAGGGTTTTGTTTAAACTAGTTTTCTTAGGTGTAGTTAATGCTTTTGAAATTTAGGTGTTTATATACATGGAATCCTTAATGCTTTAAACGTATTCAAGCTCCTCTGTCCCTCACATGGGAATTTTAAGGAAGTGACCGCCCCTTCTGTCCTCGGGTTCTGTGTTAGTTTTCTAAAGTCCAAGAGCCATCTCGGAGGAGCGGGAGGAGCTGGTCCCCATCTGGGTGGCAGGCAGGGTACTGTGGGGTCCTGCTGCTCTGGGAGTGACTCAGATTATTCCACTGATTGTTTACTGTGGCCCCAGCTTGAGGAACTCCTTCCTTCTTTTTAAAAAATATATTTTTATTGATTTCAGAGAGGAAGGGAGAGGGAGAGAGAGATAGAAACATCAATGATGAATGAGAATCATTGATCAGCTGTCTCCCACATGTTCCCACTGGGGAAATCAAGCCTGCAACCCAGGCATGTGCCCTGACTGGGAATTGAACATGTGACCTCCTGGTGCATAGGTTGACGCACAACCACTGAGTCACACCAGCCAGGCTTGTTTCTTCTTGAGGCACTGTTGATTTTCTAATTATGCCTTGCATTCCAGCTGTACTAACTGTTCTCCAATGACTTTCCAGTGGTTGGAAGTGTGCCAGATGTGACCTGCGGGAAAACCTCTGGTTGAACCTCACCGATGGCTCCGTCCTGTGTGGGAAGTGGTTCTTTGACAGCTCTGGGGGCAACGGGCACGCCCTGGAGCATTACAGAGACATGGGCTACCCTCTCGCCGTGAAACTGGGAACCATCACTCCTGACGGGGCAGGTGAGTGTGCCTGTTCGACTCTGGGAACCGGCAGTGGCTCCCTCCTAGATTTGAGCAATGTCTTAATCCAGTGGTTGGAGAGTGTAGGCTCTAGATTCTGACAGCTCAGGTTTGAATCCTGATTCTGCCTCTTATTCGCTGTGATGTCTTGGGGGAGTTTTCAAATCCTTCTAAGTGTCAGATTCCTCATCTTGAAGATAACCATGGTACCTCCCTCACAGGATTGTTAAGGTGCATCAGCTTTTAGCTCAGTGCACGCAGTAAGGTGTTAATAAAAGCTAGCTGCTTTGGTTATTATCTTTCTGTGTCTCTTGGCTTAGAGGGGAGAAGCAGGAACCAGGTGCTTGTGAAGCGAAAGTGCACAATCAAACCCAGCATTAGAATAGTTGGGGAAGCCCTAGAATTCATTCTTTTAGGAACAAGTAGGTTCATTATGGAGAAGATGGGTTTGAAAGGATGGATACTGTGTGTTCAGAGTCCCTGCCGCTCTCTGGCAGCGGTGGTTCACGTGCAGTGAGGAGTTGAATTACTCCCTATTTATACCGTCAGCTTCAGAATTGTTTTTTTCTTTATGGTCTCACACAGTGTCCTTTAAAACAATACTTTTGGCCATGTTTATACAGTTAATTCCCTCTACCATTTGTGAGGAAAAAGGAAATTACATCATGGTCAGTAATGAGCAACTTAAATATTGAGCAGTGGCCATAAGACCCATCCATCATCTAAGCACCATTGAAAATAGTTATTAAGCACAGGTCTGGGTCAACATCTAGGGCCATTTTCTCCATCTGCTCAGGCTTGAGAGTCCATTTCTTCTTTATGTTAAGGTTAAGATGAGTTTTTAGGAGCAATATAAAGATATGTATCTTTTCTCTGCTCTCTTTCAGAATTAGCCTGCCTCCGAGTAACTGGCTAGGATGGGCTCACTACATGTGCTCTGGTCAACCTTTTCATTGAACTGGTTTCATTTATCACTTGTTTTATCACTGAGGCTGGCAGTTAGGTCATGTCAAGATTCTTTGGATTTGCATTTTGGATCATTTTCTCAAGTTAGAGGACTTATTTTAACTCATTAGAGAAAAGTAGCTGTAAGAGGCCTAGGTGCTTGTGGGGAAGCATGGGACTTGGTTGGAAAGTCTGTAAGGAGGATTCTCCGAAAGGTTGGGGGCCTCTAGGGGAACTTTGCCGAAGGTGGCAGCCCCTGCCTTGACTTTTCCAAACAAGTCTGAGCCCCCGGGTGTTTTGCTGGAATCTCTATGTTTAGTCTTTAGACTCAACCTTGTAGAAGCATGTGCTTTCTCAAGGATGCTTACCCTGCTGATTGTATCTAGAGATTAATTTTAGTTCAAGCTGTTGCTACAATAAAAGCCTAAGGAGGCAGGTGAACGGGGCTGCTTGGTTCCTATAGCCAGGCAGTCCCTTAGCCTCTCTTTCACAGAAACGTGTGTCAGACTAATCCATTCATCCGTCACTCAGGGTCTGCTGGTCAGCCCTGGCAGGTGCTGATGCCAAACACCCCCCCATCACCCATTCCCCCAAGCAAACAGAACCCTACACAAGCCAGGTCAAATGCTAAGGCTTCCAGGATCTGAAGAGAAAGTTCAGGATATGTGCTGGACTAGGGCTTCAGCCAAGTGTTTGATGCTCATTGCTGTGTTGAATGACTGCTGTATAAGGCAACTATCATCATCTTTTTATGGGACCACAGAGAGAAGGGTTTGTAATGTAGGCATCCTATTGGATGAAATTATAAGAAGATAATAATTCAAATGTTTCTACTTTCTGTGCTGTCTTATGTAGTGCTTTGATACAGCCTGTCCAAGACTACAAATGTTGGTGTACATGTCTTAGTTATACAGTTTTAGTTGTTTGAAGGCTGGGCTATTTCTTACTTATCTTTGGGTTCCATACAAAATCGTATACATAGTAGGCACACATACTTTTGTTAAATGAACCAAATGGCATATAAGTATCTAAATAATTAGATTTTATTTGGCCCGGTTGGCATGGCTTAGTGGTTGAGCATCAACGTATGAACTAGGACAGTGATGGCGAACCTATGACCTGTGACACGCGAACTCTTCTTTGTTAAATGGCATTTAAATATATAAAATAAATATCAAAAATATAAGTCTTTGTTTTACTATGGTTGCTATGGTTGCAAATATCAAAAAATTTCTATATGTGACACGGCACCAGAGTTAAGTTAGGGTTTTTCAAAATGCTGACACGCTGAGCTCAAAAGGTTCGCCATCACTGAAGTAGGAGGTCACAGTTTGATTCCTGGTCAGGGCACATGCCTGGGTTGTGGTAGCTGATTAATGATTTTCTCTCATCATTGATGTTCCTATCTTTCTCTCCCTCTCCCTTCCTCTCTAAAATCAATAAAAATATATTAAAAATAAAAAAATAGATTTTATTTAAATGTGTGCCAAAAATAAAGGCAAAGGTTAATTCTATTTTCTTTGCATCTTTAATTTTTCAAAACCTTTTTTTCTAGAGGGAAGCTTATTTTTAAACTGCAATTTAGAGTGCATCTGAAATTTTTTTCCTTTTCCTTTGAGGAAGGGAAGTTTATATTTGCCCCTTGATTATTCAAGAAGCAGATGTTCAGTGAAACATATTTAGAAAACAGAGAAAAGTGTAGGGAAGTAAATAAAATCACTAGTAATACACTTGCCAGACAAATCACTTCTAACAATTAGGGTATTTTCTTTAAGTCTTTTTTTCCCTTTTCTAAAGCCTTGATTAGTTCTTATACAAATCGCCCCCTGCCCAACCCCTATTTTTACAAAACTTGAATTACACGGTATAAAGCTTCATACCTTATTTTTCTCTCTTAACTTTAAATTATGTTTTTCATGTCATGAGATGCTCATCAGTATCCCAGGATAGTTCCATAAATCATTTCACTATTCCCCTGTGAGTTATAATTTTTGTGCTATTCTGGTGAACATCCTTGTGCATATACAAATCTTTGGGTGTTTGTCTAATTATTTTTTTTTTATGATAAATTCTGACGAACAAAGGGCTGAAACTTAATTTTTCAGTTGCTGAGTTTCTTTGTAACACAGTTGTAGTAATTTACGTTTCCTCCCCCAGTGTATGAGAATACCCATTTTACCAAATCTTGGACAACTTGGGGTGTTCAAAAATTTTCAAAACCTTTGCTAATCTGTTATCTTGCTTTAATTTGCTTTACTAGTGAGGCTGAACATTTTTTATAGTACTCTTGGCCATTCATAGTAATTTTTGTGAATTTCTTAGGCTGATTTTCTAACAGGTTTATGTGTAGGCGTTTTTTTATTGCTTTAAAAAAACTTTAGCTATTAAGAATGTTGACTTGCCCTGACCGGTTTGGCTCAGTGGATAGAGCGTCGGCCTTCGGACTCAAGGGTCCCAGGTTCGATTCTGGACAAGGGCATGTACCTTGGTTGCGGGCACATCCCCAGTGGGGGGTGTGCAGGAGGCAGCTGATCGATGTTTCTCTCTCATCGATGTTTCTAACTCTCTATCCCTCTCCCTTCCTCTCTGTAAAAAATCAATAAAATATATTTAAAAAAATATTGACTTTTATTCCCCCCCTTTTTCACAGGGCTGAGCCATAGCTGGGTAGCTCGGTTGGTTAGAGCATTTTCCAAATACACCAAGGTTGTGGGTGTGATCTTCAGTTAGGGCACATACAAGAATCAACAAATGAATGCATAAATAAGTGGAACAACAAAAAATTGATGTTTCTCTCCAATCAATCAATAAAAACTAAAATATGAATAAAAAGAATATTAACCCATTATCTGACATAGTTAAAATTAAAAAAAAATTATATTTTTATTGACTTCAAACAGGAAGGGAAAGGGAGAGATAGAAACATCAACGATGATAGAGAATCATTGATAGGCTGCCTCCTGCACGCCTCCTACTGGGGATGGAGCCTGCAACCTGGGCATGTGCCCTGACCAGGAATCGAACCATGACCTTCTGGTTCATTGCTTGATGCTCAATCACTAAGCCACACCAGCTGGGCTAGTTAATTTTTTTCTAGAGGAAGAACTTTTAAGGTTACCTTTATTATATAATTGACAATATTTGAATAAATTACTCCCATTTCAATCATAGATGAACACAACACTGACAATAGCAGTGTGAATCATACACCCTGTGGTGAGGGTTCTCAAATTCATTTAGCTGAAATAATGTTCACTTTTTGAAAAAAAGATCAGGATTTAATTCCTGCTTATCTTGTGCAGACTTGGTTTTAGCACAAATGACTATTTTCAGTCTAATTATCATTTCATACAAGTGTATGTGATGCATCAGTTCTGTTTTAGTTTCTTTTAAATCTGTGTTTAATAGATTGCTAACTATAACACTGTTTATTTAAAAGCCAAATAAGTTAATGGAAACATGCGTAAAGTTTCCTTAAATATCATATGGTGAACCTGTGTACCCTGAGGCCCCGGTGGGCATGGTGCCCTTGGGGACAGGGTGGCCACCTTCTGGTGAAGGTACCACTGCTGAGGGTCCCATATTCCACACTTGCTAAGCTAGTTGGGGCTGATTCAATTCACAAGAGACAAAGTCTCAAATTCAGACTTTATTTTTTAGTTTATAACTGGTCTAACTGCTTGCTTGACCAGTACATTCCTTCCCTGTGGGAAGCTGAATTATATTTAGAATATTGTTTAGTAAACATGGAATCCTAGCAGGTTGTGGACTCAACTATTTAATGGTAGTGTGATCTGCTCATGCTGATTTCCTTCTCCCCTCTAAGGATATACCTATTCAGTGACAAACTCCTACTCATCTTGAGGTCTCAACTTAGAATGAGCTCTTCCAAGAAGCCCTAATCCCCCAGGCGAGGCCGTTGTGGTGGCATGGGTAAAAAAAATGGACCCATGCCAAATTCCACTCTGGGTCCCCATGGGCACCACAACAAACAAACCAGGAAACAAACAGATCACCAAACAAACAAACAAGAAGCTTTCCTTTGCGGGAAGAGACATTGGTTTGGCAAAGCAAGGAAGAGGTGCTTGGTGGGAAGGGAGTGAGAAGGGGTGGAGGAAGGAGAGGGTGTATTTATCTTCCATCATGGAAACTAGTTTACTCAAGAACATGCCTCAGTGCCCTGGGTGGTTGGGAAAGAGTCTTCCAGAGATGCCCAAGGCAGCTGTGAAAATGCCTATCCCACTGGCCGCTTCACCCGCTCCATAGATTCTCAAGGTGGTCTTCTTTGAGCAACTTAACTCTTGACCTGGACGTAAGCTTCTTTGAGTTCCTGAGAGCCGGAGGGTTTGGAATCAAGGATTGATGACTTCATTTTAGTTTGGATCTGGCTTGTGCCCCTCCTTGTACTGCTCCACCGTAGCATTTTTCACAAGACCCTGGAACTATGTTGAATGGTGGTCACCTTGGACAGCAGCACCTGAGCACCATGTGTGTGGTATACTGTTATACTTGTGGAGTAAGAAATTACTGTAGTGTCTGACCGAATCATGTCGTATCTTTGGAGCAATTAATGACTGGAGATAGGAAACATTACTTTCTCTATGTGGCATGAGTCTAGTGGGTTAGTCATTATCCTAATAGCTCTGTGATTTTTGCCTAATCCAAAACTCTGGGCTAATGTCAATGGTGCAGTCCTAGCAATTTTATTATTTTCTAATAGATCTCCGATAATGAGAGGCTTAAAGTCTTAAGTCTTTAAAACAACCCCACTAGTTCATAATAACCCAAGTTAAAGTACCCAGGGAATGTCCTTTTCACCTTCCAGCCAGTATTTGAGTGACACTTTTCTGTCATTTGTCATAGATGAAAAATATTGTTGTATTTGTTTCAAGCTTTAGTTCAAATATTTTGTTGATGTTTTTAGTATTTAAACTTTTTGGAAGTGTTTTCTTAATTGGGTTGGGGTTTTGTCTTTTGTTTTTGCTTTCAAGCACTGAATTATATTTTTAAAAAGGATATAAATGAAAGCTATTACCCACAAATTTAAATGGGCCTCTAGGGAAAGAGGAATAGAAGAAAAAGCTATACAATGTTTAATCAATCCTATTTAATAAAAGGCTAATATACAAATTGTCCCTTCGACTGGGAGTTCGACCAGGAGGCGGTGCCGGCCGGCCAATCGCCCATGGCCCCTCCCCCCAGCCGGCCTAGCCTGATTGGCCCGATCAAGGTGGGCTCTCCTGATCCCATCTGTGCACAAATTCGTGCACCAGGCCTCTAGTTAATAATAGAATCTCCATGTATTTGGTGACAGTGAATCTCCATGTACCTGGGTTTGGGCCAAAGGGTCACCACAGTTTCCGTGTATTACTTTTTCTTCTCCTGGTGACATTCAAAGAGCAGGGAAACTCCTTGGACAGTCTATCTTTTACTTTTCTATAGAATGATATCTTTATGTCTATTTCCCTTGTAATACATTTTGTTCTTCAAATTCAGGAGTGAAGAAACTGTGGCTTTTGTCTCTCCATTGCTATTGAGGACCAAGTGTGCAGGTCTCCTAAGAGATTTCAGGAAATAGGCTGGTGCAGAGAAAAAGGACAGGGCCAGGAGTCAGAGTACCTGGATTCTGGGCCCCCTGTGGGGTTTGAGGCAAATGATGTCACCTTTCGGAGCTCCTTTTCCTCATTTGCACAATGGGCCTGAAGCTGTTCCCCTCCCACATTGCCCTGCAGTGTGAGGACCGAGAAGGTAGTGGTCGGATAGCATCTGGGATCGTATGAAAATGCAGATTCTCAGTCCGCAGGTCTGGGGTAAGGCCCGGATTCTGTACACATTGAGAAGCCAGGTTCCATCTGAAGCTGGAATATCATCAGGTGGAATATTAGGAGAGAAGCCTCCCAGCTCAGCACAGCTCCCCAGCACTAGTACCCCACAGATGGGTTACCAGTAGGCCAAGATGCCCATCCCTCAGACCCTGGGGCAGGGGGGAGGGGGACCCTTGAGCTACCCTGCTGTGCCAAACGCATTGTCATCTTCTGTGTGTGCCCAGGGTGCACGTGAGGTGTGGACCCCGATGTGGGACAGAAGGGAAGGGGGACAGGTGGCAGGTGGAAGTTGGTGAGCTGATAGGCCTGAGGCTATAGAGGTTCCAAGGCAGAATTGTGTATTGTCCTGGACCTTACACCCCAAGTCAGCCTTTCAGCTGCCACTGAGGGCCTGTGTTCCCCCATAGATTCTCCCTGCTGTGGGCACACAGAGCCACCCTTCTCCTCTCTCACCCTTCTTTCCTCCTGAACTTAGAGTACTGCCACTGTGGTTTTGGTTAGAAAAGTCAAATGTTAGGCATTTATGTTTGTCGAATTTTAAAGTATTTTAACTTTAGACACTCCTCTTTCAGGAAACCTTTTTATATTCCTGAAATGTCACAGGAATTGATATATGGGTACATTTACAAAGAATACCTACTTATTATGTTTGTTGCTCATCATCTGTCTTTTTCCAGTTGAGTGTAACTTACCGAAGGTTTTTGTTTTGTTCATTAATATATCCCAAGCCAGGCGCATAGTAGGAGCTCAGTAAATATATGCTGAATATTGAATGACTTGATTACAGCTTGTTTTCTCTTCTCTAGATGTTTATTCGTTTCAAGAAGAGGAACCTGTTACGGATCCTCACTTGGCCAAGCACTTGGCGCATTTTGGAATCGATATGCTTCATATGCACGGGGTGAGAACGTCTGCTTTTGTCTCTGTTCCCATCTTGTGGGGAGGGAACTGTCTGTTTTATTTAATGTATAATTTCTCTAACATGAATCTTCATTTTACAGGTTTCAGTGTTTGCATTTACTTCTTGAATGTAATTCATTGGCATTTTCTTTTGGTTGCCAGCTTGGACTTTTTCATGTTATAATAAAAATGGCAACTTGTCAAGTACCATTTTGTTTAGTTGGAGTTTACATGCAAAATCTCCATGGATGGAGAGTTGCATGAATCACTCTGTTCACTAAAGGGAGACGGTACGGGAGATGACCTTTAAAATTATCTGTGACCAGTATCACTTTAATTAACTTCAGGAAGGGAAGCAGAGCGTCTGGGGGAGGGAAAGAATAAGCCAATGTATTATTGTTGATGGAAGAGCTTTACTTCATTTAATATCGTGTTTCCACGCTGCTGTCAGGACTGTGATGTTAGTCCCTGGGAGGAGCTATTGAAATGTGTGTGCTCTGTCTTCGCCCTTTCCTTGCAGCCCAGGCCGGCTCCCTCTCCTCATGTTCTCCCATCTCCTCCTTCTCACTCGTGTCACGTGTTAATTTGCTTTCTCTGCTCTTCTGTAAGCCTTCCTCCTGGGTCAAAGCACGCCCAAGCCCCGAGTTTTCTGTCTCTTTCCTCTCCAGCTGTTTGCTGGGCTGTGTTTTATCCTCTCCTGAAATTATTCTACTTGCTTCTTTTTTTTCTGATTCCTATTTGTCTTTCATCCTCCTCCTATCTCCTTTCTTTTCAGTCACTCTGACTTTTATTTTATTTTTTTATTGCAGAAAGATAGACCACATAAAATTTACCATTTTAACCATTTTTTGGCATTAAGTATATTTCCATTGTTGTGCAACTATCACCATCTCAGTCTCTTTTAATTAGGTTTTTATTCCTCTGCTTAGTTGGGGGAAAAAGAGGCGGAAACACCATTGCTGTTAGAAATAATTCACGGGGCATCCAACGACGATCACAGCTAAAGTTGTTTTTCTTCACTGACTTTGCCCCAGACAGAGAACGGGCTCCGGGACAATGACATCAAGCCGCGGGTCAGCGAGTGGGAAGTGATCCAGGAGACGGGGACGAAGCTGAAGCCCATGTATGGCCCCGGGTACACGGGGCTCAAGAACCTGGGCAACAGCTGCTACCTCAGCTCCGTCATGCAGGCCATCTTCAGCATCCCCGAGTTCCAGAGAGCGTGAGTGTCCCCGCAGCCCGGGCCCATTGCTGCCCTGGCCCCCGCTGGGGCCAGTCCAGGCCCGGTGTGCCGCAAAGCCCGTCTTCATGAGCTGCAGGCCATCTCGCCGTGCCATCTGTAGTGTGACTTCTTTTTTTTCTTTAATATATTTTTCTTGATTTCAGAGAGGAAGGGAGAGGGAGAGAGATAGAAACATCAGTGATGAGAGAGAATCACTGATTGGCTGCCTCCTGCACACCCCACACTGGGGATTGAGTCCCTGTGCCCTGACCGGGAATCGAACTGTGACCTCCTGGTTCATAGGTCGACGCTCAACCCTGAGCCATGCCGCTGGGCTGTGGTGTGACTTCTTGCACTGAAACTGGGTGGGAACCCTGGCCAAGCATTATGGAGATCAGATGAGATAAAGTGAGCTTTGTAAACTAACACCCCCCTCCCCCTGCCCCAGGAATTTGTCATACTGATTATGGCTTGCATTATTAGACTGTCACCCTCTATGCCAAGAAAAAGTTTATTATGCATCCTCACAGCAAGCCTGCCAGATCCCTTCCCATAGACGCGCTGGGAGAGACTCAGTGATCTGTTTGGCTATTGCTGCCCTCCTGGTCAGTGGCGCGTCTTAGAGGATTTCAGCTTTTCATTTCTTTGCCACTCAAAGTGTGATTTCCAGACTGGCACTGGTCCTCACACTGCTGGACAGGGCTCTGCGACGAGACAAGACTGGAAATGGGCAGGGAGCAAGTGCTGAGCGATTTTTGTAGCCCTGTGACATGGCCGTTTTATCAGTGGCAGTTCGTTTTTCTAATCATTTGTTTTTATTGTCTTTTTTTAAATGCATCACCTGTGTGAGTTGGAAAAATAAAAAGGCTGGCTCTTCAGTGAAGGCAATTTGGGAGGCAGTGATGTAGGGCGCTTCCTACCTGTGCGTACCAGGCTGCCCTCATCCTGCCACAGCGAGGGGCAGGGGAGCTATCTGTGGCCGTTTTCTTCCTTAGGCCGCGCTCAGACAGGGTGAGAGCCGGGGTGAAGGTAGCACTGCTGTCAGGATAAGCTGGTCAGGAGGAGGGGCTGTGGATGCTACAGGGTCCGTGGACGGGCAGGCACAGTTGGAAGGGTGGTTCAGGGCACAGCTTGAGCCAGGCAGCCTGGGTCCATGCTGGGCTCCATCATTCCCTCCCTGGGGGACCTAATGGATTTGCACCCCAGTTTCTCATCTCTCAAATGGGGTACTGATACTAATCACTTCCTCATATGGTTGTAGTGAAGACCCAACCAGGTAACATAGGAAACCCTCAGGAAATGATCGTTGTCACCGACATTATCATATTAGTCATTTTGGCACGACCGGAGCGATTCCTAACCTTATTGGTATTTGAGACGGCAGCTGCGATGGCATAAACTGGTGGTTCCTGACTCCGGCCACGTGTTAGAATTGCTTGGGGAACTTGTAAAAGATTCCAAATCCCAGACCTCAGTCTCAGACAGTGAACTCAGAACCTTGTATTTTTTTTTTTAAATATATTTTTATTGATTTCAGAGAGGAAGAGAGAGATGGAAACATTAATGATGAGAGAGAATCATTGATTGATTCTCTGCACTCCCCACACTGGGGATCGAGCCTGCAACCGGGTTACGTGCCCTGACTGGGAATCGAACCGAGACCTCCTGGTTCATAGATCGATGCTCAACCACTGAGCCACACCGACCGGGCAGAACCTTGCATTTTTAAAGAAACTCTTTGGGATTCTAACTCACACCCAGGGTTGAGATGCACTGATGGGAGCACACACAGTTTAGGGAGGTCCATGCATATGGCTGCATGCACTCAGGAAACACTTTTCTTCAGGTGGATGATTTAATTTTGACTGAATGGTGAGGTCTTCAGCAGGATGACGGCTTATTTTGGTTCAGTTCATGGCTCCGTTCTATGTTTTGACTGTCGCTTCTCATTTCCTAGGTATGTAGGAAATCTTCCCAGAATATTTGACTATTCTCCTTTAGATCCAACACAAGATTTCAACACACAGATGTAAGTGCCTCATTATAGTTTTTAAGAAAAGTCTCCAATAAAGTGTTCGTAGTAGTTCTATTTGCAGAATTAAAGGCAGTTCTCTTTGTTTTATGTATTTTTTTTAAAATATGTGTTTTATTGATTTCAGAGAGGAAAGGAGAGGGAGAGAGATAGAAACATCAATGATGAGAATCATTGATTGGCTGCCTCCTACACACCCCCTACTGGGGATCGATCCCACAATGCAGGCATGTGCCCTGACCGGGAACCAAACCATAATCTTCTGGTTCATAAGTCAATGCTCAACCACTGAGCCATGCCAGGTGGGCTATTTTATATATTTTTAAAAGTGTTCTAAAATGAGCACATGTTACTTTTACAAGAAGAAAGAAATTAATAAAAATGATCTATGAAGTACTGAGGAAAATTTGAAAATGGAATCAGTATCAAGTAGAATCGAATGAATAAGTTATTTGTGAGGAATGGAGATAAAGCAGTTGGCCTGAATGTAGCTGCCCTTACTGAAATTCGCAGATAATTGTAACATCTCTGAAGGGAAACAACAATGACCTTTTGTTTTGTTCCTCCCTCCCGTCCAGGACTAAGTTAGGACATGGCCTTCTCTCAGGCCAGTATTCCAAGCCTCCAGTGAAATCCGAACTCATCGAACAGGTGATGAAGGAGGAGCATAAGGTATGTGTCTGCGTGGCTGCCATGCTGGTATGTAGGGAGGAGGTGCGTTTACCAGCTAGGATGTGGACTTCCTATGACTTGGCAAATGGTGGCGTAAACTTAACACACTGTCAGAACAGCTATTTCATTTCAGAGTCTAGGGCAACTGTCTGCATGCTCTTAAACAGGACCAGGCAGGGTGGGGTTTCTAGTGGCAGCTGCTTCATGGATTTCATGTGAGTACCATCATTAATGGTCTACAGAAACAATATTCTTTTTTTATCCTCACCCGAGGATTTTTGCATTGACTTTTAGAGAAAGTAAAAGGGAGGGAGTGGGGAGAAGAGAGAGAGAGAGAGAGAGAGAGAGAGAGAGAGAGAGAAAGAAAGAAATATCGATGTGAGAGAGACACATCAATTGGTTGCCTCTTGCATGTGCCCCAACTGGGGCCGGGTATCGAACCTGCAACCAAGGTACATGCCCTTGACTGGGAATTGAACCCCCAACCCTTTGGTCTCTGGGCTGACACTCTAACCCTGAGTCAAGCGGGCCAGGGCCAGAAACAATATTCTTCATAAAATACAGCTGAGATGGAAGGGAATCCTATATAATAAAGTGAATATGCAAATTTGACCATCACTCACACAAGATGGCGGCGCCCACAGCAGAGGCCAAGTTCCCGTAACGAGCCTTAACGAGCAATCAGCAGCGACCTGAGGCTGTGCCCCCCCCCCGCCCCCGCCCCTGTGGGGCTTGATGGGGGATCTCAGGCCACGCCCCCCGCCCCAATGCTGGGCCAGGGGACCTGAGGCTATGTCCCCCGCCCAGCGGGGCTTGACAAGGGTGGGACTGGCCGGGTCTGGATCTAGCCCAATGGGGGTCTGGGTCTTGCATGATTTCAAGGCGCATGTGGGTGGGCAGGGATTTGACTCTGGGTTTTGTGGTGCACCCCAGACTCTGACAGGAGGAAGATTTTCATATACATTTTACTAATTTTCTTTCACCTCTGACACTTCTATTATAGAGAAAGGGCAAATAGCAATATTAAAATATTTCCTCTAATTAATCCCCTTTTAATGTGCACAAATTTCATGCACCGGGCCACTGGTAAACTTTATAAAATAGAAACATTTCCTTTTGGTATCACAATCTTGGCCCTTATGGAGTCTTTCTTCCACTAAGCCTCAACTTTGTTTGCTAGGGTTTGTGGAGAGGCTGGTTGTTGAAAACAACAACATGCACATTCCTAGGCCCCCTTAGAGCTGAGGATTCTGAATTTCTGGGGAGGACTGGGCAGTCCTCATTTTCAGTAAGCTGCCAGGGGGTTTGTAAGCACACTCAAGTCTTGTAGTCACTCTTTAAAAAAAAAAAATTTTTTTTTATTGATTTCAGAGAGGAAGGGAGAGGGAGAGAGAGATAGAAACATCAGTGATGAGAGAGAATCATTGACTGGCTTCCTCCTGCATGCCCCCAACGGGGGAATGAGCCCACAACCTGGGCATGTGCCCTTGAGTCTGCAGGCCAACGCTCTATCCACTGAGCCAAACCAGCCAGGGCAACTATGTAGTCACTCTTAATTGATAGAGTAATTGAAAGATTTCCACGTACCTGTAGGATGAGCCACTGATGCCTCTCTGGGCTCTCTGTTACACACGCCAGAGGGCGCCACTCGCACCCTGGTCTGTTACTGCCCTTGGAGTCCCGCAGTGCGCAATGTATGCGGCTGTATCTGTGGCCTTGGCTCCGCGGTGCAGATGTCCTGGATGGAATGCATGCCCCACTTCCCAGCACCTGCTCTGCCCTCAGAGTGCCCTGTTTTGACTGAGTGGGCAGGTCCTTCCAATTCTGCTTCTCAAGTGTTTGACTCTGTGCTCTCATCTTACATCTGTCATCTTAGCTAATGCCTGCAGACTGAAGTAAGAATGGAAAGTGAAACAACTCTTTTTTTTTTTTTGTAATGAAGCCAGTTAGTTGGGGAAATGGAGCCAATGGAAGGGAGATTATGCAGGGGACATATGAACATACAGAGGCAGTGTTTGGGGGATGGGGAGAAGGAAGTAGGTCATGAGGAAGGTTGAGAGGGGTGTAGACATTCGAATGGCTAGGCCAGGAGATCAGAGTGTTGTGGGGCAGGAAGACAAGTTCTCCACTTGCACTGTCATCCGGCCTTGCAAGATAGTGAGTCCCTTCTCCACCTGAGATGGGAAGACCCGCATCTGGAATGCAGCTGAGGAGATGGTTCTGGTGTGGGGCCGGGGTAGCAGGTATCCATGCTGCCACCTCTCAGCCCTTGTGAAACTTTGAAGAGGTGATGGTGAATTTTGGTTCAGAATTTTGTTTTGATCACATTTATCCTGGGTTTCACCCAGGCAGTCTCCTGGGCCACTCTTGGGGCAGGGTCCACCCTCCCTGGTGGAGGAGGAGACTTGATTGGGACTTGGGAGCCTGGCTTCCTCTGCTGGCCTGCGAGGGGCCAAGGGACCATGGCACGTCACAGGAGCTTCCAGGCTCAGCCATCAAGTGCAGAATTAAATAAAATTTGTTTTGTTTTTTGTTAATCCTCACTCGAGGATTTTTTTTTCATTGATTTTTTTGTTTTATTTTATTTTTAAATATATTTTTATTGATTTCAGAGAGGAGGAGAGAGGGAGAGAGAGAATCATTGATTGGATACCTCCTGCACGCCCCCTACTGGGGATCGAGCCTACAACCTGGGCATGTGCCCTGACTGGAATCGAACTGTGACCTTATGGTTCATAGGTCGATGCTCAATCACAAGCCCCACCGGCTGGGCTTCATTGATTTTTAGAGAGAGTGGAAGGGATGGAGGGATGGGGAGAGAGAGAAACATAGATGTGAGAGAGACACATCCGACTGGTTTCCTCCCACACACGCCTGGACTGGGGCCGGGGATTGAACCTGCAACCCAGGTACATGCCCTTGACCAGGAATTTAATCTGAGACCCTTCGGGGTGCGGGCCAATTCTCTATCCACTGAGCCACACCAGCCAGGGCTAACATTTGTTTTTGTTAATATCACAGAGTCCTTTTGCATTAGGAAAAAAAGTAAGGCACGTTATTGATTTAGTCGATGAACAATGACTGGTTGGGGCCCTTGCCCAATCCTTGCCATTGGATTTGGTGACTATTGTGCAGTGGGTCTGTGATCTCCAGGGGTCCGAGGATGGCGGGTGGGGCTCTGTCCAGCTCAAGGGGTGGAACCTGGTAGCTTTGGGGCCATTTACGTCCTGCAGATGTGTTTTGCTGGCCCTCACATATGTATCTGAACTTCCAGCTTTTCTCGTACACTCAGGACCCCTGGCAATTCCAGTTCTGAAGGCAGTTGGCTGGAGCGGAGTAGCCGTCCTCCTTTTGTGCAGTCCCCAGCTGCTCCAGGCCTTCTGTGACCATCTCCTGGCAGATGGGCTGGGTGTGTGGGTGTATAAATGGTCTGCAAAAGCCTTTCCCTGCTTGGAGGTGCCATGATCAATAGGGCCCCTTTAACATTCCAAATGAGCTTGAATCGACCACCGGATGATTTTCTTTGCGGTCCTGAAGGTGTTACTTTCAAGCTTAAACAGGCAGTGGAGGGATTTACTTTCTGAGGCATCGGGATCTTCACTGCAGTTGTTTTCAGAGAAATCAAGTTGTGAGAATCTGTCTCCTCTCAGGGATCAGGAGCCCTTTGATCTTGTCCCAGGCCCCTGTGTTTGTGACCTGTAGATGAGCCTGAAATGCCCCAGGAGAGGAAAGAAGATGTGCTGAAGGGGGGAAGAGGACAGATTACGAGAGGAATGTGTGCTGGAGGGGAGAGAGCGGGGAGGGGTCAGAGCCATGTGGCGGGCATGCCTTTTCACAGGGCCACCACCACCACCAGTGCTGCGAATACTAACGTTGTGGGTGCTAACGAAAGGCCAGGCTCTTCCTGTACATGCGCTGAGGCTCAGAAACCTTTCTTAAAGTTACCAAGCCAGTGAGTGGGAGGGCTGGGCTTTCCACCCAGCAGTCCGGCCCCTGAGTCTGTGCGTGTGACCACTGCACTAGCCTGCGTGCCTAACAGCTGTTCCAGCCCTTGTTTCAGCCACTCATGCCTCTGTGTGTAGCTGGTGGTGGGTAGATGACAAAGGGGATGCTTAATGTTTGCAGAATCACCAGGTAGCCCAGTCACTTGGATTTCCCACCTCTGCTTACATCTTGGGGTTATTTCTAGAATCTATACTTTCTGGTATTAAGCTGGTCTGCTGCAGGCCACGGTGAAATCCAGTTTTTATATGTGCATGCTTAATACACTTTTTCATCTGTACAAAGGTTTGCAGTGTTTGTTTTGGGCACTGCCATTTTTACTTACATTTTTGAGTTAATTTTAAAAATTAACTTGTGTCTGTGTTAGATAATACCTCCTATCAAAAGATACCTTTTCTTCTTCAAAAAGGTTTTTGTGCATTCTAAGACAGTGCTTTCACACATTTCAGTGCTGAATACTCTCATTTGTTTCTCCTTCGGAAGATAACATGTTTTAGACAATTCTGTGTTCTGAACAAACTGCGCTTCTTAAGGGGCAGTTCATTTGATGTCCCATCTAAATAATCCTTGAAACATAGTTTCTGGCCTCAGTTTTTGATAAACATGAGATAACCAGTGTTCTACTTGGAGGTGACGTAATTTTAGCCACAAACTCAGACCTTTGTTTTTTACTAACCTCCATTTTCCTGGGTTGGGCAAATGTAACATTTTTAACTCACCATCTGAAATATGAAACATAGCTAGGGGAATGCCCTCTGTTCCTTTAGCCTAGGAGATTTGGGAGTTGGATCTGGGTTGGGAACTACTGGTCCAGGGTTTAAGTGTGAAGGTTTAAGTGCCATCAACAGAAAGCATGCACGTGTGTACTGGGGACAGGCTGAGATGGGCCTATTTTTGTTTCATCCTGTGTCTACATGTAGATATCTGAACAGGGTTGCTTTGAAGTGATACAAAGCCTCAGTTGTGCTGCCTGCGTGTTGAGTAAAGCATTAGGTTCGGGGATATGAGTGGACAGCGTCCAGCTGCCTTCGTGTGCAGTGTTCATCACAAAGTCCTTCGTAAGCATTGGGGAAACATTCTGAACACCATAGTCCTCGCTGTAATTTTAGCTCAACTGTTTCCCAGTTGCTGATGGAGAAAGTAAGTACAGTACCCTGTCAGTACAACAGGTGCCTTAGGTGGTTGCTATGTTGGAGGGCATCTGGGGCTCCCTCTCACACAGTTGGTTGTCAGGACTAACCTTTCCTTTAGGTGTCCGAGCCCGGCTCGCAGTGAGGGTGTGTGCAGATCTGACTCCTGGTCAGTTCCGGTCTCTCCCTCTCATCTTGTGCAGTGATAGGTCCACAGGGGGACACTCGGGTGATGTCACCAACCCACTGCCAACCAGAAAACCTTTTTTCTTTTAACTTAGGTATTTGGTTCTTATTTTGGCTTTTAGTTTCTCGTAAGAAGGAAACCTCCTTGTCCAGAGCCTGACTTTGAAAAAGAGTTTATTTGAATTTGCAAAAATACACAGAAGTAGGGAGTGAAGATAATAAACCACCGTCTTCCAGTCTGGTTTCATCAACCCCCCCTAAACTTAGCTCTTTCCTCCCCTTTTTCCTCTCCTTTCCCCAAAGTATTTTAACACAAAATCCAAGCATCCTCCCTTTCACCTGTAAATATTCAGTATGCATCTATAACTAGAATACTTTTTTTAAAAACATACATATCAGGTTAAAATTTTAACGTGTTAGAAGCATATCTAGATTTTCCCCTGCAATATCAAAGACATCTCTTTTAAGTCCCCCCTTCTCTTCCTGCATGCTACTGATTTGTTGAAGGAGCTGGATCGCTTGCCAGGGTTCCTCTAAGGAATGCTTCCTTGAGCTATTGTTTAGCTTGTGTTTCTTATAAGCTGGAAGTTCAATTAGATTCAGGCTCAACTTTTTTACCGACTTTCTAATATACAAGCTCTGAAGTGAACACAGTAATAGTGGAGGCTGGGGACCTGTGAGATCTCCCTTCTGAAATCAGAGATATCACAGGTGTGGGGTGTGGTGCAGCGGGACAGGGCTGGCGAATCATCAAGGCAGTCAGTGTGGGTTAGCTGAGTTTGAGCTAAAATGCTCAAACCCAGCGGTGAGAGCCAGGAGCTGGTCTGCAGTGTGACATGGAGAGGGAGAGGTACAATTTCTCTGGCTAGGAAGCTTTTTCAAATAGCTCCTCAGTGATTCTCAGTCCTCAAGCTATCCACTTGCCCAATGAACAGAGGATTAAGAAAGGTCAGTCGAGGGAAAAGAAATGAAATGGGCACAGAGAGAGAAGAGTCGTGGGAGGGGAATGAATGAGGCTGGACCTCAGTTCATGCTGAGTGTCTGGGGTTTCCCGGACTTCTCACCAGGGTCTCTGTTGAAAGGTCTCCTCCCAGCCGTATGACCCTCTGGTGGTACCGAGCAGCAGGCAGCCTTTCAGAATTCACCGACTTGTTGAACTTTCTAAAGCAGCTGCTTTCGGGGGGACTGGCGGCCACATGAGGCATGAAGCACAGCCTGTGAGAGCTGACACCGTCAGGAGCAGGCAGTGAGTGCACGCTCATGGGAGCACCCAAACTGGAACGCACACTGCGAAAGCTTCATTCACAGTGGAGCCTCCACCCTGCTGGGCGTGGGGGGTAATGGCTGGATGGCCTGGGATGTTGGCCCCAGTGGTGCGTGGGCTTGAAGAGGGATTACCCAGAGTCAGATACATACTGTGCTGTTGTTTCCACTGGTAAGATGGACTGTGGGTCATCAGAGATGAGAACTAGTCATTTGTGTGCAGGAAGTGGTATTAGGACGAGAGAGAGAGAGAGAGAGAGAGAGAGAGAGAGAGAGAGAGAGAGACGGACGGAGAGACTGACTTCTCTAGCTGTGATCCTGGGCCAGTTACTTAACCCCTCTTTGCCTCAGTTTCCTCACCTGTCAAGTGGAAAAAATAATACTAATATTAATCACCTTATGAAGTTGGGTGAATGAAGCAAGATACACATACAAAGTGCTCAGCACTATGCCTGGACCTGGTAACTATTCATCCAAGTACCTAAAACAGTGTCTGACATTTCATAGCACTCAGTAAATTTCTATTGAATGAATGAATGCTAGCCATTATGCATAAAGATAAGGATTATTTCTGCATGCTTATGTTGGCTGATACTATGGAGATCTATATCAGCCTAGTGAGTGAGGAAAGTTACAACTGTCACGTAGTTTTTAGGAGGTGCATATACAGGTAGTAAAACTAATTATCAGGTATAAATTGGTCTTCACATATCACTGGAGGCACATCGAAGCCATCTGTGTGAGCTGGTCATTTAAGTACAGGTTCCAGGTCCTCAGAATTCTCTGATTTCTGCTGTTCAAGGTCCCTGCAGTTTTCTTTCCCATTCGTTATAGATCTGTGTGTTGTCTGTCAGCCCTTGGAGCGCAGAATCCCCAGTAGTGCTCTGCAGGAAGTAGTGCTCAGTAAATACTGTACGACTAGAGCAGGTACAGTTTTGCAAGACAGGAAACCCACTTGAGTTTTATTAGAAACATTGCTTAGAACATGCACGTTGGAGATATTTTATATGCAGAGCCCACTCGTTGGCCGATGGCTATGGGAGTTCTTCCATCACCTGTTGCATCTGACTGTGTGATTGCGTACACCCGTCATGGTTTCCACACCCCAGGCATTGACTGGGGGTCCAGGAGATCTCAAAGAAGTGTGGACACGACCTCTGCCTGTCAGATTGGAGTCAGATGGGCCAGAGCAGGCTGAAAGTGGAAGGAAATGGGGGGCTTTGTTCCCTGTGCCCCGTGATGGCCCACATGGCAAGTTCTCTGGACTTCAGAGGAGGAGAACGTCGCCTGGAAGCTGAGCATGTGGTAGTTTTGAGAAGTGGATAGACAACAGCCACACATTTGCAGAAAGCTCATGTATTACTTCTTTTTTTTTTATTAAATCTTTATTGTTCAGATTATTACAGTTGTTCCTCTTTTTTCCCCCCATAGCTCCCCTCCACCCGGTTCCCACCCCACCCTCTGCCCTTACCCCCCGCCCCACTGTCCTCATCCATTTTTGTACGATTTTTGTCCAGTCTCTTCCCGCAACCCCCACACCCCTTTCCCCCCGAAAATTGTCAGTCCATTCCCTTTCTATGCCCCTGATTCTATTATATTCACCAGTTTATTCTGTTCATCAGATTTTTTATTCACTTGAATTTTAGATTCACTTGTTGATAGATATGTATTTGTTGTTCATAATTTTTATCTTTACCTTTTTCTTCTTCTTCCTCTTCTTAAAGAATACCTTTCAGCATTTCATATAATGCTGGTTTGGTGATGATGAACTCCTTTAGCTTTTTCTTATCTGTGAAGCTCTTTATCTGACCTTCAATTCTGAATGATAGCTTTGCTGGGTAAAGTAATCTTGGTTGTAGGTTCTTGCTATTCATCACTTTGAATATTATGTATTTTTATTGATTTCAGAGAAGAAGGGAGAGGGAGAGAGAGATAGAAACATCAATGATGAGAGAGAATCATTGATTGGCTGCCTCCTGCACACCCCCTGCTGGGGATCCAGCCCGCTACCCAGGCATGTGCCCTTGACCAGAATCGAACCCAGGACCCTTTAGTCCGAAGGCCGACGCTCTATCCACTGAGCAAAACCGGCTAGGGCTCATGCATTACTTCTTTATTCTTTAGTTTGATGGGCAAGGTGAAGTTTGTGTCCCTGAGACCTACTATGTGCTACAGCTACCACTCCATGTTTGCTACAGAGAGCCTGGACCTGCACCAGAACTGGGAGTTCATCCTGGTCCTGCCCTTTGTTAGCTGGTTAATAGTCTGGTTGTAAGACCACTTGCATGGAAAGGCCTCCCTGGCACGTCTCTGCCAGTCTCAGTTTCCCTAGCTATAAAATGGGATAACAGTAGTACCTCCTTCGTAGGGTTATTGTACTGAATGAGGGGACATGTCGCCCCATTATTAGATGGGCTGAACTTGGAGGGGACTCAGGAAATGGCGTTTTCATGAGCCCACCTCTGTCCTCAGGGCGAAGTGGACTTTCCCCACTTTGTCTCTTCAGAGCAGCTCAGGCAGATCGCCTGGATTTCCTGCACATCACCAGCATTACACGGTCCAGTTCGCATCAAAATCAGTTTAAAGCTTCTCCCCCCACCATGTTCAGGAGTCTCAGAAACCAGCGTACAGCAGGGTTAGCACTGGCACCCTCTGACATTTTTAAAAATTGTTTAAGGTATTACATATGTCCCCTCCCCCAGCCTCCCATCACTTCCGCCCTCCAGGACAAGCCCCCACCGCCCCAGTGTCTGTGTCCATTGGTTATGCTAATATGCATGCATATAAGTCCTTTGGTTGATCTCTTACCAAACCCCCCCCCCCCCCCCCTCGTTCCCTCTGATCTCTGAGCTTGGACGATCTGATCAGTGTTTCTGTCTCCGGATCTATTTTTGTTCATCAGTTTATGTTGTTCGTTATATCCCACATATGAGCGAGCTCATGTGACCCTCTGGCATTTTTGTCCTTGCTCCACCTCTGTGCTTCCTGCCTCCTCCTCTGGCCTCTCAGAGCCAGGATCAAGGGCTGGGGAGAAAGGCAGGGCCTCTCGCTGAGCTGTGCTCTTGGCTCCCTCTGGCTCCCTGTGACTCCTGTCATGGCCGCCCTTTGTGTGGGGCGCATTAGTCGTTCTTTAGAGATGCCTCCACCTGTCCCCTCAGGGGCCTCCATGAGGACCTTTCCTGATGCCCTGTCCAGCTGACCCTGTAACCCCCACCGCCTCCTGCCCTGTGGCTCCTTGGCCAGCTGGCCTCCCATCATCCTACTCAGTGTCCTTTCTGGAGGAGCCTGGCTGCCTTCTGTGCTGTCCTTTCAGCCCCTGGGGAAGCTCACACATCCTTGTCCTGCCAAGTTGTCCCGCCCCTCCCTCTCCCACTCTGCCTTCCTGGCAGCTGCAGCCAGGTCCCTCTGCTTCCCCAGGTGAGGGGCACGCTCCTGGCAACTCCCTGTGCTCCACTCCAGAAACAGCCCTGGGCAGCCCTGCAGGGGGTGCAGTGCCATTTCCTTTCCTGGCAGGCGCCCCAGTCTCTACCAGGGGTTCTCTCATATCCCCTCATGGGGAGCGAAGAAGATGCCGCAGCGCTTTCCTCCCTAACGCATCCCTAGCCTGCTCTGCAGTGGGTGGAACGACAGTTTGGCCACCAGTCCTGTGAGGATGGGCCCAGTGCCTCCTCTTTTACTAGTAGAAAGTGGGATATTCATCATGGCTTCAGTTTGCACTCAGCAGGAAGGGTCCCGTCCTGTTCTCATATCAGGTCCAGAGTGCAGGGCCTGGTAGGTACCAAACATCCCGTGCACGGGGCCTGCTCATTGAGCTTCTGTGGGCTTCCGTTTTCTCATCTGCAAATGAGGGTTTATGCTAATCCCCACTCTGCCAGCCCTTAGTGCTGTTACTGTGTATACAAGGGTTGTTAACTGCTTTTATTTATGTATTGTAGCCTCAGCAGAATGGGATCTCTCCACGCATGTTTAAGGCCTTTGTAAGCAAGAGTCATCCGGAATTCTCCTCCAACAGACAGCAGGATGCCCAGGAGTTCTTCCTGCACCTGGTGAATCTGGTAGAGGTGAGTAAGCCACCTTCAGAAATGCTCAGCAGGGCGGTAAGACGTGTGCCCGCTCCCCTCCCTAAATCTCTCACTGCCCAGGCTCCACCAGCCACTGGATGGAGAGCTCCTCCTGTCCTGTTTCCTAGGCGCTGGTGGACCTCCTGTTCTTTGAATTTGTACGTGTTGTAGGAGTGTTTGTCAGTTATTTCACTCACCATTCTTCCTCCTTCCTTGGTGACGAAGCTTCTTGAGAATCCTGTGTGGTAGTTGCTGTCCTCCTGCCACCACTCAGAGATGGCCAAACTTTGCTCACAGCAGAGTTGAGTCACGTTAAATGCTGCGATTTTCAAAAGCCGCTAAGAATTCATGATTAAAGTCCCCCCCCCCCATTAAAAATAGCTCCCCTCCATTACAAATATGTTCTTTATGGAAAATACAGAAAGGCACAAAGGCGAAAATCAAAATAAAAAATCACCTGTAATACCAGCCCTCCCAAGAGCCCAGTGTTAACATTTGAGTGTCTGACCCACAGGCATTTTCCAGGTGCATTTAGAATCGTGCTGTTGCTAAGCAACGGTTTCCACTTAACCTGCTGTGAACGCTTTGCCATCTCATTTGTATTTGAATTTAGCCGGATTTCTTTTTTATTTGTATGTAATTTACACGAATGCGTGTTATAATGATATACACGGCCTTGGTTTTCCCAGGGTGGTCCTTCAGCGTTGCCCCTTTCTCTTTAGTTTGGCTCCCTCAGGCCCTTTCTTCTAACTCCATCCAGGTCAGTCCCTCTCCCGTGACTTTTAATTGCTGCTTAATATTAATTCACAGGAGGAGTCATACTTTATTAAGCCAGCCCCCCACTTGGGGACTTCTGACAAACGCCAGTGTTTTGCTTTTAAGGCGCTCTGGTGAAATGGCACGTCCCAGAGGGACTGTGTCCTAACCTCGTTGGATGTTTACATCAGAGCTATATTTGACTTTATGCTAATTTTTATTTGTGGCTTAATATTCACAAATCCACTAACCTGACGTAATCTAACCTTCAGAGGAACCGCATTGGCTCAGAAAATCCAAGTGATGTTTTCCGGTTTTTGGTGGAAGAACGCATTCAGTGCTGTCAGACCCGAAAAGTCCGCTACACGGAGAGGGTGGATTACCTGATGCAGTTACCTGTGGCCATGGAGGCAGCAACCAACAAAGGTAATGGCTCCAGAGGGGGAAATCAGCAGTGGGCTTCTTCCGGTGCGAGAAGCCTGGAAGCAGAGGTCATACGAATTAGTCGCCTTGCAGTTCTGCTGGGCGGAGGCCTGGCCCAGTTGGTCTGGTTTGCATGTCTCTTTCCATCTTTTCCTCGGTCGCCACGTAATTGCCTTTCAGAGAATCAAATGCGTCACAGATTTTTGTGGAGGGCTATGGATGGGACTTATTTCAGTGCCTATAAATTTGACCAACTGTTTGGCTTGGAGTCAGCTTCATTCTGGGGAAGGTATTTGTAAGTATACATGTGGAAAAGTCTTTAACGGTTTGATCACTCATAAGCTGTGCTATGAAGTCTGAAAGAAATGATCAGAATTGCATTTTAAAAAAAAATCTTTATTGTTGAAAGTATTACACATGCCCTCTTCTTTCCCCCCATTTACCCCCTCCAGCCTGCCTCCGTCCCCCGCCCCAGGCCTTCACCACCCTGTTGTCTGTGTCCATGGGTTATGCACATATGCATACAAGGTCTTTGGTTAATTACCTCCCCGCCTCCTCTCCCTCCGAGAATCCACACTCTAGAACTGCATTTTTTGATGTGAGACATTCAAGCAGCAGCCTTTTGATACAGTCTCTTGATATAATCCAGCTTTGGCATCCAAGTTTTCTGGGATCTGTTATAGATGATGAAGTGTTACAGGCGCCAGGCCCATTGGAGGGGCCTCCAGGCTTTGGAGGCAGGAAGAAGGCGGAGATATTGGGGTCTGAGGGGCAGGTTCCTTCAGGCTGTCTAATCTGGTTCTCCCCAAGCAGAATAGACACATGATATTACTTAGAATTAACTTATTAGAAGCAGAAAAAGGCAAAATATGTGCTAGGTTGCCTCTTTTCTATGAATGGGTCATTTCTGTGAAGTCCAACAGCTTCATGCGTACTCCTTTTTTTTTCTCTTTTTTTGGGGGGTGGTGGTGGTGGTCACTTTATTGTGCTAATTGGAAAGTGATGATTCTGGCGGTTTCAAGGCAAAATGGTTTCCATTTTCTATAAGCTCCTGCAGCTTGTGACCCGTTTTTACAGTTTATCCTTTATAAGGATAGAAATGAGGGTGAGGGCATATGTTTGTTTCCTTTTTAGAACTAGGCTTCGTTGCTTTCTCTTGCCGACCTCAGGGACACTGACTCACATGTTCTGCTCGGTTCTGTGATCCTGTCTGACTCGCTGTTTATAATTTGTGAGTGGTAATTATTTTGTTCAAAAAGGAGACTGATCATTTAGCCTCTGGACGTTGAGAACACCAAACGCCAACATCCTAGATATAAGTACATTGTAAACTGATGTTGGACTGGGAGATGAATTTTAAAATCATAGTCTGGCCCGGGTGCAGTGGCTCAGTGGTTGAGCGTCAACCTATGAACCAGGAGGTTACAGTTTGATTCCAGGTCAGGGCACATGCCCAGGCTGCAGCTCAATCCCCCATCGTGCAGGAGGCAGTTGATCAATGATTCTCTCTCATCATTGATGTTTCTATCTCTCGTTCCCTCTCACTTCCTCTCTGGAAAAAAAAATCAGTCAGATGTGTTTAAGAAAACACCTAAGTACATACTAGTATGTATGCCTAAAAATAGAATCAGGAGTGATTTTTTTTTAAACACAAAAGGAAGTCCCAGAAAGGCCCATTCAAAATCTACATAACATTTTGACTTGCAGGTGTTTTCCAAGAGCTGATCTGCTGACCTTGGGAAGTTCACAGTGTGCTCACTTCTTTTTTCCTTGGTGTTTAACCACTCAGCAGGGATAGTGTAGAAAGGCCTTCTGGGTTGGTTATTCTACTGTCTGAGGTATTGAGTAACCTGACCCGGAGTTGTCTTGGCAATGTCAATACCACAGGCTGTGTGCTGTGGGTAACTGTGGTCCTTATGGCTCCTTTTGCTCCTTGGCCCACACCCTCTATGACCTCTAATCATTGAGAAGGGCCTGGGAAGAGGTGAGCCCTCGGGTTCTTTTCAGTGTGAAATTCTCTGTGTGAAGACTTAGTGATGGGAGGGTGGCGTTTGGGTAAAACAGCCTTGACCTCTGGATAAATGCCAGACCAGGTTCGAGCATCACTTACATCGCACACATGGTCTAAACCTCTTATCTAGGCCAGAGTTCACAGTTCCCTCCTTTCAGTCTCAAAGGGGAACAGGCAAAAAAATATGAATGGCTTGATGCAGTCTGTCAGCGCTACTATAAAGACACCCCAAGAACAAGCGTTCTGCATGCTTTTCCCATCTGTGAAGGGCAGTAAGTAAGCAACCCTGCCCCAGTCCAGGAGCCTTCCGCAAAAGTTGTCCAAAGGGGGTGTTTTCCATTTTGAGAAGATAAGAGCGATTGCAAAGACCTTAATTTTCTTGCTCTTTTTCTCAGATGAACTGATTGCCTATGAGTTAACGAGAAGGGAAGCAGAAGCAAACAGAAGACCCCTTCCTGAGTTGGTTCGTGCCAAGATACCATTTAGTGCCTGCCTCCAGGCCTTTTCTGAACCAGAAAACGTGGATGATTTCTGGAGCAGTGCCCTACAGGCAAAGTCTGCGGGTGTGAAGTAAGTGTGTGTGTGTGTGTGTGTGTATGCATGCGTGCACATGTGTGTGCTTATTTGGTGGTGGTGGATAGGGAGACGGCCTTGAGAAATGGGAACAGGGGTAAGGGAGAGGTCGTAGGGTATTGTATGAGTCTGCGCATGCTTGCTTATGTGTGGTGAGATAGGATTATGATTCACACAACCTTGGATGTTATACACCTCACTTGTGTGTGAGACCTGTGCAATAAAGCAGGCATATATTCTATATATTATGTGCTAGGGAGGGAATGCTTTCTTTTTTGAAAAGCAAGGTTGTGGTTTATCCTTTATTAAGAATTTGCTTTTTTTTTTTTGCCAAGAGTGTGTGGCCAAGAACCTTCTCCCCCATGACAAGAGTGATATGAATGAAATTGCAAATATACGTATGACTGTCTCTAATGTTTAAACTCCACTGTTATAGATTAGATATTTGGCTTAAACTTGGTTGATTGTCTTCCTACCTGGAGGCCAGGGGTCTCAGGGCCCCTCGAAGTGGCCATCGAGGCTCCTGAGTGTGTTCAGATAAGCTGCTTGGGACTTAGGCAGGAGGTGTTCTAGGTCCACATTGTCAGCCTCGTCGGCTACATAAACGTTTCTTTCTTTAGTTGACACCTTAGTTAATTTTATACAGTGAAGTCCTTGCTGACACACGTTATGTAATTGGAAAAAGTAGGTATAGAGGCAAAAATGAGAGGAAATCTGAAAGTCTCACTCTGGAGTTCCCCTACTTTTAGATTTTTTTGGCCATTTTTATTCTAGATGTTTGAGCTCTAGTTGATGGAAAGGGGAGTGGAATATGGTAGAGCTACTGCTGGCTGTTTTTATCTCAACCTCAAGTAGCAGTCAAACCTAAGTCACTTATTCTCTGTGACAACCATCTCTCAGGATTTCTGACCTCATATATCAAAAATGGAAAAACAGAAAGAATTTATTTCAAAATCTAAAAAAGGCCATATTTAAAAAAAAATTAAAAAAGCGTTCTTCATATCCAAATGAGAATTAGTAATAGTTCATTCAGTTATCAATTATCCATTGCAGCATAAGTTTTCATCCTAGGATTGCTCAGTTTTGGGGTGTGTGTGTGTGTGTGTGTGTGTGTGTATGTGCCTGTCTTGCAGATAACAGTTGGTATGTCAAACATCGGTATTCACTGCTTTGCAACTTGGAGACAGCTTTGGGCAGTTAGGTATCTATACATATAGTAGTGGTAGAAACAATATCTTTAGTTATTTCCCCCAGCTTTACTGACATATAATTGACATATTATATTGTGTAAGTTTAAGGTGTACAACATGTTGACTTGATTTTTTTCTTCTTTTTACTTTAAGTATTGACAAAAGGCTGAAGATTCCTCAAATAATGATCCTTTTCTCTTGGCGCTTTAATTCTGACTCTGTGTGGGAGGTGGAAGTGATCCAGGGCCCGGCAGCCTAGGAAGCCCTCAGCTCAGGTGTGAGCTGCAGAGTGTTCTTCAGAAAAGTGGATTCGAGTCTTAGAAGCACAGGGTGTGGCGTACTTTCTGGGCCTGTAGGAAGGCGACTCTGAGCACTCGGAAAAGGCCCACCTTTAAAATGGGCGTGGAAGGCATTAGCTTTCCACAGACATGGAGCCTCTGACCTCTGGGCTAGTGGTCACTTCCCAGCTAATATTCTATTCCAGGCCAAAGTCAGCGCCCAGTGTTCTTCTCCCACCTGCAATGGAGGAACAACGCTTGCAGACCTGATTTTCTCTTCACATGCTACTAAGACTTAGTTGTAGGCCAAGCATGTCAAACTTGCGGGCCGCGGGCCGTATGCCTCGTTCATTTGGCCCGTGTTAGCCTTTGAGTTTGACATGCTTGTTGTAGGCAGTGCTAACATCACTATCTAGAACTCCTGAGGAGGGTTTCTGCTTGCTCTAGTCCTATCTAATAACAGTGGATATTAAACGTGTTTTTCCTTTTTCTCCATCTCTTACATATACACATGCTCTTATAAACATGAAAACAATACTGGATGTATTACAATTGTTAATAATTGAAAACTGGTCTTTGTGGAGAAGGAGAAAACAGTGCTTTAGGGTAATAAAGCAACTATCTTCTTTATTGCACATTAATCATTCCAGGTCATGTGCTAAGCTTTTCCCATCAGTTATATATAGTCTTTTTAGTACTATTATGAGGTAGGTACCATTATTCTCATTTTACGGGTGAAGAAATAAAAGTAGAAGTAATTGGCCAGTAAGTGGCGGACTGGGGACTCATTCAGGTTGATTGAGTTCAAAGTTTAAACTCTTAATTTTCCCGGGTTATCCTATATAATAAAAGCCTAATATGCTAAGTGTCTGGTCATCCGGTGACCGGTCAACTGTTCAAGCAATCAAAGTGTAATATGCTAATGATATGCTAAGGCCACTCAACCGCTCACTATGACATGCACTGACCACCAGGGGGCAGACGCTCCGACGGGTAAGTTAGCTTGCTGCTGGGGTCCAGCTGATCGGGACTGAGTGAGATGGGCTGGACACACCCTGGAGCCCTCCTGCAGTCCCTCCCGGCCTGATCGTGCACCGGTGAGGTCCCTTGGCTTGGCCTGCACCCTCTTGCAATCTGGGACCCCTTGGGGGATGTTGGAGAGCCAATTTCAGCCTGATCCTGTAGGCCACTCCCCTCAGGAGGGTGCCACACCCAGGGCTCACAGCTGGTGAGTGCTGCTGCGGCAGTGCGAGCTTCTCCCAATTGGGACTGATTGGGTGGGAGCCTGCAGCAGGCGCAGTGGGGTTGGGATGAGCGGGAGCGGCAGGTAGGAGCTTCAGGCAGCGTTGGACTGCGGGTTTCAGCTCTATCTCCGCAGGCCACCCAGAGGGGCCCCACCCATGCATGAATTCGTGCACCGGGCCTCTAGTATAATATAGTGCCCCATCTCCCTCATCATGCTTATTTATACATAGAGCCTTATGATCTTTAATTCGCCTCACTTATTCCTTATTATGCCCTATCATGTTTCAAATATTAGTTTTGGGGAAACCAGTTCATTGGGTTCCTAAAAGATCTTATTTTTTTTCCAGCAACATAGGCTATAACTCAGACACTATTATTATGTCAATTTGGGGCCTTGAACTTTTCTTGTGTTAGACCCAGGGTCTGAAAGGCCAGGAAGAGGCAAATGACGTCCGAAGGATCTTGGTAGATCGTGGGTCAGTATGGACCAGATATAAACCCTTCCCTTAAATGGTCCTGAACAGACAGTGTTGGGAACAATATTAGTGTTTGAAATTTCATTCACTCAGCAAATACTGTCACTCACCTAGCATGTTCTAGGAAATCAGTTGACTAAGACCTAGCCCTCAAGCAGCTCACAGATTGAGGGCCCATAGGGAGAGTTTTTGCTTGAACTTTATCATTTATGAAGACACAGGCACGCTGTGGGGCTGCAGGACACAAACTTTAGGTGGACAGGTGGCAGTGAATCCCCAGTGTTGAACCTACTGGTCTGTGACTTTGGCCAAGTGACCTCACTCACCTCCTTACACCCCTGTTTCCTCATCTGTGAACTGGGGATAATAATAATGCTTTCCTTACAGGGTCAGGGGAGGGTTAAGGTGAGATGAGCCACGTAAAGTGCTTTGCACAGTGCCTGGCCCAGAGTAAATGTATGCTGTAATTATCGTTACAGTTATTTTTATCTTTCCCTTTTATTTTTGCCTTAGATTATACAATTTGAGAGTGGTTGAATAATTTTCATATTTTTACCATATTTAACGAAAAGGTTTGAATTGTTTTTGCTTTTTTTTTCAGTTGTCAGGTTTTTAATATAATAAACAATCTTAATTTTGGGGAGAGGGGGCAGCTTTTATTTTCTTAACAAGGTTTACACAATATTTTCTCCTTAATTCTAATTAATGAACAATTGATATATATTTTAATATATTTTTTGTGATTTCAGAGATGAAGGGAGGGAGAGAGAAAGAGAGAGAGAAACATCAATGATGAGAGAGAATCATTGATCAGCTGCCTTCTGCATGCCCCACACCGGGGATTGAGCCTGCAACCCGCCCCACACCGGGGATTGAGCCTGCAACCCGGGCATGTGCCCTGACTGGGAATTGAACCATTCATAGATCGATGCTCAACCACTGAGCCATGCCGGCTGTCAATAATTGATATATTTTAAATAATGGTAATAGGTTGTCAACAATAGACAACACAGTAGTGAGGTCAGACACTGTTCTAAGCATTTTATATGTCTTAGCTCATTTTATTTCCTTATATATATTTAACCATTACTACATGTGTGATTCAACGTGAGACTTGTGGAGCTTACAAAGATGAATAAAAAATATTTACCCAACAGGGCAAATATAATGTGGACATCATCTAATTGCTTTCTGGTACTCTTAGATGGGTTGTTACTCATAAGAATGTTAAATTATGCTCTGCTCCCCTAACCCTGTCCCCTGTCCATGGTAATACTTACCAACTGATACTTCACCCAGACACGGACCACAGAGCAACTACAAGAGTCCGGGGGCTCCTCAACCACATTTCGGAAATCGTTGATTTATTGGTGACTTTTGCTTGATTTCACTGTTATATATTTTTCAGATTGGAAGCTAATGTGGGAAGAGAAAGGGGCCTGAGAAGTTACATTTTTACATTAGTTGAACATACCAGATGGAGTTTCTTGGTTTTTGGTGCAATTGAGGACTTGGCTATAATTAAGTTAGAAGGGTGTTTATTACTGCCTCTCAGCAATAGGAAGACTTAATTAGAGATAATATGTAATTTCTGGAGAGTGAGCCAGGGTCATAATAGATCCATTCCTTAGGATGGTTAAGCTCCAGTGTTTTTGGAAGAGCTTCCTTATGTTATTGCCTGGTCCCCTCTGCCACAACTGTGATGGAGAATTTGAGATGAAGAGCAGTTGCATTCGCCTCAGGAAAAATGCAGGTCAATGACACATTGAGTCATGTCCAAGGCCTCATGGAGTCTAGTTCTTTCATGACGAAATGATCATATTAATTTGCTAGGTATAGATAGTAGTACATTCTAGTGTGTAAAGCGGTTTCATATAATTTTATGAACATTGCACAGTCCTAGCCGGTAGATATTATTAATAAATCCACTTTGTAGATGTGAAAAATGGAGCCTCAGGGAGGATCTGTGATTTGCTCCGATTTGGAGTGAATTAAGTAGCATATTCAGGACCCACCACAGTTCAGCTCTTTGGACAGTGCTCTGTCTCTGTACTGCGACTTCTCTTCTGCACTAGGGGGCAGCAGTGATCTGCATTTGTTTTCTGAATTCTGGGAGAATACAGTCCAGGTAGAAGGCACTGACTTAGATTTGGAGAGTGGAGTTTCCAGACAGGCTCTTCTAGAAATTTTTTATGTTAGCTATGGTACCTGTCTACGGCTAATTTTATTTTTTACATATACCTACCACCTTCTCATTGACACTGAAATAGAAATGATTGTTATAACTAAGATGATAAATATTGAGAGAATGAGCTGGAACCAGGGTATGAATTAGGTGTGCACATTGAATAGTCTGTGCATAAAGTTGCCAAACTCAATTCCAGGCAATTCAGCCTTTCTTACCCATAATATATATATACCTCTAGGATCCGTGTGACCTTGGATTTAGGTGCAGTAGTATGTTAATGAGGCCCTGGCATTTCCACCAGTCAACCTCAACAAAAGCTTCAAAGACCACCCCCCCACCCCCGCCTCAATGCCAACTTGTGCTGTAGGATAGCGATTCTCGGAGGGAGCAGAGGCAAGAAGAGTGTGTCAGGATTGCTTGGGCAGCTTTTACAAACCCCATACACAAACACATAATACAAAAGGTAAAAGAGTTAAAAAGTACAATTTAGTAGTTACAAAACAGTCACGAGATTGTAAAATACAGCACAGGGAATATAATCATTAATATTGTAATAACTCTGTATGGTGCCAGGTGGGTGCTTGAAGTATTAGGGGGAACACTTTGTAAAATATATGATTGTCTAACCACCCTGCTGTACACCTGAAACTAATACAAAATAATACTGAGTGTAAAAAACCCCCCCACATAATGCATTCATGTCCTCACAGACCTACAAATGTATACACTAAGTTTCATCGCGGGTTTTAGAGAAAACTGGTTGGAAAGCACTTTTCAGAAATAGAAAAGGCCACAGCAAAGTAAAAGTAATAATTCGGCAATGGGTCCAAAGTCATTCTTAAAGGACAGCATACTCCCCCGTTCATAAAAAGGCCAGGATGAATGAGCAGGAGTGGCTGAGTGTGTTCGCTGATGTCTGTCTGCTGTTCTTGCACTTGGGCCAGGCGCGAACTTCAGGGGTGCCTCAGACAACGGTGATGCTTCATGAACTGTGCTCACAATTCTGACTGCCTGTCTCACTGATACAATCCCCTTGTGTTTCCCAGAACATCTCGCTTTGCCTCATTCCCTGAATACTTGGTAGTGCAGATAAAGAAGTTCACTTTTGGTCTTGACTGGGTTCCCAAAAAATTCGGTAGGTATCTTGTGCATGCTTTTGCTTACAACATCAAATTAACCATTTAAAAAACATGGCATGTGACAGAGCCATGAGTGGTTGGCTGCCGGAAAGTTCCATTTCATTATTTTTCCATTATTTCCACCTTTCTCTTTTGAATCAAAGTATATGATAAGCACCAATGGTAAAATTGGCACCCCTCGAATAATAGGGTCTGGCATGAGTGGACCCTAGGAGTGAAAACAGGACCCCCACATAATCAATAAATAGTGCTTCCCAAAGGTTGCGGTGCATACAGATTACCTGGGGATCTTGGTAAATGCAGATGCTGATTCAGCAGGTCTGGAGTGGAGCTTGGGATTCGTAATTTCTTCTTTTTTTTTTTTTTTAAAATACTTTATTGATTTCAGAGAGGAAGGAAGAGGGAGAGAGAGATAGAAACATCAATGATGAGAGAGAATCATTGATCGGCTGCCTCCTGCATGCCCCCCACTGGGGACCGAGCCCACAACCCAAGCATGTGCCTTGACCAGAATCGAACCTGGGACCCTTCAGTCCGTAGGCCGACACTCTATCCACTGAGCCAAACAGACCAGGGCAATTTCTTCTTTTTTAAATCATTAAATACTATGTTTTATTTTTTACTTTATTTATTTATTTATTTTTTTTCCAGGGGGTGGGCGACCGGGCACGGGGAGGGGAGGCTGAGGGCGTGGGGCGCCGGAGGCGGAAGGGTAGGGAGGCCTGCGGTGGGGAATGTGATGGGGGAGTGTGATGGGGGGAGCAGGGTTGGGGAACGGGGACTGTCTGTATTTATTTACAGAATTTATTGAATTTATTGGGGTGACATTGGTTAATGACATTATACAGGTTTCAGGGGTACAATTCTATAATACATCATCTGTATCATGTATTGTGTGTTCACCACGCCAAGTCAAGCCTCCTTCGTGGCATAGAAGGAGGTCCAGTTTTATCCTCTTTGGTTTTTCAAGCCAGTACCTCAGACTGTTTGCCAGTGTTTTAAACTTTGTATGTTTTTGAGCACTTAAAACAACAACTACTCAGGCTTTACACTGGTTGATTAAGCACTCGTCTGCTCGTCTGAAGGGAATGGGTAAAAAGAATGGAAAATCGCTGGAGTGATTTCCCAGAACCCTCCAGCCCTACCAGTTCACACAGCACCTGTTTGACGTTATGCCGGGCTGTGACTGATTCTCTGGCAGATTTTTGCTCTTCCTGTGGAATGATTTTGTGGGCAGAGAGGAGGGCAGAGGGCAGGATGCTCATCACTTAGCCTTTCCTCCGTGGATTTGAGAAGTACCTGGGAAAAAACTGACTTCTAAAGGCTTTGAACTGTTTTGGACACAGTGTTCTTATTTTTCTTTGTCCTTGGAATTCCTAGAAAGGAACAAAAATCCAGATAAGATTTCATAGACTTGCTCAATTTAAAGGAGTTCCAAAGCTTTCTTTTAATGAACCTGAATTTTTCTGTTGAGGAACAATTGTATTGATTTTGTAGGTCAGACATTATGTTTGTTTTTCTGTCCTCTAAGATTAAAAACTTTTTTTAAACTAAGCTTTTTCTTGGGGTGGTTGTTTTAAGTAGGATTGATATACCTGGCATCATAATGGGTTTGGGGGATACTATGTTCAGGTTCTGTTTGCTAGCCCAAGACACACACCCTACACCATTTGAACCCATTTATTATTATATCTGAATATCTGTAATACTAAATCTCAACAGGATATTAGCCTGATAAATTTTGTATGTTAGTCAACATAAGAACTACTGAACTGAGAAGCTAAAAAATGTACCCAGGATCTGAGATTCAACTAATTTCTTTAAAACTTCATTCTTTATTTATTACCTTAGTTAAATCACATTACTCATCATGATCTGAGAAAAGGCACAAACAAGGCGTTACAAACTCACATGCCTAATGAGAACAGGGTGATAACGTACATTAAAGAAATGGATGGGTGTAAGAGACATGTAGCTAGCTATCTTGGTCTTTCTTCGGTGTTCCATTTTGGATAAAGACATGGATTAGAAATACATTTTTCTATTGTAAGAATCAGAATAGCACAAAGATGAGGCTCAGGGTCATGGGGGCAACAGGAAGTGGCGAGGTCTGTGACAGGCTGTCACAGAGGGCACCCATATGAGAAGGTGCTATAGTTTTGTTTTCAAAATTAGCTGGAAATCTGGATTTCTACATTAAAATCTTGGATTTAAGAGTTGGAATTTTTTCCCCCTGAAAACAAAGTTTAAAAACATCACACAGAAAGCTTCTGGGCTACAAATGGTCTATGGGCTGACAGTGTGTGACTCCTGGCTTATTCCATTTGTTCTTGTTCAGTGTGAAATCCGGGCACCCTCTGCACTTTCCACTGGATCTCCACTAAAATCTAATCAGTCTTGATGAGTCTTCTGGCCCAGTGATTGCTCCAGGGAATGGCAAAGCTTCCCTTAGCTCTGCCTAGACCCGTGGTCTGAAAACCACGGCTCGCGAGCCACATGCGGCTCTTTGGCCCCATCAGTGTGGCCACGAAGTTTCAATCGCACTGTACGTGCGCGCCCACACGTGGTATTTTGTGGAAGAGCCACACTCAAGGGGCCGAAGTTTGCCGACCACTGGCCTAGACACATGCATGTAGAGTCAGCGGTGCTGATTTTAGGAGGTGATTGTGAGACTTTGGAGAATCCAGGGTATGTAATCGCTCTCCCTTTGCAGATGTTTCTATTGATATGCCAGACCTACTTGATATCAACCATCTCCGAGCCAGGGGGTTACAGCCAGGAGAGGAGGAACTTCCGGACATCAGCCCCCCCATCGTCATTCCTGATGACTCAAAAGGTATCATCTTCAGGAGGACATTCTCTCCCCCTCCCGCTACCCTAGTCTGCTGGAATAGTCACTTCTCTCCCACCACTCTGCTGTCCCTTGGCTGTCTGCCTCTGATGTAACCCACCAGAGACAGAAGCGAGGCCTGGGTGTAACCGTCAATTTAAAATTGACATGGGAAGAGGCACAGACCCATCACAAGTAGTTGAAAGGAACCTGTGGCAACAGAGGGCAGCCAATCTCCAGAAAGTTTTTAGATTATGTTGCCTATGGCTTTGCCTTCTCTCCACTTCCCCAAATGGACGTGTAGGGGAGAAAGAGGGTGTTTTCAGTAGGCTCCTAGTCTAGGGGAGCGGTGTCATTCTCGGAATACCTTTGGACAACCGGAAGGGGAAATTCAACTGTGTGTGTTGGTTTTAAACATCTGGCCCACATCTCACCTTCCCAGCTTCATCACTGCTTCATAGCCAGAGAGTGGTTTGAGTTTCTCTTTCACTCTGTGAATGATAAATCATTCATTGTTCATGATGCTTCACTTTTGAAGGGAAAAGGACATGCAAAATAGTTGCCTCACCTTCGTGGTTCCGAGGACAGTGCTGAAAAATCTTGGTTCCACGATTAGCTCATTTATTCTGATGAAACCAGTTTCGTTCTGGCTTTGTTTGCTCACCTGTTTATTGATCACCTTCTTAAAGAGTTAATTAAGTGGAATAACTCATAGTGAGAGAGCACTCTAGGCCGCTCTACCAAAGGCCTTTCATCACATGAGCAGTGAATGTTATTAGTGACCGAATTTGAGTGCACAAGGAGGGTAAGGTGAACCCAAGAGGAGCAAGACAGGATTCCAGATAGGCATCTTGTCCCATAGTTCTCCAATGCGAATCAAATGTGAAAGCACAGAGTGTACAGAGACCTGTACATGGGACATTCTGGGTTATGGGTACAGGTGGTTCTTGAAAGGAATTCAAGAAAGAAGAGATCAGTATGAATATCACAGAAGGACAAGATGGCTTATGAGCACGACTCCAGCTTTCTCTGAGGCTCTTAATAGAATCATCGGCTTGTAATTACATAGAGTTTTTAGAAATACAGGGAGAGAACTGATTTAGTTCATTACGATGATAATCAGAGCATCATGTTTTATCTGCTCTAAATGCCTGAAACCTGGTATTTCCCCTCCTTACTGTAATGACTTTATGTTGGTCAGGTGGGTTCGGTCTTTCTCTAAAACACCTTGCCATGGTTTGGTCTCATTTCATTCCCTCTTCCTTAATTTCCAGATCGCCTGATGAACCAACTGATAGACCGTATGTATCTTTTGAAAAATTTCCCAGTGCCCTACAATGGTTATTGTCCTGATACATTTATCTGTGGGGGTTGAGTAGAAGGGCATTGTTCTGTGCGTGTGTATATGTAGCTTGTCCTCAGTGGAAATGATTCTTTGTCTGCAAGTCGAGGTAGCAAATGTAAACCAGTGACAATGGTGGTTAAGTGTCCCTGTAGCTCACAAGAGTGACGATTAGCATGAGAGCGAACCAGCCCTGGGTTGGAAAGTTGGGTTCTGCCATTCATGACTGTCTGGCCTAGAATCATTTACTTAACTTCTCTGAGCCTGTTTCCTCATGAATGAATGGGGGCTAATGATGCCATTTCTTTCTTCTCTGGCCACATGAGGAGGCCTCTTCTTGCAATGATAGCGCAGTAGCCAGTCACTTTTTTGCTCCTGATGCTGGACACATAACGAAGACACACATCTGGCAGGATATGGTAGTATTAATACTCTCAAGGCTGTTAGTGTCATTGGATTGTGTGTTAATTTTATAGCCTTTTATTTCCTTTAATTCTATGGGAGCTGATATTCTTGGTTTTCTAAAAAAAAATTAAAAATACACTATTTATACTAAATATTTAGATAATAATTAGGAGAAAGAAGGAGTGTTTAGCACTAAATACACTGAATATTTTTGTCTACAAAGCTTTTCTGGAGACGAACTATTGTTAACATTTGTGCTCTCCATTTCCCAGAGTTGAGTACTTCCTTTGATTGCTGATATACCTAAGGGCCTGCTATAGCCCTTTTGACCTGTAGGAACAGCCCTTTTGACCTGTAGATAATGCTTTTCTCTTCCAATTTCAGTCCTAGGAGAGGCTGCTGTAGAGGTCTTGAGCATGATCTGAGGGCTGACATGGTTCTGGGAATACACTAAATCTCCCCATACGAAATTAGAGAGTTGGTTTTCAGTGCTTGGATTGACCAGGTGATTATCATGATTCCTATTGAGGGCAAAGCTTTAGGTCAGCGGTTCTCAACCTGTGGGTCGCGACCCCTTTGGCGGTCGAACGGCTCTTTCACAGGGGTCGCCTAAGACCATCCTGCATATCAGATATTTACATTACGATTCATAACAGTAGCAACATTACAGTTATGAAGTAGCAACGAAAATAACTTTATGGTTGGGTCATAACATGAGGAACTATATTTAAAGGGCAAGAAGGTTGAGAACCACTGCTTTAGGTCAACTCAACTCAAATAGCTTAATATTTGGATGGCTTCAAACGAAACAAACAAACCAGTTAAACCACCATTTGTACACCTAACAGATAGCACTTTCTTTGGATAGCAGGTGGATAAAGGGGTGAAGAGACGCTAAGACAGGAAGGTAGTTTACCTTTTTACACCAGAATGTCCTGCTGTGCTCTGTAGCCTCAGACATCGACGAGTCATCGGTGATGCAGCTGGCCGAGATGGGCTTCCCTCTAGAAGCGTGTCGGAAGGCTGTGTACTTTACTGGAAATATGGGAGCCGAGGTGGCCTTTAACTGGATCATTGTTCACATGGAGGAGCCAGGTAGGTGGTCGGAAATGGAATGGCTTTCGAGTCTGATGCAGAACTCAGTGATGCTAACTAAGGCTTGGTCCTTCTAAACCCTCCAGATCTGTCCCCCAAATGACTTTTTAGCTCACAGTCTGCTGCAGTGTGTGTGCGTGCGTGTGTGTGTGTGTGTGTGTTTCCTTTGCCTGTGGAATAAAGTCACAGTGTTTGTCTTTCCTCTTATTTTTAAGTAATAGCTTGCTTGAGATATAATTCAGACCACTGGAAAGATATGGGATATACTTCTACCGAGGAGAGGATGAAGACTTGAAATAGACAAATGGGCGTGAAGACAAGGAGCCTATTTAGCTTTTACTTTTATCTACTTTATTAAGATAATTCACTTATTTAAAGTGTACACTTCAGTGGTTTTTAGTAAACTTACAACTATCACCATTACCTAACTTTAGAATATTTTTGTCCCCTGGAAAGAAATCCTGTACACTTTAGCAGTCACTTTCTATTCCCCTGCTCTTCCTAGCCCTTGGCAACCACTAGTCAATTTTCTAGATTTGCCTATTTTGGACATTTCATACAAATGGAAGCATACAATATGAGATTTTTTTTGTGTATAGATTCCCTCACTTAGCATAATGCTTTTAAGATTCATTTATGTTGTAGCATATATCAGTATTTCATTTCTTCTTATGAATGAATAATATTTTACTGTATGGACACACCACATTTTATTTATCCTTTTACTAGCGGCCCAATGCACGAAATTTGTGCAAGAGTAGGCCTTCCTTCCCCCAGCTGCCGTCACCAGCTTCCCTCTGACACCCGGGACCCAGGCTTCCCTCACAGCCCCAGCTTCGTCTGGAAGGTTGTCCAGAAGGACATCCAGTCTAATTAGCATATTACACTTTTATCATTATAGATCAGTTGATGGCCACTTGGGTTGTTTTCACTTTTTGGCTACTGTGAATAATGTGGATATAACTATTTTGTGTGGGCATGTTTTCATTTCTCGAGTGGAGTTGCTGTGTCATATGGTGACTCTATGTTTAACTTTTTGAGGAACTGCAAAATTGTTTTCAACAGTGGCTGCACCATTTTATATCCCACCAGCAATGTATGAAGGTTTCAATTTCTCCATATCCTCACCAACCTTGTTATTACTGTTTTTATTGTAGCCATTCCAGTGGATGTGAAGTGGTGTCTCATTATAGTTTTGATTTGCATTTTCCTAACGACTAATGATGTAGAGCATCTTTTCATATTATTGGTCATTTATATATCTTTGGAGAAATGTCTATTAATATCCTTTGCCCATTTTTAATGAGGTTATTTGTCTTTTTATTGTTGAGTTCTGAGAGTCCTTTTTGTATTCTGAATACAAGTGCCTTAGATATATGATTTGGAAATATTTTCTCCCATTCTGTGGGTTGTCTTCTCACTCTCTTGATGGTATATTTGTAAACAAAAGTTTTTAAGTTTGATGAGGTGTAATTTACCTATTTTTTTTTTATTTTGTCACTTGTGCTTTTGGTGTTGTTTCTAAGAAACCATTGCCTGCCCCAGGGTCACAGATTTACTCATATGTTTTCTTCTACGAGTTTTGTAGTTTTAGCTCTTACATTTAGGTCAGTGATCCATTTTGAGTTAATTTTTGTATATGGTGTGAGGTAGAGTTCTGCCTTCATTCTTTTGCATGTGAATATGAAATTCTCTGAGCAGCATTTGTTGAGAAAATTGTCTTAACCCCATTCAATGGTCTTGGTAGCCTTGTTGGGAATCATTTGACCATGGATTTGTGGGCTTATTTCTGGACTCTCGATTCTGTTCAGTTGATCTATATGTTTATCTTTATGCCAGTACTGACTGTCTTGATTATTGTAACTTTACATGTATTCTTCCTTCTTGGCTTTGAAGTATTGTTTATTTTAAGATAAAAAAAAAGAAAAAGTTCTGAGCATGATTATTTCCCCCAGATTTTGCCGAACCGTTGACCATGCCTGGTTATGGAGGAGCAGCCTCTGCTGGAGCCTCTGTTTTTGGTGCTACTGGGCTGGATAACCAGCCTCCGGAGGAGACTGTATCTATCATCACCTCCATGGGATTCCATCGAAATCAGGCTATTCAGGCGCTACGAGCAACGGTAAGTGCGAGAGACTGTGCGGTGGATTCTCTTCTCTGATTGGAGTGGTTTGTATTTCGTCAGTAGCAATTGAGACTTTCCAATATTCTGTGATCTTTTGGGGTCATGTTTGCCTTACTCTATACACCACTGTGGCCTACGGAGATTTATTTGCATATATAGTATATATAAAGCTCAAGTAAATGAATGAGGGAATCATACAGAGAGTTTAACACTAGGGAGATAAGAAAAAAATAGGGAGATAATATAATTGGGGCAAGATGATCAAACTGAAAGAAACTCCATATCATCTTAATGCTTATTAACAGAGGGCCAGACATTTGACCTGCAGCTTCCTTGTTGTCCTAGAGCGAAGAGGGATGCATGAAATTCTGTGTTCAGTCAGGCAGTTCTTCAGGAAAAATCATGCTTTTTTGATACTAAGACCTTGGAGAAATGTCCCCGGAAGTCCTCATAGTGAAGACTGCATGGGTCCTTGGAATTCTCTGCTCCTGTTTCCCTCTGCAGAGAGAGAAGGTTCTCCCGGTATTCATGAACCTTCTGATATTGTCGGGAGAGAAGGCACCACAAAGCTAGAGGGTAGATAGAAGTTTCCCTTTCACAGGGCACATCTTTGTTTAATATTGAGGGGAAAGTACTTTTTTTGTTTTTAACCCATCCTTCCTTGCCACACTATGTTCCATTTATGAGTGATTGTCTGCTACCGATTCCTTCTCAGTGTCTGGACTGGTTGGCTGCTGGTCACCACGATTCTCAACTAGCATTTGTTTCACTCTGGGCACCTGCTTATGTCTTATTTTTTTTTTTAAATCTTTATTGTTCAGATTATTACATTTGTAAACTCTTTACCCCTCCAGTGATATCACAAACAGGGGGAGATGGACATGTTTTTCTGGTTGGTTTGAACTGTATGGAGGTCAGTTTAAAACAATTTAACTTAACTAACCAGTGTTGTCATCATTAATCAAGGTATTAATTTTGTCTCTACTGCAGTTCAACCATTGTGCCAACATTTGGGGAGAGGAGGCGTTAATATAGTACTCGCATTGGTAGCCTTCTACCTGGCATGGTTATCTGCAGGAAATATAGTTGGCAGAGAATGTAGTGCAGTTATTGTGGCCTTCGGAAGGGCTGCACCCAAACACACGCCATACTTCTTGGCATTCTGTACCCCGTCATTATCAGCATCAGCCTGCAGAAATAAAGATTGATATGGGCCTTGGAATGCTGACCTGCTGCTCAGAATTTTTTACAGTGAGTCTAGTTACTGATCTCGGTTGGGAGACTTGCAGAATACCAAGCACATTTCATATGTGGAGTCAGAGCTTCTTATTCAGAAGACACTTAGGACTAATGGATTCAGGCCTCCTGTCGTAGCTGCTTGACATCCTGGTTCACATGGTCAGGATATAATGAGGCCTGAGGGCTGCATACATTGTAAACATGTTTTGTTTTATTAGAACAGTAACCTGGAAAGAGCCCTGGATTGGATCTTTAGCCACCCCGAGTTTGAGGAGGACAGTGACTTTGTGATCGAGATGGAGAATAACGCCAATGCAAACATTATTTCCGAGGCCAAGCCGGAAGGACCTCGAGTTAAGGATGGATCTGGAAGTAAGTTCTTTGCCTGAGGGATTGTCTGAGAAATTGTGACTATGCATTCGGCTCACCCCCTTACACCCTCAACCCAGTCATTGCCCCTGAAGGGCTGTCAGGATGGCAGGAAGAGGTGCCATAAGCCAATGTTCTACCTTTGAAGAGCAAACACTTATGTGTGTCACTGTGTGCCAGGCACTGTTCTAAGCTCTTTGCATGTATACAGTCAGTTAGTCCTCAACACACTCATTTTATAGGGGGGGAAACAGAGGCACAGAAAGGTTAGGTACCTTGCCTGAGGTCACGCAGCTCTTAAGAGGTAGAGCCAAGATTCAAACCCAGAATCCATGTTCTTTCTCACTGTGATACCCTGCCTCTCAGACTGTCATTGCCTACAGGATAATGTTCAGGCTCTTTATCCTGGCATCCATCTCCTCCTCCAGTCAGATGTCAGCCTACCTTCTCTCAGTGTCATTTCTTCTGCCCCTCGCTCCCCCCACAGTTCAGATGCCTAGAACTGTAGTCACAGCACCAGTCCACCCAGCTGCCATTCACCCTCTTCTCGCTACTTCCAGGCCTTTGCTCAGGCTAATCCTTCCCTGTGAAATGCCTTTTCTCCTATCACTGCACACCAAAATCCTTACTGTGATCCAAAACTTGGTCGCAGATTCTGTTTCTCTTGTTGGCTTTCCCGGGTCCTTGTCAGTCAGTCCATCCTTACCCTATGTGCTCGTAATAATTATACCAATATGAACAACACTTCCTTTTGTGCCACCCTTAATCCTCACAACAATCCTCCAAGGTAGATTTTACAGACGAAGGAACTGAGTAAAGAAGGTTAATTGCCAAGGTCACATAGCTGAGTGATGGGTAGAACCAGAATTCCAACCGAGGCAGGCAGTCTGCCTCTGGAGCCTGTGCCCAGAGCCACTGTAACATGGTGTTTGTTCCTTTGTTATTAGAGATATCAAATTCATCTCGCAATAAAATTATTTATGTCAGTATCTGTGTCTCCCATTTGACTGGAAGCTGTGGAGAACAGAGGCCATTTTACTTTGATAAAGCTCATGGTGGTTAGCACATAGAAAGTACCAAATAAAAATAATTGGATTTAGTTAAATCACACTAGTAGTGTTCATTCCTATCGCCATAGAGCTGTAGCTCTACTTAGTAATGGTTTTACCAGACATAATGTGTATGTATTGATCTAGCTCTAGAGAGAGAGGATGGGAGGGAAACCTTCTTTTATATAAAATGGAAATTTCTTTATTTAAAATTTTTAATCCTGTCTAGGTAAGAAAAGGATGAAATAAAGTTCTACCAACTTCTATATTCAAAGGATCTTGTATTGCTTTTTAGAAACCAGTGGTTTGCCTAAAATATTAAAATCTATAATAGAGAAGTCGTCAATAATTCACAGGCAGGATTTATTACTTGTTACATGTCCATCGGTTCACTGCTTCCTTGACTTTCTGTAATGGACTTGGGTGAGTCCTTCTCACAGAAGGAATAAACCACAAGATGGAGCCATCGTAAAGCTGCCAAGATATCTGGCTGCAGAGGGAGGGCGAGTCTGATCATTAGGGTTTTCTGTCTCCTGATGGAGCCTGGAGGGACCCCAACCATTCTCTCCAAGGCAGACCCTACTGATCTGAAGAGCGCCATCCTCCCCTTGGGCTTACTGCGCTCAGAGTGATCTGCACAGATTCCTGGCACGACTGGTTTTGAGTTGCATCTTTGAATAGGATGTCACGATGTGATTTAAAGGTACTATGGGCCAAACTCTGTGGCCTTGGTCCTCATCACCCCCAAATTTAGGGCACTTGTGGGTGGGGGTGGGGAAAGAGACAGAGATGTGCTATGAGAAGTCACATACAGGATGTGCAGAATCTCAGGGCAGTGGTAGTGAAAATTTTAATTATGAAAAACCGACAAACATAAACCACCCTAACGCAGCAAATGCATTTTGCCTCTGAACAGATGTTTCTATTTACTTATTTTTAAATTAAATTTATTCTGGTGACATTGGCTAATAGGATCATATAGGTTTCAAATGCACATTTCTATGATACATGATCTGTATATTGCATTGTGTCGTATCATCCACTCAAAGTCACATCAGCTTCCATCACCATATATTTGGCCCTTTTTACCCTTTACCACCATCCAACCCCCTTCCCAGATGTTTTTACAGAAGCCTTTCTAGCACTGTGCCTGGCCCCTCGGATCAGAAAATGAATGATTGAATGAAGAATTAAATGAATGGCAGCAGGTAGTGGTCACAGGGATAGTTTGGTTTTCTTTTTTGCTCTCTCCATAGATGCTCAATGGAGAAAGCAAAAAGACTTAGCTCCCTATTTTGTGTTACATTGCACACATCACAGGAAAGGAAAAATATGTTTATTGTGCTTTGTTGCATTAGCACTTGAACACATGTCAGTCACTTCTCCTTTAAAAAAATTATCATTTATATTGCTTATTTTTTCTTATAATTAAAAGCATATGTGATAATTTTAGAAACCTGAAAAAAATACAGATATCTGAAAAGAGGAAAAAGAAATGACTCAACAATCCCACTACCCAGTCATAACCACTGTTAATGTTTGTATATATTTTTATACCTTTCTATGCAAATACATAAAGCTGAGTATAAATATATATATATTTTTAAGAGGATGCATTTAAAAAATATTTTTATTGATTTCAGTGAGAGAGAGAGAGAGAGAGAGAGAGAGAGAGGGAGAGAGAGAAACATCAATGATGAGAATCATTGCTTGGCTGCTTCCTGCATGCCCCTACTGGGGATCGAGCCCACAACCTGGGCATCTGCCCTTGACCAGAATCAAACCTGGGACCCTTCAGTCCACAGGCTGATGCTCTATCCACTGAGCCAAACAAGCCAGGGCTAAACATGTATATTTATAAAAAATACAAAGTCTATTCTATACATGTTATTTTATTTTCTGCTTTTCCCCTAATTGTGGGTGTCCATATACATAAGTCTAAATCATTGAATAGCTATATATATAAAAGCCTAAATGATGTTACAACCAGACGACCGGATGACCAGCCGGTAGCTATGACAAGCACTGACCACCAGGGGGCAGAGGCTTAATGCAGGAGCTGTCCCTGGTGGTCAGTGCACTCTCACAGCCAACCTCCTGTGGCTGGCCAACCACCCGTGGTCCCACCTCCTAGCCCGCCAGCCTGATCAGCCCTATTGGGACTGGGCGAGATGGCCTCGATCGGCCCGGATCGCCAGCCAGGCCAAGGGACCCCACCCATGCACAAATTCATGCACCGGGCCTCCAGTATATTAATAACATTTCACTATATAGATGTACCATAATTTATATCCCTAATTTTAGACCAACTAGTTATTATTTAAATAAAAGATGATTACAGAAAGTTTCAAATAACAAGGTTATTTGTACATTCAGAAGATGATGGCAGTGGTTTTTTAAAATTTCTTAAGGGATGAATTCTGTTCACAGAAGTACAACAAATGCCTTTTTCAATCCCTATCCAGGTAATAAACATTTGCTCACATTTAAATTTCTTCCTTTCCTTCTCTTGATTATTTCCTTAGGGTAAGTTTCTGGAAGTGAAGTTTGTGAGTAACATCTCAGGTTTTTGAGGTTTTATTATGGATTATTATCTTAGCCCAACAAACACCCTGGTGGCTCTCCTGTTCCCCATTGGGCTGAGCACTTTTCATAATTTCTTATATCTTTATTGCCTAGTTGCTTTTCTTCTTGTGTTAATCGTGTCTTCATTTCCTTTGGCCCATTTCCCCATTTTTATTGGGGTTTTCAGCCGTTTTTTATTGATTCTTATGAGAGTTTCCTGTATTAATCTGTTAGTTTGGGAATACTGGCACCTTTACAGTATTTGAGTTTTTCTGGCCAGAAACATGTTATCCTTTTCCTTTGAGTCACGTTTCCCTTCTCCGGCCCCTGCAACGCGATGTGGTTTTCTTTATAAATATCCCATCACAATTCCATTTTCTGTTACTTACGAATAAAATATTTACCCCTTTTTTTTTCTAAATTGTTATTGCTGAACTTTGGAAAGTTCCCGATCTTATACTTGGCCATTCTGCAGGATTTGATTAGAATTAATTAACTTGATGGGTTAACTTGGGGAGTTGTATATTCTGTGTAGGTAGGTTGTTTACATTCCCAAGACATGGCTTTTTAATTTTTTGGGGGGAGAAGGGGAGTGTTGGTTGGCGAATTGGCTAAGACAATTTAAAGGTAAGGGTAATTGGTATTTAGGAGCAAAATGGAGAGCCAAAACAGACAGACAGACAGTCAAAGAAACCAAATAAAACCAACAACCTCAGTTTTCAGGCTCTGTTGTAAGTGGCAGGAGTGCTGAGCAATACTTGTTTAAGCAGAAAGGGAAGTATCGTATCATAAAAGCTGGTAAGTCCCAGGGAGACTTGACTCCGGGACTGAAACCCTTTTATCTGAAACCCTTTTATCTGAATGTGCCTCTTGGCTCTGCTTCCTCTGGGTTGGTTCCAGTCTGGGATGGGCTCTCCCTGGTGACCTCAGGATGGCTGCCATTGCCTCCTACAGCTGTATCTCCCCAAGCCACTCAGCAAAGGCCTTGAGACCCATGCACGGGTCCACCTCTACCTGGTCACGGGCCCCATACTTGGAGCCTGAGGGTGGAGACATTTTCCTTCCTAGCTTGTGAGTCCTTCAAGCTCTGGTTCAAGTGTGGTCCTGGGCCAGCAGAATCAGCATCACCTCTGATTTGTTAGAAATGCGAATTCTTGGGCCCCACCCAGACCTACTGGGTTAGAACCTCTGGGAGCCGCTCAGCCATCTGTTTCAGCAGGCCCGCCAAGTGGTTCTAATTCCGTTTAAACCAAAGAAACACACCTTAAAAGCAAGATTAGGTTACTATTGTCTTAGGAAGGAGTAAAGTGGCTACTGGGACATCAGGTTAACGCTGAAAATAATAAGTTTGGTGTTTGAGTTGGAAAAAAGTGACTATACAAATTCTTCCTTGAGGGAATATGTCAATTAAAAATCTCTATGCCATCTTTTTGCATGAAGAAGTCATGCCATTACATGAAATTCTTTTATTTAAATGTTACCTAATTTACTTAAAAGGGTCAGTGCTGTTAATGCTTGGTGAAACAGCTGGCCTTTACTGAACGCCTACTCTAGGCATTTCCTCACTCCTTGCAGCAGGGTATTCAGATGGTGGCTCCCACTAGCTAAGTGCCTCCTAGTGCTGGAACCAGCTTGGAATTCAGGTCTGTTTGATTTTGAAGCCTGTGCACTTTCTCCTTTACCCGCTATCGAGTCATCTTATTTTATTATTTATTTATTTATTTTTTTTAAAAAAATATTTTTATTGATTTCAAAGAAGAAGGGAGAGGAAGAGATAGAAACATCAATGATGAGAGAGAATCATTGATCGGCTGCCTCCTGCATGCCCCACACTGAGGATTTGAGCCTGAAACCTGGGCACGTGCCCTGACCAGAATTGAACTGTGACCTCCTGGTTCATGGGTTGACGTTCAACCACTGAGCCATGCTGGCCGGGCTTGAGTCATCTTATTTTAGATTTTCCATATTGGAATGGAGGCAGGAGTTTATTTATTATTATTATTATTATTTTTTGTTAATCCTCACGAGAGGATATTTTTTCCATTGTTTTTTAGGGAGAGAGGAAGAGAGAGGTAAAGATAGAGAGAAACATCAATGTGAGAGAAATACATCGATTGGTTGCCTCGTGCAGGAGCCTCTACCACAGTGGTTCTCAACCTTCTGGCCCTTTAAATACAGTTCCTCATGTTGTGACCCAACCATAAAATTATTTTCGTTGCTACTTCATAGCTGTAATGTTGCTACTGTTATGAATCGTAATGTAAATATCTGATATGCAGGATGGTCTTAGGCGACCCCTGTGAAAGGGTCGTTCAACCGCCAAAGGGGTCGCTGCCCTACGAGGTACTTGCTCTTGATTGGAATCGAACCTGGGACCCTTTGGTCCGCAGGCCGACGCTCTATCCACTGAACCAAACTGGCTAGGGTGGCAGGAGTTTATTTTTGAAAAGGCTCTATTTGTCATCATTTTAGGGCTGGCACCTACCTTTCTGTTGTATTTTTTAAAATTTCAAAAAAGTGGAAAATCAGTCTCTCAGTCTGACCTATCTGGGCTTCTGCTAGTTGCAAAATCATTTCTGTTTCTGTGTTGCACTTGATGAGCGTTTAATTTTTTATAAAAAGAACTGACTGCCAATGTAATTACAATGTGATTAGGCTGTGATTACTCTAACCTGCCCTGGCTCCTTCAACCTCATCACCAGCGGTTCAGACTTCTCCTGCCGCAGCTGAGATTTTCCAGCAAGGGGAGCCGAGAGGCAGCTGCCTTAACCTGTTATTGATTTACCCAAATCCCCCTTCTTCTCTTTTTGGGAACTCAGACGTTTTCTAAATCAAGCTGTTGGGGGAAGAAGTGATTTGCAGACATAGAGTGTTTATGAGTCAAATGCTAGTCAGCTGGAGACGATGTTTCCCCTTGGTTGTACGGAGGGAGTTAGGAGTGGGTAATGCCACAAATGATCCAAGTTAGGAAGATTCGGCTGGAAAACTCAGTTTGGGTTTCTCACCAGAAGGCTGCAGAGTCCCTGGGGTCTTGGTGGTTATTTGGAGGAATCTTTTGGTGTTTCTGTATTCTGAGGCCCCTCTGTAGACCAATTGATGTGTTTCACCCTAACGAGATACTGCTGCTCTTCAAATCAATGGTCTAGTCCAGTGGTTCTCAACTTGTGGGTCGCGACCCCTTTGGCGGTCGAACGACCCTTTCACAGGGGTCGTCTAAGACCATCCTGCATATCAGATATTTACATTACAATTCATAACAGTAGCAACATTACAGTTATGAAGTA
>NW_005871062.1:14117491-14120003 GCF_000147115.1 Myotis lucifugus | reverse complement strand
TCTGATATGCAGGATGGTCTTAGGCGACCCCTGTGAAAGGGTGGTTCGACCGCCAAAGGGGTCGCGACCCACAGGTTGAGAACCGCTGTAAAATAGAAATTCATTTAATTGCACTCCTGAGTCTAGAGTTGCTTTTGTTCATTATGTATTGTTGAACTACGATTTTCAAAGACGTAAAGTCATGACTCTCAGGTACATATAAACTGAACACATTTCAGATTTTCTTTGACCCATTTATTAATGAGGGAAGCAGTTAGATGTTGTTATGGATTCAAAAACATCTGAAAAGCTAAGGTATTTAAAGATAAATTGAGCCCTGGCCAATTTGGCTCAGTGGATAGAGTGTTGGCCCACAGACTGAAGGGTTCTAGGTTTGATTCTGGTCAAGGGCACGTACCTCGGTTGCAGGTTTGATCCCCAGCCCTGGTTGGGAGGCAACCAATTGATGTGTCTCACATCGATGTTTCTCTCTCTCTTTCTGTCTCTCCCCCTCCCTTCCATTCTCTCTCTAAAATAAATAAATAAATAAATCAATGGGAAAATGTTGACATAAAAAATTCTTCATATTAGAACGGTTGGGAACATTTTCTGAAGTTCAAAAAAGGACAAGTTTTGTTGGGAGAGGGAAGTAGGGAGGAAGGATGATAGTTTCAGACACTGTTTAATTCTGCCTGTTTAGAAGGACACTATTTGCCAGATGTTGGACACAGTGGTTTAGGCAGTTTTTTTCCACCACTTCTGGTACTTTGAAAATTTCTCTGTTGAAAGTTAGCATTTTAAAAATGATTTACCTTGTTTTACACTGCCTTTTCTATCTACATGAAAAAAGGGGTGTGTACATTTTGGGGGGAGTGTGTGCCTTCTGCATGCTAAGCACTGTTTCTGTACCTAGAATATTTCAGTAAACAAAACACAAACTTCTCATCATTGTGGAGCTGTATTTTAGCCTGGGGTAAAAGGAGACAGACAGTAAATAAATGCCCGCATAAATATGTGACTTGGCAGGTGTTACTTTGTGCTACATGGACAACAGTAAAGCCAGGTCAGGGATGAGAGTGGGAGCTGAAGAGGGAGTTGCTCTTTTATAAGTTGGCTCAGGAAGCCTCTCTGATGTGACATTTGATCTGAGACCTCCAGGAAGTGTGGGTTGAGTCATGTGACAGCTGCAAGAAGAGTTTCAGATAGAGGGAACAATGAGTGTAGAGCAAGCATGTCAAACTCGAGGCCTGCAGGCCACATGCGGCCCACAACGAATATTTTTGCGGCCCAGCCAATATAACGATATGTAAGAAATGTTTTAATAAAAATTTCCTAACTTAATTTTTATAATATCCTCTTATACATAACTAGAGGCCCGGCGCAAAAAAATTTGTGCACTTGGGAAGGTCCCTCAGTCCGGCCTGTGCCCTCTCACAGTCTGGGACCCCTTGTGGAATGACCACATGCTGGCTTAGGCCCGCTCCCCGGGGCATGGGGCCTAAGCTGGCAGTCAGACATCCCTCTGGCAGCCCGGGAGCCCTCGGGGGATGTCCACTTGCCAGCGGGGAGCAGGCCTAAGCTGCAGTCAGACATCCTTAGCGCTGCTAAGGAGGCGAGAGAGGCTCCCACCACCACCGCTGTACTGGCAGCCGTCAGCCTGGCTTGTGGCTGAGAAGAGCTCCCCCTGTGGGAGCGCACTGACCACCAGGGGCCAGCTCCTGCATTGAGCATCTGCCCCTGGTGGTCAATGTGTGTCATAGTGACCAGTCTTTCTGCTGTTAGGGTCAATTTGCATATTACCCTTTGATTATATAGGATTATTAATAACAAACTACAATGACTACAGTTCGCTAATGACTGATTACTATAATCGTGTTGCATTCATTTCCCTTATGTGCCTTATGCACAGGTGTACCATTTCTCTCCACTGATACTAGCAGCAAATATTTTAGCAGCCGATTGCCACACCATTAGTCTTGTATTGACTTGTTTGGTGTGTACAACAGGAAATATTTCACTTTCAGAGAACAAGAAAAATTTGCATCATGCATATTAATTTGTGCAGTTATTCAGTGTCTGGTAAGTTAATATTCAAGAAAAAACATTAATTTTTATTAAAATGTTCTATTATTTTATGTTAATGATTACTCATTTATTTCAGCCCTTTGTATTCAGCATGTCTCTATCGAAATAAACCTATGTTTCTATAGAAATTGAAGCTTTGGTTTTTTTTTGTGGCCCACATAAACTTAAACCTTGTTTATTTGGCCCATATTAGCCTTTGAGTTTGACATGCTTTGTGTAGAGGCTTGAGGGATGGAGCATACTGGGTGGGTTTGAGGAGCAGCCAGAAGGCCGGAGTTGCCGGAGTAGCTGGAGTGGGAGAGAGTGCGAGGAGCGCTGGGAGGGGGGGGGGGGGGGAGGGGGGAGGAGAGAATAACTCACAGGGTATCGGAGGAGTAAAATTCACTCTGAGGGAAAGAACACCCCAGAAAATTCTCTGACAGAATAAACACAATTTTGAATTCCTTTT
>NW_005871062.1:14075901-14116934 GCF_000147115.1 Myotis lucifugus | reverse complement strand
GAAAACTGTGGTACATCTACACGATGGAATATATGCTGCTGTAAAAAAAGAAGGGAACTCTTACCATTGCAACAGCATGGATGGAACTGGAGAGCATTATGCTAAGTGAAACAAGCCAGTCAATGAAGGAAAAATACCACATGATCTCACTCATTCATGGATAATAAAGACCATTACAAACTTTTGAACAATAATAGATACAGAGGCAGAGCTGCCTCAAACTGATTGTCAAACTGCAGTGGGAAGGCCAGGGAGGGTTGGGGGGCAGGAGGGCGGGGGGTTAGAGATCAACCGAAGGACTTGTATGCATGCATATGAGCATAACTAATGGACATAAGACACTGGGGGGTAAGGGAGGCCAGGGGATTGTCAAGGGTGGGGGAAAAAAAAAGGACACATATGTAATACCCTTTGTAATACTTTTAGCAAAAAAAAAAAAAAAAAAAGACTGACTGCTTTTCCCCTAAGGTCAGGAACATGACAAGGATGTCCACTCTTGCCACTTCCATTTAGCATTGTAACAGGAAGTTCTAGCCAAGGCAGCGAGGCTAGAAAGAGAAATGAAAAACATCCAAATTAACAAGGAAGAAGTAAACCTATCTCTATTGCAGATAACATAATTTTGTATATAGAAAATCGTAAGGAATCCACTAAAACACTATTAGAACTACTAATATAGGAACAAGATCCATATACAAAATTCAATTGTATCTTCCTATATTAGCAATGAACATTCTGGAAATTAAGAAAATAATTCTATTTAATGCCATGAGACTGGATAAATCAGGACAGGGGAAAGTAAGTTCTGAGGTCATCACCACTGAAAGGTCAGGGAGATGAGGAGCCAGTGAGGCAGCTGGACATCCAAGAGAGGGTTGTATCCTGGGGGCAAATATTTGAGGAAGAAGGAGATCAGCCCTGTGTGATGTGCTGAAGAGTGAGTAAGCTGAGTGGGGATTCACAACTCAGGAAGGGATGAGCATGGGAGAATGGGAGAGGGAGGGGGAAGGGCAGAGGTCTGCCTAGAACCAATACTTTGAAAAAATGCAATAAAGATTGAATACTAGAAAAATGAATATGCAAGTCCTTTTTTTCCTTATTAGATTCAACAGACATGAATATTCTCAAATCATCATAAAAGGGTGTAAACACTCAATTTCTGTAATCGGTAGCAGTTTGCGAGTAGACTGGTACTGCTCCGTGGAATCCACTTTGTGTTGTGTAGGTCTAGGTTTGGCCAGGGGAGCAGGAGCTGAAATTCATTTAATGGAGAATCCTGTATCAAATGGCAGGAGGTGCTTGTCAGAGAAAAAACATCAGTTTCACCCTCTAAGAGGCTGTCTATCTCCTTGTTCAGAAAGCATGAAACCTGAATTTTGGTCCCATATAGTTTATAATCACGAGCAAGTCAGAAATCACAAGAAGCATATTCCGAAGCACTGTCCCTTTCTATGAATGGTAACAGCTGTCTGCTGTCTTCCCTGCAGTCCTGACATTTGTATGGTATTTTATTCTGAATTGCTCATTTAAGCCTCGTCCAACCTTGTGAAGTGGGTGGGTGTTTCATCTTTGTGAAGAAATGGGCCTAGAGAGATGGGACAACCCCTTTGTCCTCATGCTGCTTGAATGTGAGAGAGCCCGGTCTACCCTGTTAAACCCACGAATTTGCTGCCAGGTTGGCTGCAGGATTTTTACATCCCTTCCAGATACGAATTGAATGTCAGCTGTACGTTGATGGTTGATGTCCCACTCTGTTATGACTCTGAAGGTTGAGTTTGGTGTCACTTTGGGTGGGTTTGTGGGTGAATGGGTATAGCAAGGTAAGTAGACTTTGTCTTTCAATTTAAACAGTTGCTGGATTACACAATCATTGGCTTTAAATTCTGATCAGAAGTGCTGTTGGTTTTCTAGAAATGCTGCCTTGTGACTGTGTTGTTTCCTCTTTCATAGTGTACGAATTATTTGCATTCATCAGTCACATGGGAACATCTACAATGAGTGGCCATTATGTTTGCCATATCAAAAAGGAAGGAAGGTGAGTCTTTTTAGAAGGTAAATAATACATGTGTTTTATTGAGCGATAGGCACTGTACTAGGTGCTTCATATGTTATCACATGTAGCTTTCACAATGGTCTTGTAGGATATACTCTTAAGACTATTTAAGACACTGAGGCTCAGGGAGACCAAATAGCTTGATCTTAGCTAGTTATTTCTTGGGTCAGAGCTGGTATCCAATGCCGCTCTCAACCATCATGCCATCATACCAAGGTAATTTTCCACAGTAAAGATGCATCCTACAGCAGAATGTATGTCATATTGGAAACCTCCATAGGATTGCCAGATTAAGCAAAATAATAATAATAATAAATAATAATAATAAAGGAAAACCAGTTGCCCTATTAAATTTGAATTTCAGGTAAAGGTAAGTGAATTACTTTTTGAGTAAGTGAATTACTCAAATATTGCACGAGACATACTTATACTGAAATATAATTTGTTGCCTACCTGAGATTGAGATTTGACGGGGTATCCTGTGTTTTATTTGGCAACACTGAGCGGTCAGTGTCTTGCTTTATGGCAGCCTTGCAGTAGGACTCATGGCATCTTAAGTAGAATTGTTAGGTGTGTGGTGAACTGGGAATGAGACTGGTTTCCTCCCGGGAGCTCCCCACTGAGTGGCCTGGGGGTTGGCACTCCTGCTCAAGGCAGTGCTTGGGCCCTGTGGACGCTGAAGAAACATGTGACCTTGGCCTCTCCTAGAGGATGTTGACCTCTCACCCCATGCCTCGCACTGCAGCAGTGACCAGTTCTCACCCAGCATCGATTGTGTTCCTTTTTGCCGTATCTTTTGGTCTTGTTTCCACTTGATTCATAAAATAGTTGAGCACAGAGACTTGATTTATAGTGAATTCCTTTTATTACCCGGCCTGATAGCTCTTTTAAAAATGCTTAAGAGTAATGGTTTAATTATAATTTAAAAAGCAATAAAATTCATCATAAGGAGTTAGTACAATATAAACACATACAAAAATATGTCATCTGGAAGCCTAGGGATAGTCAATGTTTATATTTGGATATATTTCTCTTTGTTTTATTGTTTTCATTGGGAGAGGGTGTGTAAGTCTATACACATACATACTACATATAACTATGCATATGTATTTATAACATTACTAAAAGTTTAATGTACATAACAGATATAATTTCATAACCTGCTTTTTCTCACTTTGTATTATATTGCGATTATTTTCTCAATTTAGCAAATATTCTTCGAAAACATTTTAATAGTTGTATATTAGTTCACTGCCTGGCTAATTTACTTCTGATTTTTAGTTAGTTTTATACCTGAGGCTGAAACAAACATTATTATACATAAATCTTTGACTCAATTGTTTTTTAAAAAAAATATATTTTATTGATTTTTTACAGAGAGGAAGGGAGAGGGATAGAGAGTTAGAAACATCAATCAGCTGCCTCCTGCACACTCCCTACTGGGGATGTGCCCGCAACCAAGGTACATGCCCTTGACCGGAATCGAACCTGGGACCCTTGAGTCCGCAGGCTGACGCTCTATCCACTGAGCCAAATCGGCTAGGGTTGTTTGTTTTTGTTGTTGTTGTTTCTTAAAGAAACAGTTTATTTTTTATTTTATTTTTAAATATATTTTTATTTATTTCAGAGAGGAAGGGAGAGGGAGAGAGATTGAAACATCGATGATGAGAGTCATTGATTGGCTGCCTCCTGCATGCCCCCTACTAGGGATTGAGCCTGCAACCGAGACATGTGCCCTTGACCAGAATTGAACCCAGGATCTTTCAGTCCTCAGGCCAACATTCTATCCACAGAGCCAGACTGGTTAGGGCTCAATTGTTTTTCATTTGACTCAATTTTTGAGGTTATTTATGGATTTCTGCAAAAAAAAAATTATGAGATCAAAGGATTCAAAATGTTTGGAGGCTCTTTTAGTAACTACTTTTTGATTGAGCTCGAGACTTAAAAAGGAATGGTAATTTCCCACCAGCATTCTGTTCCCTTTTATATAACAAACTTGAGTTTGGTTATCTTAAAACATCTTGATTCTTTTATGCATGACGCAGTAACTTTTCTTCGGCAAAGTTTCCCGGAACTGACTTAAATTCATCAAATGCTTCTGTGTTTTGTTTTCAGATGGGTGATCTACAATGACCACAGAGTGTGTGCCTCAGAAAGGCCCCCTAAAGACCTGGGCTACATGTACTTTTACCGCAGGATACCAAGCTAAACCTCAGATGTACAAATCGGCGAGAAGCCATACGCCTTTTTAATTTGCCAAAAAAAAAAAAAAAAAAAAGTTGGGACAGCCAGACATGAAGGAATACATGGGGGTATTTATAGTTTATTTAAAGAACATCATTTGACGCCTTCTGAAATAGAACTGGGAAGACATTTCTATTAGCAATGATACACTACTGTAGATAGTTTTTCTTTTTATAAATGTTCGAGGAGAGAATGATTAAAAAGAGAAAAGTGTTCCTATTGCTGGTAGGGAATCTGCCACTGGCACGTGCCACCGGGAATGTGCCACCTATCCTCAGTTTTGCTTCGGGGGTCAGTGGTCTGGCCCCACCCACAATAAATGAAAAGCCCACTTTTGTTTCATAGTGAAAATCAGTAACTGGGCTGGGCTTTATTTGTGACATACTTTTTTCATTCAGTACAATGATTTCCGACCTATCTGTGTATACTAAATGAGAGTATCTGCAATGAAATGTTTTTAATTTAATCCCATCACAATTCAGAACACAACTGTGCGAATGTGTGTGAGACTGAGATTGAGAATGTCAACAAGGAAACCTGTGGCGGGTTGGTTTGGAAAGGTTAAAACAGTTGGCGTTAAGCATAGCTGGGAAAAGCAAGGACATCTTTTAAAGAAACCATAACTCAGGAACAGTTGAAAAAATTAGTTCCCTGCTTACATTTTCAGGTATAAACTGGATGGAGTTGTCCCTTTAAGCGCTGTCAAGAATTCACTTGGGTGTGCGACATTTGGTGGTGTGACGCCAGATGCCAGATGCCCAGAGCAGCACAATATTATTCTTTGCCAAAGGTAGATGGATTCTGTGTGTCAGCAGCCCTTCCCTCTAAGGTTTAGTGTGTATTTTTAGCTGATCGCTTCTTACCATCACACATGACAAGTCCTTGGAATCGTGCTAAGTGCCCCGAATTAGTCTGTGGTTTTTCTCCTCCCTGAGCTCTTTGCTTGCCTCCATTTCTACATTTTCTGGGGCCAGAGTCTCACCTCTGCCCTTTCTTGGCTAATCACCTCCTGACTTGCCTTCACTGCTTATCTACTGCCACCCACAATGCGATCTTGGGCACGTCCAGGGGTTCAGATGCAAAGAAACCTGGCATGACGTTACGAGAGACCATCGTTTCCATGTGGTACTTCAGCACGTTACTGGCAGCGTGGGATTAGAATTTCAGGTGGGATGAAAAAGTGGAAGGCTAGGGCCCTAGAGTTCTTCTACTGCTCTGCACCAAGTTCTAGTCTCTGGAGTTTCTATTTCAGATGATTCAGTCAAATGAAAAAGGATTTGTTGCTGTCCGCTTGACACGCCTTTGATTGGTAGAAAGGATCTTTTTAGAAACTGGAGGAAGATAAAATAGAACCAGTTGGGTGAAATACAGCACAGAAGTGGATTATGACCCAGGGAGCCATGAGTTATCAGGATTTGGTTATGATGGGGCCTGTCGCACAGAGATCTGTGAGCACAGAGCCCCAGGGCAGGTCCCGGAGCCCTGGGGGCTGCCTCTAGCTGGACACGTCCCTCCTCCTCCCTGTGCCTCACTCTCTTTGTCTGTACAACGGTAGGATGACATCTGCTCTCTTTTTCCAACTTTGCTTCGAAGACATGGTGAGATTGGATACCTTGAATCTTTAAAGAGCAGCAGGTGGTGTGCCATGGGGGGTGGTCCTAGTGGAGTATGTTCCCTCCTCTCTCATTTGATGTTTTCTTCAGTTTGGGAACGAATGAGATTGGCATAAGGAGGGAGCTCATGGTGCAGTCATTCTCTACGAAACTCTGCCCGCTGGGGTCATATTTAATGCTGACTGGGACTCTGTTACATGAGTCCTTGACTCCCGTACAAATCCCCACGCTCAGCAACCTCACAGAGTCTGGTCTCCTTAGGGCTGAGTGAGTATCCTGGAATAATGCCGCCAGACACATCAAAAATGACCAGTTTTCATGCTATTACAAAGCAAAGGCCTTTTTTAGGGGTGGGGGCGTGATTGAGGATTTGGATTGAAATGTGGACAAAGATAGCATGTGTATTTTGCACAAAGTAAAAATTTTATAATAAAACCTTGTAAAATGGATGGTATAAAATAAGTATAGAAAATTATAAGCGATACAATATTTAATTTAATTAAGTAGAAAAATTAATTTAGCCCTTTTTGATGCCTAAACATACTGTAAAAAAAAAAGTAATATGGCTGCCTTTTTTTTTCTGCCTCAAAAAACAAAGGGCTATTTCTACAAGGCAAAGTTTTGTATATGTGCTATTCTTCATTTCAGATGGAAAATTGGGGAAAAACTGGAGCAAATAATGAGTTTCTTTCTGCTTAAAAAATGTATTTATATGTATTCCTTAATATATATAAGGCAGGTTTCCCTGGAATAAAAGTCTGGAACATACTGCTTAATTTTACACATGTATGTAGATGAAATTATTTGTAACTGAAAACTGGAATCAATAATGGGTTTTGTCAATTGATTATCAGCCTGTTAGGAGTCCTCTGTGTGAGGCGTGGTGGTATAATTGTGAATTTCTTACTGTGTGTGGGTGCACGTGTGAGAGAGCCTTTTTTCCTGTAAATATCTTTTGATATCCATTTGTGTAAAATCCCAATGAATGTGTCTTTGGAAAATATAATGTATCAAAGTTTTTATTTTGTCAGTTGATCTAAATGTCCATATAACTAATTAGAAATCTGGTTTGGTTCAAATTGGGGTATTTTTTTTTAAGGGAAAAATAGTATACGGAAAGGACTATTGGAAGAATCACATTTGAATGCTGTTTTGCATCAGCATTGGTTCAATATTTTGACTTAGCTGTTTCCTCCCACCTACAAGAGAATGTGCCTGACCTTCCCCTGGGCTTGCTTTGGGCTGCGGGAGGTCTAGTGTGAGTAGTGGGAGCCTGGGACTCCCAACACCATTTATTCCCCTGAGACCTCAAGTGGATGGAGCCGCAGCTGCAGCTTGTGGTGAGGTCTCCTGGGTTTGCATCCTGACTCCGCCTCTCAGTGTGATGGGGCCAAGTCACTACCTCCCAGGGCCTTTTTCTCTAAAATGAGTGGGTTAGACCAGATAAGCTCAGAAGTCCTTCCCTGTCCTAACAGTCGGTTCTATTTTTATTTTCCTCTTGGTACTACTGAGATCAGACTGTAAAATATGATGATCACATAGGTTAGATGCTATGTTTTTGATTTGTTACAGCAAACCCACCCCAGCTTAGAACCGATCTCATTTTTAGTGTTTCTACCCTGGCTTCTGTTCCACTTTCTTTGGTAAGTTTCCCATTTTCCCACCGTTCGTGAAACTCTCCACTTTCCAGTCCATGAGGTACGTTGTTACCATCTCTTTCAAAAAGGAAAAAAATCATTTAGAATACTTCCTGCTCTGAAAAACCTCAGAACTACCTTCAGCTAAATCTGTCACATTTATACAATATTTCCTTTTTAAAAAAATATTTTTATTGACTTCAGAGAGGAAGGGAGAGAGAGAAAGAGAAAGAGAGAGAGAAACATCAGAGATGAGAGAGAATCATTGATCAGCTGACTCCTGCACGCCCCACACTGGGGATCCAGCCTAGGCATGTGCCCTGACCAGGAATCGAACCCAGACCTCCTGGTTCATAGGTTGATGCTCAATCAGTGAGCCATGCCGGCCGGGCTATCCAGTATTTTCTTGTTCTAATTCAGTTCTAGCTGTGATCCCCAAATAAGTGCTAAGAAAGTTGTCTACCACAGAAAGATGCATTTTTCATCTCGTAGGACCACCGTTGCTAAGTCATATTATCTGTGGGGAGATGACAGGTGACAGGGGCAGGACCAGGGGATAGGATTAGGTAAAGTGGGATTCTGTCCTTTACCTTAGGGCAGAAATCCTAGGTTACAAAACAAGGGCCTGTCTGAGATGGTCTAAGCTGGTGATATGATTACCACACTGTGGCTCAGAGATTCCCTACTCAGTACGTCATCCTGAGAGTTTGTATTAATATTCTGTAGACCTGCGCTGTTCCGTCCAGTAGTCAGTAGTCATATGTGGCCTCTTGAGAGTTGGCTTGTCCGAACTGAGCCTGTGCTATGCATATAACATGCACACCAGATTTTGAAGCCTTGCTACCAAAAAAAAAAAAAAAAAAGGGAATGTAAAATATTTTATCAATACTTTATAGTGATTACATGCTGAAATGACAATATTTTAGATACGTTAAATAAGATATGAAAATTTAACTTGTTCCTTTTTATCTTTTTTAATGTGGCTACCCAAAAATTTAAAATTAGACACGTGACTCTCATTCTTCTATTGGGCAGTGCTAATCTAGACGTAGATGGTGCGGGGTAGGCAGCGCCCTGCCTTAGGTATGGAAGGTAATTCTCCGAAACATCTAGACAGAAGCAACATGAGCATTTTTGCTGGAGTCAGGAGCACCGTGAGGCACAGAATGCCTTCCAGAAAGCAGAAGATTTCTCTGTGTAAAAAAGCCAATATGTATAAGACCCCAATGAAAAGACAAAAGCAAATGAGCCCCAAACCCTGTTCCTTCGCTTTGCCTAGGAGCCTCTAACTTTGGGTTTATTTTTCAAACCACTGCCAGGTGCCAAGGATGTTAGCCACAGGAGGGTGCTGGGCGTGTTCGTTTCTCTTTAGGCAACATTCTCTTGTGGTGTCCCCTCCCCAGGTATTGTTCAGTCTGCTCAGAGCTGGGCGTGGAGATACTGTGTAGATCTTGCCGCCCCAGACTCACCGCTCCTCTCGGCCTCGGCAGAGCAGGTTTCGATGTTGGCTCTCGAAAGCATTTGTATTTATTTTATTTTGCACTAGTCACAGTTGGTGTTTAAACTATCTCAGATGTTTGGGGAGAGTATTTGCCTGTGATGGAAAGAGAGATGGATGATTTGTTGCTTCACTTGTTTTAAAATTAAAAGCTATTCTCACAATCTGAGGTCCCTTGATGACTCTTTTTTCTTTCGTTCTTTTGCAAAATGCCAGGTAAACGAATGCTCCTCTTTGTAGGTTCTCACCCATCAGTGGAACAGGCAACTTGAGACAGTGACTAATTTTATTTCCTTTTAGGGTTTCTTCGTGTGGGCACCCAGGCAGCCTGGTCCCCATCCACATTGGAACATCTGTTAAGGAGGGAGCCAAGGCAGGGAGGAGTCTGGTGTCCTTTAGACTTTCTCTACTGATATGTCCAGTTGAATATTGGGGTCAATCGAGACCTTTCTGTGGCTCCCTGACTCTCAATTTGCTGATGGCTTCCTTAACGCAGCAGAATCTACACTAGCTGCATCAATAGATTCCAGCATTTCTATGACCCCACCTTTCTAGGTTGTATAAGTTTCCCATGGCTGCTCTAACAAATGACCACAAAATTAGTGGTTGGGGGATGGAGGAAAAGGTGATCAGGAGTCCAGTTTGGGACCCGTTGAGTTTGAAATGCCTACCAGACCTCTATTTGATGTTGAGTAGGAAGCTGAATATACAACCCTGGATTTTGAGAGAAGTTTCCTCTGCCTGGCATGTTCTTTCCCCAGAAATAAAAATGTTTTGAATTATGCAAGGGCTTGGGAGAGGAGCCACATTCACCACTAAGTAGATGGACTTTTTATCTTATATAGAAGAGCAGTGAAGCAGGAAAGAGAGACACCCAGCTTGATTTTTACAGAGGAGAAAAATTTGGAATTCCACCAAGTGCGGCCTCAGTTCAATAGAGGGGGTAGTGAAGAGGGAGAAGGGGTGCTTCGGTCTCTTGGTGTAGTCAGTCTTCATCTGAGCCAGCTGTTCCTTCCATCCCAACCTCACCACTCAAGGACTTTAGTTAGTAAACGTTTCAGAAACACAGAAACTTCCGTCTCAGTGGCATCTCTCCTCTGCTCGGGGGCGAATTTAAGAAGATCTCCTATGATTTCCCACCTTTAGGGCATCTCCTGAGATCTCACCAGCTCACAGCCTTAACCACCCTGGATTCCTTTCTCCCTGAGCACATACCAAGCTCATTCCTGCCTTGGCATTTTGCACTAGCTGTTGGCTCTGCCAGGAACGCTTGTCCCCAACTCCACTCAGCAGGCTTCTTGCCATTCAAATCTCAGCCCAAATGTCAGCCAAGAGGAACATTTCCTGACCACCTATAGATAATACCTTATATGTCTCATTCTTCTAGCACTTCGTAGAACATAATATTGTTGTTATTTTTTATTAAAGTACTAGAGGCTCAGCACGCGAAATCACACGAGACCCCCAGACCCGCCACGCCACAAGACCCAGACTGGTCGTTTGGTCGTTACGGTGTTATGGCCACTGGCCTTTTATTTTTTATTATTTTTTTAAAAATATATTTTATTGATTTTTTACAGAGAGGAAGGGAGAGAGATAGAGAGCCAGAAACATCGATGAGAGAGAAACACCAATCAGCTGCCTCCTGCACACCTCCCACTGGGGATGTGCCCGCAACCCAGGCACATGCCCTTGACCGGAATCGAACCTGGGACCCTTCAGTCCGCAGGCCGATGCTCTATCCACTGAGCCAAACCGGTTTTGGCCACTGGCCTTTTATAATATAGATTTGTTGATCCCTCACAGAAATCTGAATTCTTCAAGTGCAAGTTTGATTTAATTTACTTAACCACTGTCCTGCACTAGAACAGTACCTGTACATAGTAGGTGCTCAAATATGTATTGACCAAAAAGAAAAAAAAAGACCCTAAAACAAATATATTTTAATGCTTTTATTCTAAAAAAAAATCACAAAATCCAAGTTTAGGTTAAATAATATTTTAGTCTTAAAAAATTAACAAGGAAGATTTTAAAGTTTTTGTTTCATATCTAAAAATGCATTCCTGATTTCCAGTTAACTCATGCAAAATCATATGTAGTGATGTTCCACAAAAGGACCTTTTAACCAGTAGTAAAAATGGATTCTATTTGAATTGAAGCAATTCTGATCCCCAAATCTCATTTTGAAAGATTTCTGAAAAGATCTTGAAGCCATAAGTTTATTTGAAAACATAATTTAAAATTACCCAAATATAAATACAATTTAATAATGTGAAAAAGGGAAGGCATGCTTCCAATAATGGTACAAAAATACTACCTGAATCTTGGTACTTTATAAATTATAAGCCAACTGAGTAAATTAAATACATCAATATAATAGGTTATTTTTGTGGTAGTAATTTTATTTCAAAGAGCAACACAGGGAATTATTAAGAAGAAGCCTTAATACCAACAGAGTTGTCCTATGACACATAATATTTCATTAAATACACAGACATATTATCATGTAGTGTGCCGATAACTTTTACACCCCCCATTGCCATTAATTTACTATAGGTCACTTAATTTGGGTTGGTGTTAACTTAGAAACAATGTAAACATTTAAAGTTAAATTTCTCTGTTATCTATTTTAGCTTAAAAATGAAATCCCAAGATTTTAAACATTATTGAGCATAATAAATAAGGAAGCATCACAGAAGAATTCCTCTCAAAACAGTATTTTTAGATTAGACTAGATATACAGTACCCATAGATATACAAAATATATAGAAATGTCTTTTCTAAATAGTTAATAAATGCTTGTTACAGTTTGTAAAAAGTTTACTAAATTAATCATTTTTTTTCAACCCATGTAAACAAATTTGGATAATGAAAATAGAAGAGGGTCTGGGTGAGATGACAGGGAAAATGGAAAGGAAGTTGGTAAAAACTCAGGTTTGCTCTATTTCCTTTACACACTGGTAACATTTTTGGTCACAAACACATTCCTCACAGGGTGCAATTCCTTTACGGTATCTATGCGAACATTTTCCTTAGCTCAGTGAAAGTGACAAATGACCTCGTTGAGTGTCTATCCCTTATTCCTTTTTGTGTCGCACCATTTCACTCAAATAAAAAGAGCACATTTTATTGTTGAGCAAATTGTCCTTTTTTCCATCTTAATATTATTTTGAGTGCAGGTTTCTAAGGGAAGTGTCCTACCCTGTACCATTGCAAGTTCGTTTTCTCTTGTAGAGAAGGTCGTGAGAAAACAGTTCTGAGATGGGGTGCTTGTTTCTAGAGGGTGTTTTTTTTTTTCTTCTTCTTTTTTCTTTTTTGGTATTTCTGTAAAGGTTGCAAGTAGCGAAAACTTTAGTCAAGGCAAAATACCACATGTGAGTTTGTTAAACCTCACACTTTAATTTTCGTTTTTTCTCCTCTTAACTCTTCAATGTCTCCACACAAAGGTCTTTGCTGTGTGTTTGGGAAATACTGTCTTTGAGTTCATATGTGTGTGTGTGTATGGGGAGTTAAGGGTGGATGAAATGGTGACAAAGCTGTTCTAACAGAACCCCTACTGCCTCACTGAGCTCTGCTCCCTCCACTTCTGGTCTCCTTGTCCTGATTTCTTCATAAAGCAGGGATCACAGACAAAGGCCATGAGAAGACTTCAGAGCTGGTCTGAGTGACCGTGAAACCACCTCATCATCCCCGAATTTCAATGTTTTTAGACATATTGACCAAGTCCAGCTTCTTAAGGGACATGGATTCAAGTAGCTCAACCTACCATACAAACAGGAATGCGTTGAGGACATGGTGTGGCATCTACACACTTGCTACATGACATTTGAGGCTATTAAGGCCCCATGTTCACTTTGCCTTATAATGGTTTTCATGTACCCGGCATTACCCTAATCTCTACCTTATTTAGAATCTCAGTTTTTCTAAGTTTATTCCTAAACTTTTGGAAAATGTTTGAAATGCACTATTCAGCATTTAGAACCCAGAACTGAGCTGAAGCAATCAACACGATTTTGTTCAGTAGCCTTCGGATAGGTGGATTTTGCTTAAGTTTTAGATCTGCGTGCCTCTGCTGGTCAGAGGAGTAGTTTGGCACTGGCTGCAACCCTGCATAAACCAGACACGTGGATATCTGTCAAGTTCAGTGTAATGGCATGAAAACAATCTCAAGGATAGGATATTAAAAACAAATAGAAAAACTGTAACACAAAGTTCATGAAAATGCTTCCTTGTTCAGAAGCAAGGAAAAATAAGCTAACCCATGCAGCGTAACCATGCCCTGGTAAGTTCACATTCAGTAGTGCTTGTTATCTTGCATGCTTTGGTTAATATTTGAGTAGGCAGATTTGCGAGGGTTAATGCATGCGTTACTTCTGCACCTGAGGTTATATGCTTCACTTTTTAAAAATTGCCTTTTTACAAACCTTATGCCAGAGTTAATCTCCGACACTCTTAAAAAAAATATATATGTATCTACTTAGTTCAAAACAGTTTATAGTTCAACCAGTTCTGTAAATACTGAGAAGGTAAACTGGGCAGTAAAATCCAGAGAGGGAATGCATTTGGAATTATTTAGAAAGGTTAAACTTAGGTGTGTGCATGTGTAGTCATTTCTAAAATAAGAGGCCTCGAAAAGATGGCACACAAAGGAAGCCTTCAGAATACCCTGTTTCGAAAAAGCATTTCAAGGTGTAAAACAACAGCAACAACCATGTGAAAATACAGCCCGGTTCTGTGGAACTGATTCAGGGGCAAGTGAAGAAGGAGCACAAAGGGAGCTTGCTTTTATATTGCCAAGGAGCTCACAAAGTTTATGGTAAGTGGTTTGGGAGCTCTTGGTACAAGTGGGGCTAGTACAATTGTGTTTAAGTCTTGCTTGTATAGCAACACTATACTAGAAAGATCGATCTAGTACAATTATCTGGACATGGACCCAAGATTCAACTCAGTAGCTCTTGATTATTATGCTAAGTGAAATAAGCCAGTCAGAGAAAGACAAATACCATATGATCTCATTATATGTGGAATCTAATAAACAAAATAAACTGGCGAACAAAATAGAAATAGAGGCATGGATACATGGAACAGACTGATGGCTGTCAGAGGGGTTGGGGGAGGGGGACTGGATGAAAGAAGGTGAAGGGATTAGCCCTGTAGACATAGCCAACAGTGTGGTGATGGGCAGAAGAAATGGGGGCGGGGGGCAGGGGCTCGGCAGAGGTGGGCAAGGGGGGGAAAGTGGGAACATCTGTAATAGTGTTAACAATAAAAATAAAGATAAAAAAAAAAGAATGAAGAAATGGCATAAAACTGTGGAAATGGGTGTGTCCTGGACTTTCCAACCCCGTTAAGTATCACTAATTTGCTGTTTTAGTTAAAACGCAGGTTGGCTGAGGAAGCACAGCTCACAGTTCTCTATGAAAGTTTCTTGGTGAACAAGATCTGCCTTTCTTTCAAGGAGTCGTGGGGAGTGATTGTGGGAGAAAGCAAAGGGAATGGTGACTCAATATGATTAATCCAGTAAGTGGACACTTTACTCCTTCCCCTCCCCTCTCCTATCCCTCCAACTCCTCCTCACATTGAGGTCTACAGCACAGAGAAATAGCCCGCTAGACATAGTTATAACCTATTTTGAAATTCAGCAATGATCACTGGTCTTCTCTGCATTTTCATCTAATCTCCTGGAGAAATTGGTCCTTGAAAGGCCACTATGCATTTGAGTGGCCACTCTTGTAAAACTGTACCATCCTCTGAGAGATCTTGGGCTACTTCTCAGTAATGCAAGAAAGAAGATAATCAAGGCCTTCCCAGAGCGCTTCCAAGGGAACCAAGGCCATCCTTTCAAATGGAAAGAGTAATATAAATGACAACTTTACACCATGACGATAAGATACCAAAAACAATTTTGCTTTTTAAAAAAATGCGTATAAACTTAAGAAAAAGATGTATACAATAAAGACTGTTCTAAGATCTTGCTACTTACTTTTTGGCATTGCTCTGATTGCTCTAAACTTTCACTTGCATTTTAGTAACTGTTTTAACTTAATTTTATTAAAAATATTATGAAAAAATGTCTTGGGCAATAGTTCTGCACCTCCTGACAGGTAATAGCTTAGGAAAATCTTGGTTCTGCTGGACACTAGATATATTGGGGAAAGTCCTACCAAATGCTCTGCAAATTACCAAATTGTGAAGGGAATGGAAAATTGTTCACTCTCGCTGAAAACAATTCCTTGGAGTTTGAAGTTGCTTTATATTCAAATAGCAACATAAAACGGGGGCTCCAAATTTGCCAGTACTTAGCAACAATCAAGTTAAATAAAAGCAGTGCACATTTATCCAACTGTCAGGCTTTAAATTGTTACTGATCTCATGTACGTAGTGGCAGCAAAGCTAATAAAACAATCTGTTATTATTGCAAATTTAGTTACTATTGAAAGTATAGAATGTTGTCATAAACAGAACATTTGTGAAAGTGGCTTTGAATCCTTTGTTTAGAGGTTCCTAATGGACTATAATGGATGCAAGTCAGCTGGCCAGCGTGGATGCACAGGGATACGGAGGAGGAAGGAACGTGCGGAGAAGGGATGCTATTCCGTCAGGGATACTCAACCAGGTAGCTACATTGGTTGGAGGCTGGCCCCATGAGTCCTTCTCAGGCCAAATTTCTAGGATTCTGAAATTCTGGAGAATACCATTCTTGAAAATCTTGTTGAGCTTTTCTTTGCCTCTGAGCCTGCAGGAAAGTAGGTCAAGATTGGTTGTCACCGCTGCCCAATGGTGAATGCCTCAATGCCTTGCCTCCTGCTGGTCCTGCTGGAGGCGTCACCTCACCCGAGTGAGCTTTGACAGTGAACAGCAAAGCTGCCACCACAGTGCCCTCAACTTTTTGTCTTTATAAACTAGAATAGGTTATAATGTATGTAAGCCTCAAGGATTTGTGGTTTCATGTTTACCTGAGGCCCTGTCCTATGTCAGGGACTTTGAATGTAACAGAGGAAACCATTTCTACCTGCACCCAGAGTTCAGTATGTGTGCAGTAGAAGCTAACTCCCCAGTCAATTGAACTATCTTGATCCAAATGCTGTTTTTTCCTGGTTAACTATAATCATGAGTAAAACCAGCTATTAGTAACCAAAGGGCATGAAGAAAAGCTGGGATCAGATTGCTTTGGGAAGATTCTGGAGGAAGCAAACTGAAGAAGAATGGGACAACTTATTAGGACTTATTAATGGGACAAGTTACCGGAACTGGGCATTGGTGAAATTATGTTTTGGTTAGCATTTTGCAAACAATTTTTCTAATCCTTTCAAAAGTGATGTCTTTCTCAATAATTGCTGAGCGCCCAACAAACACAAAACACTCTGAAGAACTGAGTGGGATGGAACCAATGGAATAAAAGACCATTGCCAACGGGAAGTCCTAGTACTTGATAAATGTTCAAGAGGAGAGCCTAGGGCAGCCGTGGGCAAACTACGGCCCGCGGGCCGGATCGGCCCGTTTGAAATGAATAAAACTAAAAAAAAAAAAGACCGTACCCTTTTATGTAATGATGTTTACTTTGAATTTATATTAGTTCACACAAACACTCCATCCATGCTTTTGTTCCGGCCCTCCGGTCCAGTTTAAGAACCCACTGTGGCCCTCGAGTCAAAAAGTTTGCCCACCCCTGGCCTAGGGGCTTGCATCTTTCATGTGAAACCTCTGATGTTCAGGGAGATTCAGCTCGAAAGTACTGATCTCTGTCACTTGGAATGCAAAAGGGTGAGCAATGAGATTATTATGGAACTCAGAAAAACACAATTTTTAGAAAAAATGTATTTATCACTCTTAAGAAATGCCATTTAAAATATTAACAATTGAAAAGGAATATCAGTGTGCAGGGCAGTTAGTAAGCAAGTAAAATATGACATTTAAGTAAGTTAATGTTAACTCATTAGAAATGACGACATCATCAAACTTCCGTCCTGCAGAGAATGCATGAAGAAACAGTGTCTTACCTCTTGCTTAAGGTCAAACAGTCTCAGACAGCACGTGAATAAGATCCGTGTTTGCATATTTACACCCTATGTCACATCTGCTTTGAGGAAAACACTCCTTCAAAACCCTACACTGTGAAAAACTATTTTCAGGAATTTTTATTTGGTCCATTGAGCTAACAAGGCTGAGTTCCCAAATCTTTTACCCCCGCCCCCCTTCCCCACGTTAAAAATTGGAGCAACAAAACAAAACTCCAGCAAGGCATAAATGAGATATTAAAGTGCATATATACAGTCCCAGAAAAGTTTTGATTGGGAACAGCAAAAATTTCTAGTGCAAAAACTGCTTTTGCCAGCAAAGCTCCTTCTCTGGAATCAAAAAGCTACAGTAAAAGTTAAAATTGGAACGGGTTTAAGCAATGCCTCTTTTTAGTCGAGTTAATATTTGTGCATGCACCTCGGCCCAAACTATGTTCAATCTCCTAAAAGGGGGAATTTTAGGGGACAGTTCAGAAATAGTCAGAATTCCCTGATCTGAGGCAGTGCTTTCTCCAGGTGTCGCACGAGCAAGTTCCTTAGATGTGTCATCAGCCGCAAGTGGGGACGAAAACCCAAAGAAGATGTTTTGCGACAGGCTTGCAGCTTGTGGAAAGAGTATTCACATAGTTACTTCATCTTGGTTAGTCTTGAGCCTCTCGCTTCTTCTTTCGAGCCCGACCTTGACTCTATATAACATTTTGTGCTTTGGGATCTGAACAGAGACTGGGCATTGTCTGTAGGAATTCCCTCAGGCTCTATCACCATGGCCTTTTGAACATCCGGTGTCACCATTTTGGAATTCATAATAAAATAGGTTTGCATTTCTGAGTACACATATGGACAGGGATTATTATTTTTTCTTTTCTTTCAAGGATCCAAATTGAAAGCTCTTAGGAGGACATCCAGGTCACCGAGATTGGCCGCCTGGAAGAGTTCTGGTTGGTCCATCAGAGACAGTGCGATTCTGAGGGCAGCCCAGATGTTCCCGGAGATGGCAGGATGAGGAACTTGCTGTTGATTCCGGCTTTTCCTCTGCAGACTGAGGGCAGTGAGAAAATTGCTGACCGCTTCTCTAAGAGGGTAGAAAAACAGACATTTACAAATGCAACGCATTTCAGAGTTAGCAAATAAGACAACAAAAAATGGATGAGGTTATTTTAGTCTAAAATCTTAAATCACCTTTCTATGGTGTGTGGGCTCATCAGGTGAACAACTTTCTGATTCTGTCATTACTCTTTTGTGAAAAATCATCGTTTAATGTAGTGAGATAAGAAAAAAAAAGCAAAGCAATTTTTATTTAGGAAAATCATGTGGGAGAAGAAGAATAATGGCATTGCTAACTCTTCAATGCATCCACTTTTCTCTACTCCAAGAATGACTTGAAGACGTAGGCCATTCACAGATGTGGTTTATATAACTAGGGTTGAAGAGGCAACATTTGGTCCCACTCAGAAACAAAGTGTCTAACTTTTCCTATTAGTGGTAGAAATATGGGGAGGAGCAGGGGTTGAGTTCAGTTTCTTATCAGAGAATCTGGGCTTGTATCCCATTATGTAACCGTAGGCAAATTTTTTATCTTCTATAAGCCTCCATTCCCCTGACTATATAATAGGGAGACTAGACGTCATTTTAAAACCTTGTGAGGTGCAGTCAAATCATTTTATGTGAAAACTCTTATCATTAACTTAAATCGTTCTCAAAGTGTTGTTGGAGGAACCCTGAGGATCAATGAGGCCAAAATAATTTTTAAAGTAATCCTGAGATGTTATTTTACCTTTTACTCTTAGACTCTCATGAGTGTACACTGGAATTTTCTAGGGACCTCATGATTTACAACATCCCACAGATTGAATGAGGAAGCAGAAATGAGTCTTCTTTTAAGCTAAATATTAATAGATTCACAAAAATGATAAAAGAATGCCACTCTTAGCTAAACATTTATTTTTGTTTTGTTTTTAGGGGTAAAATATGTAATTTATATTAACATCTAATTAGTTTATTATATTTAAATGAATCTTTCAAAATTTTCTGTTTAATTTCTAATATGGTAAAAATTCATAGATAAAACCCACATAAGAAAAGCCCTGTGAGGTTCTCAGTAGCTGTTAAAAATGTAAAAGATGTCTGGCTTGTGTGGCTCAGTTTGTTGAGTGTCATCTCATGCATCAAGAGGTCGCCAGTTCAATTCCTGGCCAGGGAACATGCCCAGGTTGTGGGCTTAATCCCCAGTAGGAGGCATGCAGGAGACAGAGTTTATTCTCATACTAGTGGCCCAGTGCCCGGATTTGTGCACATTGAAAGTAAATTAATTAGAAGAAATATTTTAATATCACTATTTGCCCTTTCTCTATAATAGAAGTGTCAACCAAATTCATGATTGACAATGACAGATCGAAACACATTCGTGCAATTGGCGCCAGAGAGAGCTTTATAAGTATCGTGTATTTGCGAGTCAACTTAGCCTTTTGTATATATAGAATAAACTTGCTTAATTAGACCTGCTTTCTGATTTAGCTAAACTTTTTCCAGCCCAGTGAAGCACCCCAACTTCTGTTTCAGGTAATCGTCAGCAACACAGCAGTAAATATCAACATGAAGCAGATTATTACTGTAGATCATGCAGGGAGAAAAAAGGGTAAAATATTTAACTGAAGCAGTATTTGACTATATTCTGCACAGTGACAAAACCTGAAGTCATTTTCAAGGTCCACCATTTCTTACTTCTTTTCAGCTGGGTCAAGTTTCTAAACTTTCTAAATCTCTGTTTTCTGGCTAATGAAAAGAAAATAGGATTCCACCGAGTCTCCTATCTACCTACTCCAGGACTTCTGTGAGGATCAAATGAGATGAGACATGGGAAAATGCTTCACAGACATTTGGTTAAAGTGTAAAATGTTTTCACCTGGCTATAAAGCAAGTCGTGTTCCTGGTCTGAAGAAACTCCAAGGAGGCTAGTTGCTAGGGAGAGGAAGCCAGGCATTGCTACATGACGTCATTACCTGGTGCCCACAGCGACCGTTTCCGGCCTGGGCTGGGCTGTGGGCCACATTTTATGCCATGAGGTCTTGGCAGCGTTGGCTGCGATTTGGTGGGCTGTCGCTCCGGAGTGGTGGTGGGGCCTGTGTCCCACTTAGGGTAAGCTGAGTGTTGATTTGTCAGCACCAGGTCTGCGGTGCCATTTCTTTGTAAATGGCCAGTGTGTGTCATGGCAGCTCCTGCATTGAGTGTCTGCCTCCTGGTGGTCAGTGCGCATCATAGTGACTGGTTGGATGGTTGGAGGGACATGTAGCACATTAGCTTTTTATATATATAGATTATGATTTATTAATTATTGTATTATTTTCCACACTAACAACTATAAACCCACTTTTGCCCACCTGGTATTATTATCAAAGGGGATGAGATTTATTTTTTCATTAAAAAGGGGTCCTCACTTTTGAAATGGTAAGATTCCCTGGTCTAAGCTCTACTCTGGTGTTCTGACTGATGAAAAGGTAGCATTTTCAGCTGTATCCTCATTTCAGGCCAACAACTTCCTCTCCTTACTTCAACTGTACTAGGGTAGGGCGTGCCTTTGACTTCTTATAGAAAGTGTGAGATGACAAACAGTGAGTGTTATAACATTTACACACACACACCTGCAGTTCTAAAGGGGCACGTCCCAGACTTTGTACCAGCTCCTGGCTCTCCTCTGAGCCACATCTCTATTGAGGGTTGTTATTTCCTACACATATGCTTACACCCCCAAGTCAAACTTACTTTCAGAATTCATTTTGTGTCTCACTTGATGATCTTTTTATTTTTTCAGGAAAAAAATGCAATATGTTTATCACTTCACAAGCTTTCCCATATCCAGCATGACAATGTAAGACGTACAAAACTTAGCCGAGAAGTTCCAAAGTTGCTATTTGATCCAGATGGACAGACTTAGCCAATAAGAATATAGGATGCACAGTTAAATTTGAGTTTCAGATAAAAACAATGAATAAGTTTCAGTATAAGTATGTCCCATGCAATATTTGGGAAATATTTATACTCAAATTATATTTACTATTTATGTGAAATTCCTACTTAACCACGCATTCTGTATTTTATCCAGCAACTTTAACATTGACTTGCTTTTGGCCTGCTTGAGGATTAAAAGTCCACACCTCACCAGGGTTGCCCATTTCTACTTGTCATGGACCTTCGGGGATTCCTGCAAATACTTGCCCTACTGAGGCTTACATCTGTGATTGCCAAGAAAGTGTTCTATTGGCCCCTCAAGTATGTTTTCTATACTAAGAAGTTGCAATAACAAAAAATAAGAAAGCTCATCCATCCTGGCCGGTGTGGCTAGGTGGTTGAGCGTTGACCTATGAACCAGGAGGTCACACGGTTCAATTCTCGGTTAGGGCACATGCCTGGTTTCGGGCTCGATGCCCAGTAAGGGTTGTGCAGCCGATCAATGATTCTCTCTCACATTGATGCTTCTCTCTCTTCTTCTCCCTTTCTCTTTGAAATCCATAAAAGTATATTTTAAAAAACAAAAAAAGGAAAAAACTCATCCAGGAGCCTTACAAAAGCCTCATTTAATTGAATTCAATGTACCTACATGCACTTATGTATTCATTTACATCTCTCCTTGTTCCAAAAAAGGACCTAAGTTGTCTCATAAAATATACCTAGAAAATAAGTGAGTAAAATGTGTAAAGATAAAATCAGGTTGGGGACATCAGAGGAAGCCAGGGATGAAGTTAACATACAAAATGGACACTGTGAGGCCTGAGAGGCGGATGTGCAGGGATGACCCTCTGCACAGCGGCTGTCATGAGGACCTCAGCAAGGTCACAATGTCCACAGCATAAAACAAACCAGTTGCTCAGGGGTCGTTCAGGTTTCCTGGTTTTGACCTGAGCAATCAGTGACTGATGAATGTTCTTTCTAAGATCCCTTTATTATAAATGTAGCATCTAGTTTCTAAAGCCTCAACATTTGTCAATGGCACAATGTCCTATTGCAGTTCAGAAACAGGAATTCTTCAGATGGCAAAAGGATAATAACAATAATGATACTGTTATAATAACAGTATCTAAATAATAACAACGATACTGCTGATGACAGCAGTAATAGTCATAATACTGACTCCTGCTAGGTATTGAGCATCTGCGCTGTGCAGGGCAATTATACTTAAACTGCACAATAATCCTGCAAGATAGACATTATTACTCCCCCACCCCCTTTTTTTGAAGCAGGTGAAGAAATTGAGGCTCACCGTTATGCGCTCAGAGCCATAAAACCAAAAAACAGCAGAACTGTGACTTGAACCCAAGCTTATCTGATTCTAAAAGCCTGCCTCCTTCTGGGAATGAAAAAGGGTGTGCGTTTTTTGGTGGGGGTGTAAAACTGACATTGAGTTCTCTCTTTTTTTTCCAGTTATGAAAGCAATACCAGTTTACTTAGAAAACAGAAAAAAAAGAAAAAGAAAGAAGAAAAAAATCACCCGAACTTTCATTACACAAAAGATACAAAGGTCGTTTATGGTCCCTGTGGATGGGAAAAGACAGGAGAGGACACCCAAGTGATAATGAGGAATCCTGAGAGAAAGAGAAGAACATTTCAAACTGTAACCCACCATTTACAAGTATTTCCTTAACATCGTTTTATTACTCACTTTATTGGTTTAGAGAACCTGGGTTCTTGGTTGTGCTTTGCCAAAACCTGGCCCTGGACCCTTTTAAAGTCATTTTGCTGTTTTCTCCCCCCTCCCCACCCCTCCCGGTTTTCTTTTTCTTACCAGGAAATTGAAGGTTCGGGTTATTCTCAGAGTTGCCCTTGGGGATGTTAAGAATCCAGATAACTTGTCCCAACCCTGACTGACCGAATAATAATAATAATAATAATAATCACTAGATGGGGCCTGGGAATCTGCATTTCACACGGTGCGGGTAGGATGGCTGCTCTCTAAAGACTGAGAAACACTAAACAAATTGTTGCTGCTTCAACCGGCCTCAGGAACTGAAGCTGGGAAGCTTACCCTTAGGAGGAGGAGGAGGAGGAGGAGGAGGAGGAGGAGGAGGAGGAGGAAGATTACCCCTAAAAGGAGGTATTTGGGTGGCAAACCACCTTTCAGGCTACTCCGCCTCAGCCCCACGCGTGGCTCTTGGTCCCCCGCTTGCCGCCATACTTCACCTGTAGGCGCCCAGGTTGATGCAGCTGATGCCCAGGTTGTATCTGGAGCGGATGAAGCCGGGCTGGATCTCCAGCGCCCGCGTGTAGGCCTCCACGGCTTCCTCGCTGCGGTCTCCGTTCGCCAAGGTCGCCCCCAGACGGTTCCATAACGAATAGTCCTGATGACAAAGGGAGAGGTCTCTCTCTAACCACCAGCCTCCGTGGCCGAGTGTCCTCCTGTCCCTGCAGGAGAAGGCTGATGGCTGAACGTTTCTCCCGCGCTCACGGACGAGGGCCGTGACGTGGTGAATTACTCACAAATCCTTAGGGACTGCTTTGTGAAATGCCTCTCATTCATCAAGGAGAGCTACCATTGGATGCTGTCAGGCAATTCATGTTTCTATTTTAGGTATGTAAGTATTAATAGCCACAGTAGCATGTCATTAGTACTGATCGCTTTCAACCGCGGGGTGCAGGGAAATAAAGTGTAGCAAAACTGCCCAGCCCTGCCCAGCCTGCCCAGTGGTTAGAGCACTGGTCTGCACACTGGAGGGTCTCGAGTTCAATTTCCAGTCAAGGGCATGCACCTGGGTTGCAGGTTCGATCCTGGTCCAGTTGGGGCTCGTGTGGGAGGCAACCAATCCATGTGTCTCTCTCACATTGATGTTTCTCTCTCTCTCTCTCTCTCTCTCTCTCTCCCTCCTTTCTCTTCTCTCTCTAAAAGTCAATGGGGAAAAAAAATCCTCAGGTGAGAATCAAGAGAATGTACGAAGTACATCTGGTGAAAACTTATCTTTAACAGAGAACCATATGGTTTCTTGCTGTGCACTTACCTCTGGCCGAACAGTTAAGGCGGCGTTAAATGCATCTATTGCTCTATTAAATTCTCCGCTCAGGTGGAACAGCACCCCTAGACCTGTCTGCAGGTCTGGGTCGATCGTATCTCCATTTTGGTGGGCAGCTTCCAGATATAATTCCTTCACGCCTTCCAGAACAGAGCTACCAGGGGGGAAAGTAGATTTGTAATCCAAATAGTCTGAACATAAATGATTTACTATTATGTTCACTGTTCTTTACAGACTGAAAAAAAAATCTGGCTTAAAATACCTCAGTGTATGAGAGGACTATTATTAATACTGCAGTTTAACAATTCCTGCTGATTTTCATGACATACTTTGTTGTATAGAGATACGAACAGTGCTAGGAAAGGAGAGTTCCATTGACCCTGTAAGCAGAAAACCCTAGGGCTGGGTGTCCCGAGGCCTCAGTGAGAAAGAATTTAACATCATGGTTTATTGCTGATAGAAACAAAATTGCAGAAGGGCTTCCATTGTCCCCCATACCTAATTCTCAGGCTTTACAAAACTTGGCACAAGGCTACTTATTATAAAATTTATTTTGGGTTAAATATATGTCCAAAGCATTTGGCTTTAGTGTATGGCACTCAGATAAATATCTGTGGGTGCCCACGGTGTAGATCACGTGTCCAGAGGTTGGCCCCACTCTCAGCTCCATCTTTTAAATCAGTGCTGCTCTTCTGGCAGAACGCTGTCCTACACGCCATCTGGAGCGGGTGCTGGGGACCCCAGGCTCGTTCTTTACCGTCATGGTGATTAATTGTGTGGAAGGGTGTAATTTAATGATGTGGATACCTATCCACCGGAGACTTAGACATCCTCCGGGCGAGGCCTGGCGATCCCTTCTTGCTCTTCACAAGGTATTTGTACTTTGGGTTTTGCTTAATCCAATTCTTCAGCGCGTCACAGGCATCCTGCTGATGGCCCGTGTTCGTGTAACTCACGGCCAAAGCCATCAAAGCTTTCAAGTTGTTGGGCTGCAATTCTAAGCACCTGAAGGAATTGGGGGAAAAAGCCAGTTTCAGATTTTTTTTTTTGGAGTTAGAGTCTGAACAGTTCTTTAGAAAATCTGAGGTCTTTATTAATTAAATGGTAAGGTTATGTGAAGCCCCTGGAGAATATCACATTCATTACCTACATGAAAATTAGGACCTACGCTTATTTTTAAGAAAGTTAAAACTCACCCTGATGCATGCCAGTTTTGGTAATTTTAATAAATAATTTAAAAGCTATAGAAAATGTGGCTAATCCCTGCACATAATTTATTAGTAGTTCATCTAATGAGAAGTAGGGGCTATCATTCACGCTGCTCTACTGTCAATGTATGAAATGCACCTTATCCACAAAGCAAACTGGTTTGAATTAAATCTGGACATCCAGAGATGAAAGATGGAACAGCGTTGTGTAAAGGAGAGGGAAATCCCATGTTTCCAGACTATCAGTGTGGGTTTACGGGAGGCCCAGGCTACGATGCTTCCCCTCATGCTATTCCACTGGCCTCTGGCAAAGGCTTTTTAAACCTTGATGTGCATGGGAATCATCTGGGGATCTGGTAAATGCAGCTTCTGATACAGAGGGCCTGCGGTGGGCCCAGGCTGTGCGGGTCTGACAGGCTCCCAGGTGATGGTGATGCTAGGAGTCTCTGGATAAGACTGAGTAGCAAGCCCTAGATCAGTGGTTCTCAACCTTGGCTGCACATTAGAATCGCCTGGGAATCTTTTTAAAATCCTGATTTCTGGGTCTCATCCTCCGGAAATTCTGTTTCTTTGTTATGGGGTGGGGCCACAACATTAGTAACAAAGAAACAGAATTTCCGGAGGATGAGGCCCAGAAATCAGGATTTTAAAAAGATTCCCGGGTGATTCTAATGTGCAGCCAAGGTTGAGAACCACTGATATATATATATGAAAGAGTAGGGAAAGTGTGAGTCTATTTGGTAGGGGCTGTCCTCCCCCCCCACAGGGTTTAAATGGGGGCTTTAATCAAGTATGGTGCGATGCTACACCCTCCCAAAGTAGTCTAGAGCTTTAGTCAGGGGCTCAAACTTGCAAGTTGCTAAAAATATCTCAGGAGATGCTTTGTAGACACCAGAGCTAAAACTGCATTGAGATTATTTTGAGTATATATTTTTTTCTGAAGAGAACTTTCAGATGCTGTGGAAGGATAGGACATTAAAAGGACCACTTATTCAGTGAGTCTATTCTATGCCTGCTTCTGACATAGACTCTTTCATGCTAATGAAGGCCAATGATTTGTAAATGGCCTAACATTGAGATTAAGGAACATTATTTCCTCATCAGTTCCCGTTTTTCACAGCTCTGTATAAGTCATAGGGGGCCTCTCAGCACTTCTTCCGGCCAAATTCTTTGCAATGTCTATGAAGGTCAAAAGGTAAATCTGAAGCAATGGGAAATCCATTAACAGGCGTCCACCAGTCCCGTGGCTTTGCACTTAGCTTCACTACCTCTGGAGGGCGACAATAGCTGCTTGCTCGTTTTCATTCTCTGCCTGAGTTATCCCGAGGAACTGCCATGCCTACAAGAAACAACTGATGTCAACATTGCAGGAGGAAGGAGAATCACTCATGCGCAGTAGTTGGTTTATTTGCCCACGACAGATCCCTCTATGCAGAGCAACCTGTCTCAGGTGGGAGAGTCTTGCAAAAGGGGGAAATATCGCATGCATTTCTTCAGTCAAATTCTTTTGTGACACTTAGAAACCTCTCCTGTGACCCATGGAAACCCCCGTTTCTGAGATATCAGGTATCTTAAGACCAAAAGATAAGTACACGAAAGTATGCATTTGTGATGCAAAAAGGTAGAAAAATAATCCAGAAATGCAGCTAAATAAAGTTTACAATAAGAAATCTCAAGATGTACAAAATTAACTTGTATAAACGAAAATCAAGCAGTTATTAGAAGGGGCAGCAGGAAATTTAGAAACTAGGGAAGAACAAAACCAAACCCCTTACAAGGTGTTTAATGCCCTAATAGAGGGTTGGGCAGGAGGTTTACAGTTTTGAGCACATGACACAGTTTATTCCTGTGTTGTTATTTATTGCATTATTTTCCATGTAAACAACTATAAACCTACTTTTGCTCCACCCTGTATAGTTACTGTTAAAATGCACAAAATATATAAAGTGCAATGTAATGTACCTATAATTTTAAAGCCTACACTTAACACTTTATATTGCATCATTGCATTTTTTCATGTTTTTACAAAATCTTCCTACTTATAGTTCTCAATTTAAATTTTGTTGAATGGATATACTATTATTAACTCAACCAGTTCCTTTATTGCTCTGAGATTGTTTTCAACCCTTTGCTATTGTAAATAATGTGAGGAATATTTTCATATCTAGAATGACATTTTTAATATTAGCACAATAATTCTCACACCATTACAACAGCAATGCACATAAAAAAGACCTCCCATTACACATATTGTCCTCAAATTTGCTGGGGGTGTATCTGAGTCTTGGGGATTTGAAAAGGTTTGGGAAGGGCATAACTCTCCCACCTTTGAGAACCAATGCTATGAATGTTTTAAAACAAGCTGTCTGAAAACACTTATAGAGTCATCTTACAGTGCTATAAGATTATGAATTATTACACATACCATACACACTCATAAAAATACTAATTATTTCCCCCCAGAATTTCAGTGACTCTTTTTAATCTTTCAAATGTACACAAAGCAGCATCCATTTTTTATTTCACCTTCCATACATCCTAGAATGCTTCTTAAGAAGAGATGGGTGAAAGCCTTTCTCTGAGGGCTTCTTCCTAGGCTCTGGGCATCACTTGCACTGTCCATAGAATGTCTACTGTCTTAGATTGGGGTCTACAGATTCAGAAACCCTGGGTCATTCATTATCTAGGACCTGTTTGTAACCAAGTTTCCTCATTTTCTCATTAATGAATCTGGAATAATAACACATACTTTTTCTAACCTCCCAAAGTTGTTGTGTCAAATGATATAATAAACATGAGAACATATGGCATCTAGAAATGTAAGGTGACATTATTTTTTTTTGGGGGGGGTTGACCTGTATTTTTCTATTAATGCAACGATTTTCTCTTCTACAATGACTCAAACATCTTTTTTGTTGTTGTTGACACTATTACAGATGTCTCCCCTTTGCCCGCTTCCACCCAGTCCCTGCCACCCCTCCCCTGGCCTTCATCACTCTGTTGTCTGTGTCCATGGGTTATGCATGTATGTTCTTTGGCAACTCTCTTCACCTTCTTTTTAAAATATCTTTTGAAAAATTCTAATATTTTGATTCAGAATGCCAGTTCTCAGTTCAATCGCATTTCATTAACAGTGTTTTGACTAACAAGATACCAGGGGCTTTTGTGATCAGTTTACTTGTTCTTTCAACATGAAGTACAATTAATAGTATTAATAAAGGCTAAATACTGATGTAGCAGACACTGAACTGAGCACTGAACAAATTTAACCCTCGCAAAACCCAATGAGATGGTTATTATAATCGCGATGTCCACTTTACATATGAGCAAACGGAAGCTAAGAGGGTTTAAATGACTTGCCCCAGACCACATGGCTCATGGCTAACAAGCAGTGGAGCTCAGGATACAGCTGTATTTGAACCCACACAGAATGGCAGAGTCTGAGAAGCTAAACCACTATTCCATACCACCTTCTCAGCACCGGACATACCCATTCCTAAAAATTTCTCAAATTCCTCTGGGCATATTTCTTATAAGAATTTTCCTGGAAATTACAATCTAGGAAGAAGGACTTTATACCTGCCACTATCCTATGGCAGGCCTTCACAGGTTTGGAAGTGCCGTGGAGCAAGACAAGATTGCAGAAGCCTCTTTGGCGGTCTCTCCAATCACCCTTCACACCTCAGAGAAAGGGGGTTTTCTAACATGCCTTTTCCTAGTGCTCCCTCCCCATGGCTTTCAGGATGAAGTTCAGTCTCTTGCCTACCTCTTCTTGCCTCCACTCCTGCCATTCTCTCCCCCCTCATCCCCTCGCCTAACCTAACGTTTCAGGTCCCTCTGCTCAGCCAAGAACCATTTCCTCTGAACAACAACTCCACTCCCCTGCTGTCTTTAATGAATCCTCTCTCCTTGAAAACTCGGCTTTGGATCCACTTAGCGGGAAGGCTGAGTCAGTGTCTTGCTGTCTGCTCTCCTCGCCTCCTGTGCACTTGCATTTATTACACTGCACTGGTTTGTTTACTTGCCCCTCCGGATAGACCACTGACCCGTCTTTTCAGTTGTTCCATTTCTCTGGACTTTCAGGGATCTGAGCCTAGTGTGGGGCACAAATCCGGGGACGGAGTGTGTATTCAATAAATGTGGAGGGAGTAAATCAATGGGGAGAGAGGTGTCTCTAGACCCAGACAAGGCAGCACACTGCCCCCTGAATACCGCTGCCGAGCTTCCAGGTAGGCAATTTTAGTTTTTCATTTCTTTCCTCCACCCTTTCTTTTGTGGCACCATAGATAGATATTGCAGATTTGGTTAGAAAACAGCTTATATCACACTACGCCAGGCTAACTCCTTTGGGAACTGTTACTCGATGAAAATGCCACCAGTAGAGCTCTGTGTCACCCTCTGTCCCTGCACTAGCGTGTACAGCCCCCCTCTGAGCCTGGCAGGATGAGGGGGAAAGACACCTCTGCATCTCCCGGGTCCTGAAGAATCGCGGCCTCCATGAACAGGATGGTGACTGGGAGGTCCCCTTCCTTCAGCCTCTTTAAGCCTTCTTCAAAGGCGCCTGGCCAGTCCTTGAAGGGGTTTTCAGTGTGGAAGTAATAGCCCTACAACACAGAAGGGCCAACACAGATCCATCGGTTTATCTCCTCATTCTCACATGCAGTAAGCTCTTTTAGAATTTAAATTAAAGTGTTTAATTAATTTAATTGCCATTAAATTCTTTTTTATTATTTTTTGAATATTTTATTTTATTTTATTTATTTTTAATATATATATTTTATTGTTGATAGTATTACAGATGTCTCCCATTCCCCCCTTTAACCCCCTCCTCCCAGCTCTTACCCACCCCCTCAGGTCTTTGCCACACTATTGCCCGTGTCCATGGGCTATGTACTAAGTAATATATAAGTTCTTTGGTTTATCTCTTCTCATCTCCCCAACCCCCAATTGAGGTATGTTTTATTGTGGTGAAATTTTATTTTATATACATAACATAAAATTAACCATTTAAATTTAAATTACTGTTTTTTTCTTATTATGAATGTACATTTTCATTGTATACACTTTAGATTTTGTCGATTTTGTCATTGACTAATATAAAACGTACCCAAAATGCCGCAACCTAAATATGATCACTGCTAACATTTTGGAGTTTGTTTTCATTCTAATATTTCTTTTGTTCATTTTGTTTTAACCATCCCCTGCCCTGCTCCTCAAGATTGCAAAAATACTGAGTTTTTGCATATATTTTTGCTACATGCTCCCACTCAGTCCCCTGAAGTGTTAATACCTCATACTGTACATCTGTTTATGCACTGTGGCCCTTTTGAGGGTTATAAACCATTGTAATATCTAAGATTTCTTTTGTCCTCCCACTCCTCAAACCAGTGTATGCCCCATTGCTGGCTATATCGCCCACTGAGAATGCATGTTTTAAAGTTATAGATCTTCTTTCATTGTAAAAATTTAAACAATGCAGAATGTTCAAATAATCTTCTAGTGTTTTTCTATGACTATACACATTAAACAAATACGCTCATGCTATCGGTGCAGTTTTACAGTGTAAGCCCCACTTCGTTTTAGTCATTATAATTATTTATATTAACATTCACTTAGTCAAGCCCATATTGATGGACTTTCAGATTATTTTCATTTTTTTCATAAATAAATTTACAGTGAAAGCCTCATGCTCAAATCTTTGTGTGCATTGATTATTACCTTAAGATAGACTTCTAGAGAGATTTATTAGGCTAAAGCTATGAACTATCTTGAGGCCCTTGATATGTGTAGCTGAATTGTTCTTGAGAAAGTATGTCCCAATTTAAACTCTCAACAGAAGTCCCTGAGAGACATTATTTATTGCAATGTTAGCTACATGGATTATAATAAAATCTTTCTAATTTGATAGATATAATTAAGCTAGTCTGTTGATGATGCTACTGAGGTTTTAAAATAGATCAAATGGAGACCTTCAGAAAGACAAACCCCTTATCAAAAGCCACTGAGCTTATGTAATTGTGTTGCGGATTTGGGGTCCCAGGAGTGTGGGGCTCAGGGTCCTAGCCATATCTCAGGTTCAAGGACTGTAGTTCAAAGGGGGGGGGGGATGGAAATTGTAATTAGAGTCTGATGTTCTGCATCAATGTTCTTTCTTCTTACCTAGTTTTGATTTTTTTTTTTTTTTGTAGAAAAGACAGTTATTCTTAATGAGAGGGTTGTTCCAAGTTTATGAGATTGCCTGGCCTACTGAGGGACACAGAATATGAAGAAGAGAAAGACATTTTAATGACTATGTAGATTGAAAATCCCCTAAGATCAGAGACTATTAATCATCATTTCCCTAGTAGCTAGTGCAGAGTAGACACAAATAAATATTTGTTGGATTGAACTATCATGGAAATTATCCAGAACTAAATATTATTGAGACTTCCTCCACCAAAATCACAATACAAGCATATACTATACCTGATTCCCCTCCCCAGTATAAGAAAATTCCACATATCTTTTTATCTTTCAAGTCATTTAAACTTATTTCTCAAGCCCTCCCCTCCCCAACTGTTTTTAAAAGCACAAATCCAAGGGCAACTGGGACCTCATGGGTAATTTGGCTGGTTGTTCACTGAGCTCGAATTTGCTGGAGCTCCTGTCAGGGAAATATCTCTGAGGGATCCCCTTGGGACTTGACCTGGTTGTGTGAAGGCTACCTTTTCCACTGAGTTTCTTTGCTAGCTGTATAATGACTACCTGTGAGATACAGTCCTAAGCCCTGCTTCATTCCCCTGCCCATTAATATCACTTCTGTCAGCTCATCTATGTGGCTCATGGGACTGACTAACAAAAAGCATTGTGGGATTAGCCCAGGTCTTGTTCCAACACACCCTCAAAGTCAGCTAGGCAAGCAGACAGGATCCAAGCTGTAGTTGACTGCCAAACTGTCTGTATCAACATTGATAAAAATAAGGGTATTCCATTCCAGCTTTGCTGCTCTGACACATTGTTTGATTATATTGCTTTCATCTACCAGAATTTCTCCTAGATCTGATTGATATTAAATTGTCTGTTTGATTCTTAGATTTTTTTTCACAAAATGATTACCAACTAATGTATAATTATATGATTCAGAGAGATTGAGAAAACATGTCAGCATATATAAGAAGAGAATTGGTCACCTTCTCGCTAGCTGAAATTGTAACTTGGTTCTGGGCTTCTTGGTTCTCGGATATCCAGTTCCTCCGGGCCATTTCTTCCCATTCTGCTTGCATCTTATCCCAAAACTCTGTATCTGACTAGGAGACAGGAAAAATCAAGAGAGATGGATTTAAGAGCATGCTCGATCGTTTGGGTTATTTCCAGAAAGACAGTTTTCCTTATGGATCAAAATGATACTCATAGTCGAAGAGTTTCTGGGGGGTCCTCAGAGGTCAGAGTGTTGAACTGAATGAACTGTGACTTTCCCCAGCAGGAAAATCGCTATCATCTGAAGCTCCTGGATCATTTAGACCAAATTCAGCTAAAAATCCATTACTTGACCAGACACAGGTTTTAGGAAGGGTGGCCTTTCCTCCTAGGATATGAGGAGCTAGAGCAATAGCTTAACAGCTTTGGGACTGGGTAGGCAGTGACTTGGTGAGGCAGTTGGCTATGGACAAAGAAAAGTAACATTAGTTGATCCTACTCTGCACCATGCACTGTGCTGGGAGAAATGTAATCCTAGAAGGCTATGGTCACAAAGCTAGGGTTGCATAGGATTTGACTCCTAGTCTGGCTTCCAAGGTCAGGCTTATCACCTTATGATAAACCTGGCCTCCTGAAGCTAAAGAATGAAGGACCCTGGCTTTGTGAACTTGACTGAGTCATCTTCAAGGTCTTTTCTATGGAAGGATAATTTTTAAAAAATCACTTATTTTTTTTACAGTTTTTTTTTTTAATCTTTCAAAAGGGAAACCTGTTTTTACTTCAGAGGAGATCTGTGTTCTGGATGGAGGCAGAATTTTTCTCCAAGATCTGTTCCAGGTTGGCTTAGGTGTCCTGGGAGAGGAAAAAGGGGCAAGTGTCTTAAAGAACTTAAGAGAGGAAGGGGAACTTCCCAGGGGTGGGGAGAGAAGAGGTGGTAGGTTCTGAGATGAGTGAGAGACTGGTGCTTAGTTTTTAGGTATTTCCCTAGCAAATTAGACTGACCTCCTAGGGGATGACAGAGGGGATGACTGGGGGAGAGGCCTGACTTGAACTCTGATCTCCATGTGTCAGGGAATAGAGAAAAAATTGAATTTTAAGGAGCCACTTGGGGCTTGGCTGGCTGTTAGCAGCAGCAAGGCAAATAAGAAAGTGAAGACTCATCCTTGTTTTCTGGCAGCACAAACGCTTCCCAGATTTGGTGTCTGAGACTAAATTACCTTCCCAGTGTGGCAAGAGAGGTGCTTGGAAACCATCTTATTGTCTTTTAAAGAAAACAAAGAAATGGACATTTCCTGAACACCCAAGTCTGGGGCTGAGATCCATACTCTAGCTGCAAATCTCAATTTCTATGATTCTAAGTCCTGTGACTTGTTGACACACCATCAACTTGATTTGAGGTTGCTTTTCGCCTTTGAATCCTCCCAGTCTCACCTTCCACACCACCCTCATGCCTGGTGGTGGTTGTGCTGTGGCGGGAACTCTTCAAAGCTGCTTGGAATGATAGATATAACCTTATTTCTTCTGCATACAAATGTTCAGGGAATAAAGGTAAACACAATGTGACTAATCCCAGGCTACTAAATAAATAGTAGATCTTGCTCTCTTCCTTTATCGTATCCAGAATTCTCATTCCTACCACAGTGCTCAGTGGGGGCCTCCCTTCAACGAAGGCTCAGGGCAGCAGGCATCTTGAGATCTATGATTGGGATGCTAGAAGCACATGGAATGACCACGTCGCATCCAGGTTAAAATTGGGAATAAAATTCAAAATTTTTTTACAATGAGTGGTTTTAGTAGAACACCAAATTGTGCAAACAATGATCTCAGGTATACAAAGGCAATGGCTAGATAAACTACTTGAAGGAAATATGCTACCACGCTAAGAGTAATCTCTTTGAATGAAGGGACAATGGGTGATGCTTCTCCTGCTTCTTTACATTTTTCCATACTTTCTGAATTTTCTGATTTTGCATTAATTTTACAATAATAAAGGTTAAAAACAACAATAAAAATACATTAGCTTTCCCTTTTTAGTACCATGAAACCTGAACACTTAGATACTAAGGAGTTAGGAGAAATTTTTTTGGAGTCTCATTGTCTGCCTTGAATAGCTTTTCAAAGATGCAGGCTCATCCTGTCTTCATAGATGCTGACAGAAATCTGTCAAGTGAACTTTACAATGTTTACTGACTTTCCCAAGCCCCCTGGTGGGTAATGTGAAGTGCCAATGACTTCCAGTACTTTTTAAGGCAGTTACTTGTTCCCCTATTGAGGTTCTTCAGAATTTAAAGCGATTACAAGTCTTTTGAAGGAAGGAACGAGAAAGATTTTATAATGTGTGCATCTGGGTTATAAAAAGATACATCACTTTCCTGCAGTTTCAAATGCGAGCAGGGGGTGCATAAATAAAACTACTGTGGGCATCAGAGGAACCTCAGCTCAGAGAGGGGGAGGGGCTGCCCGGCTCTCATTTAATGATACACACCAGGCCTTACTGTTACCACTTAGAATAAGTTCTGACTAATTAGAGTGCACAGCACAGTTTCATTTAATTACAGAAGACTATTTTTAGCACAATCAATTTTCATCCAGCCTCAAAATCCAGACTTCATTCACCTAACCGCAATTAACACTGCTGCTTTTTTTCTATTTCTAATCAGTTTCAAGAAACCTGAGACATATTTGAATTTTAAACATTTTAGACAGGACTGAGGGGATTTAATATATTGATGATTTTCTTAGTTGTCCTGATATTTTGGTAGGTTTTTTTTTTAATATTCCACAGGTAATAAGTTATATGCTTATACCAGAAATGAGCTATTGTTGCAAACCATTTTCATTTTCAAAAATAGCTTGCTGATGATATCAATGGTATTCTTAAAAACTTGGGATATGCAGTATGATGGTTAAGAACAGCAGCTCTCTCCTCAGACGAACCTGGGAACAGATTCTGGCTCCATCACTAACCTTCTGCAAGTACTATTACCTCCCCAGGTCTCATTTTCCTTAGCTTTAAAAGGAAGATATATAATAGTGATCTTGGTTACTTGTTATGAGCACTAAATGAGAAAATGTAAATGTGGCATATAGCGCATGGTAAATGCTCAATAAAAGTACGTGTTCTTGTTAGTGTTTTTCCAGCATTGAAAACTATATATATATAAAAAAACGAACGAAAATCACCCACAATATCAAAGATCAAATATCTCTATTTGGTGTTTTAATTACATATTCTTTTCCAGATATCTTTCCATTAGTCATATACATCTTTCCCTTCTAATTATTAAAAAAGAGGAGGAAAGTTAAGAATGTTGTGGCAAAAATGGACTGTTATATAGCAATTAAAATGGTACTTATGAAGAACTTCTTACAACCTGGACTAGCTTTTGAGTTATAATGTTTCTTGATAAGTAATATGATCACAATGATAGAAAACAACAAATAACATGCCGGGGAAGCACCAATAGCACTCCTTTCATGGGATGGGATTATGAATAATTTGCAGCCATCACCTTTCCTTGTACTTTCAATATTTCCCAAATTTTCTATTACTAGCATGTGTTATTCTGGTGAAAAAGTGGTTAAAAATGGTCACATCTTTTCAGTTTTACTTCCTCCATTGATCCCACACTAGAGCAATTTCTTGCCTCTCTGAATTCCTTCCACACATATTCAGTGTTAGTGGTTTAGAACAAGAGAGGTATGCACTAGAAACTGCCATTACCCCTGTGAACTTGAGCAAGTCATTTTAATCCATCTGTACATTATTTTTTCTTATTTGTAAATTGAGAAGACTGGATTTATTAGCTAAATAGCTGAGGCTTCATTGTCTAGGATTCAGATCAGAATAAGCGTAAGGAAGTGTGTTCACTGATCTCGAAAAATTATACTTTAAAGCATTTTCCCCAAAGCATATTTGACATTTTCCCTTCAGTTTTTTATTGTAAAACTAGAAAATAAAAATTTCTATGAAAATCATGACAAAATTAAATATTAATTATAATAAAGAATAAGAAAATAAGTAATTTAATTTAGAACCAGGACATTTTAAAGATAGCAACATATTATCACTTCCCATTCACCAGTCTGTTCTGGTCATCCTTGAGTTAAAACAGAAATATTTTAAACTTTGTGGTCAAACATAACTGCTGATTAGAATGATCCTGGCGTTGTGCTGTGCAAGGACTGATCCGTGTGAGACTATATGCCATTTCTGCCTGTCAGGAATCTCACTTTCTTTTTGCCTCTTTTTAAAAAAAATTAAATTCTTTTTTATTTAAAGTATTACATGAGTCTCCTTTTCCCCCCATTGACCTCTCCCTGGCCACTCCCACCCCCTAGCACATGCCCTCACCTCCTACTGTGTGTCCATTGGTTATGCTCATATGCATGCATACAAGTCCTTGGGTTGATCTCTTACCCCCTCATCCCTCACCTTCCCTCATTGGTTGGACAGTCTGTTCGATGCTTCTGTATCTCTGGTTCTAATTTTTGCTCATCAGTTTATGTTGTTCATTATATTCCACAAATGAGTTAGATATGTGATATTTATCTTTCTCTGACTGGCTAATTTCACTTAGCATAATGCTCTCCAGTTCCTTCCATACTGTTGCAAATGGTAAAAGTTCCTCCTTTTTAATAGTGGCATAGTGTTCCATTGTGTAGATGTACCACAGTTTTCTAATCCACTCATCTGCTGATGGGCACTTAGGCTATTTCCAAATCTTAGCTATTATAAATTGTGCTGCTATGAACACAGGGGTGCATATATCCTTTCTGATTGGTGTTTGTGTTTTCTTGGGATATATTCTTAGAAGTGGGATTACTGGGTCAAATGGAAGTTCCATTTTAAATTTTTTAAAAATATATTTTATTGATTTTTTACAGAGAGGAAGGGAGAGGGATAGAGAGTTAGAAACATCGATGACAGAGAAACATCGATCAGCCGCCTCCTGCACACCTCCTACTGGGGATGTGCCTGCAATCAAGGTACATGCCCTTGACCGGAATCGAACCTGGGACCCTTCAGTCTGCAGGCTAACGCTCTATCCACTGAGCCAAACCGGTTAGGGCCCATTTTAAATTTTTTGAGGAAACTCCATACTGTTTTCCATAGTGGCTGCACCAGTCTGTCTTTTTGCCTCTTTAGATATCCATTGATTAGCTGTTACTGGACAGAACTTAAAAAAACAACCAACCAACCAGTCCTTCTATATGTGCAAAACAAAAGACAGCACACCTTGCATGGTGAGGAATGAAAAGTCACTATACAAGGCTGGGTAAGTGCTGAAGTGAAATTATGTGCAGTCAGTTTGGGACCTCATTGCTCTGAGATCCAGTAGCCCAGGCTGGTGAAGACTGGCTAAGCTCTTCCCACTCAACACATCTCTTGTTGACTAAGCTCAGTAGTAGTTAACAGTTCCATATGGCTGCCCAAAGAAGACATTCAACCTGCGGCTGCAATCATCAATGTGAAGCACCCTGCTCAAGGATGGGATAGAATTTGAATTGGTCAGAATTAGTTTGAGCTCTGGGTGCAGCCTGGGTGTCCCACGGAGTGAGGGGTCATTGACAAATGAGTAACTCAGGCAACAGTGAAAGTGCAAGAGTAACCCTGTTTATGAAGCGATTTACCTAGGAAAGCAGGGCTCTGAGGGGTGATGAGAGCTGAGCAAGCCAGCTTAGCCTTGTGCAGATAAGAGAATTAAGAAGAGTGAATGGCAGTTCCAGGGAGTAGACTTTTATCAAACGTGATATGAAGCTGCCTGAAAATGGAGTGGGCTGCTTCCTCCTCAGGATGGATGCTCCAACATTAGAAGTCTTCAGAAACAGAATAACCAATGTGAGGAGTGTTTGTAAAGACAACTCACAGATTAGCTGGAGGATTGACCCAATAAATTCTGCATTCTCTTACAACCCCAAAAGTCTCTGGTTGTAACACTAATAATGAATTGACTTACTGAGTAAACAGGAAGGCTCAAAATGAATAAAATCTCAATGAGATAGGAAGTGGATCTGTCATGGGTGCCCTTTCTCAACCTAAACAGTATAAGGACAAAAACACATGGGCTTCAACATCAGCTGGAACAGGGTGGAATCTGGCTGTGCCCCTTGTCACATGACCTCTTCAACTCCGTTCACCTCTTTGACTCAGTTTCCTCATCTGTAAAATGTAAAAGGTCTCTCAGGGTGTTTGTGCAGATTAAGTGGAACAATGTATGTGAAGTGCTTAGAACTTGAAACATTAAGAACTAAGGAACTTGGTTTAAATAGTTAAAGCTATTTTATATTTGTAAGTGAAAAAGAAGATTTCCCAAGATAGAGAGAGGATGCAATCCCACAAACTGTAAACTGTGTGGTTCAGAAGTGTTGGAAACCAAAAATATTGGTACTAGCACTCAACATAGATTTTCCGGTTGCCTCTGGTTAGACATGCCTCCTTGTTTAATGGAGCTGCCATCGCTGCAGATGTTGGCAGGCACCGGGCAAGTAGCCAGAGGCTCTCTCCAAACAACGTGCCAGCAGATTAGCTGCAGAAACGTGGGGAAGAGAAATTGGAAATGATGGGAAGGAGAGGAAAGGACACAGGAGGCTGGAAATAATACAACACGAGCCTTGAGCAGGATGTCAGAAGGAAACCAAGAGCCATTTCTAACAGAGAATCTAAGGTAGTTAGCTTTCTGTTCTTTCCTTCCTCTTCTGGCGAGGGGCAAAGAGGAATGGAGTATTAAAGCACAGTGAGCAAACCTGTTAGCCAAATGGGCAGGGTCATTAGCCTACTCATTAGCAAACAAATGCCTTGCTAGGACTGGAGTTTCACATGACTGTATCTATGTCTATGATTCCAGCGGTAATTGTATTCACAACAAAGAGCTGGCCTTAAGATGCTCTGGAACCAGAGGTTTGGAGACCAAGCCTGGGTTTGCTGCCACTTTGGGAGTAAGGTTTCATGGGGTCAACATCTCAGAGGCTGTTTATTTCTTGGTACTAGCACTCAGCATAGATTTTCCGGTTGCCTCTGGTTAGACATGCCTTCTTGTTTAATGGCTTGGAGGCCTGCTCTTTGGGCAACTAGCAGCATGTGACTACAGGGCTACTTGACCACAGGCATGAGGAGATGGGGAGGGTCCTGGGGTCTGAGCCTGTTCCATGTGACAATGTCATGTGATAAAGGATTGGTAGTGTGAATCGGTTCCACAGGGGGTTTCTTCTTCCTTCAGCTTTTTCTACGGGTAGTGAATAGTTACTGGGAAACTCTCTAGCAGTTTTAAAAAAGAAAGTATTAGAAATATTTACTAAACCCAAACTATGTGTTTGTGCTGTGTATGATAGGCCTATTAAACAACACAGAACAAAACCAACCACCTAGATATGGATGCCACTCCCAGGAAGCTCACTGTCCAATGATAAAGTAAAAACAGGGGTGACTGTAATTCAGGATAGGGTGAACAAAGGATGCAAAAAGAGATGAAGTTGCTTGCTCAAAGGCACGCTATCCTGGTAAAAAAGAGCCAGAATTCAAGACATTTCACTCTTCCCTGTTTGGCATAATGCACCTTGTGAAATGGCTGCAGCAGTGTTCCTGGTCCCCGTCCTCCTCAGAACCTTGCCACTCCATGACGAGGCGGAGTCTACTGCCTGTCTCTGAACACTTCCTGTGACAAACAGAATGTGATGACAGTGACCTGGTGTGGCTTTTAAGACTAGATCCTAAAAGGCGACACAGCTTCTGCCTCCCTCTTTCTTTCTGGACACACCCTTGGAATCTAGCAACGAGGCTGCGAGGAAGCCCAGGCCTCAGAGAAAGGCCATCTTGGTGTCCTGGCATCCGTGCAGCTAATGCCTCAGTGACCACCAGCACCGGCTGTCTGCCTGTGAGTGACAGTGCCTCAGAGGATCCGCACGCCAGCCTTCAAGCCACGCTGACACCTATGCACCAAAGAGGCGCCATCCCCTTCCAGCTCTACACAGATTACAGATTTTTGAAGCAAAATAAACATTGTTATTTTAAGCCATATGTGTTGGAATAACTTATTACATATCTAGAGTAACTGGAACACACTTGGGGTCAGAGGATAGAGCAGGGAAGGAAGGTGAGGTGCAGAGAAGGGACCTAATGACGGGCCTTCCTCAAAGGGCTGGCGGTAATGGAGAGCCGCAGCATCGCCCAGAGGGCACACTGGGAACAAAGAGTGCTGTGGTCAAACAGCTTGAGAGGTTTTAGGTTAAAGCTATAGGCCAGATCTAGCCAAGAGACGTTTTCCCTCCTAAGCTTAGATACAAAATCTCACCTCAAAACCCAGATTTCAGACCTTTCACGAAGATCTGTGAATAGTAGGCCCACATGTCTGGAAGCAGCACTCTCAGGTGGCACATGTAGTCCTCTACTTCAGTGGTTCTCAACCTTCCTAATACAACGACCCTTTAATACAGTTCCTCATGTTGTGGTGACCCCCAATTTCATTGTTACAAATTGAACATAATTGAAGCATAGTGATTAATCACAAAAACAATATGTACTTATATATGTGTTTTCTGATGATCTTAGGCGACCCCTGTGAAAGGGTTGTTCGACCCCCAAAAGGGGTCAT
>NW_005871062.1:14072311-14075622 GCF_000147115.1 Myotis lucifugus | reverse complement strand
TCTCCAGAACACAGCTTGGGAAATGCTGATGTAGAGACCCAGGGCATAAGCATAGAAAGGTCCATGAAAACAGAAATTGTTGGTGGGATGAATTTGGTGAATCTTAAGAAATGGGCAGGGATAGGCATTTACCACACACAGTTTGTGTGTATGTGACTGTTTCCAATGAAACTCATCTCCAATGAGCCAGCAGGTTCTCGAATCTTCACATCTGCTGTGTGAATCAGAATTCTTCAAGATTTTGTTGTTTTATTTTTCCACAAAAGGAAATGAAACCCAATATGTGAAGGAAAGAATTAAAGTAATTTCGGTATGTTTTTGGTAAGACAACTCATTTGATGCATTTATCTTTTCAATATTAACTAGTCATTGAAAATGGCCTTTGAAACTATATATAATTATATGTACAGATTAGACAAAGATGGGAAGAACATGAGAAAATGAAAACAGTTAATTTATTAGTGTAGTGGGATTTCTGGGTAGTTTCTAACCCTTCTTCCCCCAACCTTTTGATTTCCCTTATTGTTGTTGCCATATATATATATATATATATATATATATATATATATATTTAATATTTTACAGAGAGGAAGGGAGAGGGATAGAGAGAAACATCGATCAGCTGCCTCCTACACACTCCCTACTGGGTATATGCCTGCAACCAAGGTACATGACCTTGACTGGAATCAAACCTGGGACCCTTGAGTCCGCAGGCCGACACTCTAGCCACTGAACCAAACCATTTAGGGCTTGTCGTTGCTTTTAAAATAATTTAAATAAGAGAGACAGTTTGATAAAGAAATTATTTTCTGGTGACTAACAACGTTTAAGTTCTATAATTGTTTCAAGATCTGTGAAACATGCAAACATTCTCTGTATTGGGAATAGTGGTTAAGGGTAGGAGTTTTGGAGCTAGACTGGTTGGAATTCCAGTTCCATCACTGAATTGTGCTGTGACCTTGAACAAGTTACCGAATCTATGTCCCAGCTTTCTCATGTTAAAATGGGATATGGCTGCTGTAAAGCACTGAGCTACACACCAGGGGAACATATACAGCTACAACTAAAGCAAGCTTAGGGTGTCTGTGCATATAAACAGGCTCCTTCTTCCTCTCCTTTCCTTTGCTGCAGGGCAAGGCCACCAGAGAGATTGTTTTAGAAGCAGTTTCCTTTGCAACATTTTACCTGGTGATAAAAAAATTTTACCTGCTAGACTTCCAAACCTCAGAGGGAAGGCTGGGGGTGGGGTGGGAGGTAATCAACCAAAGAATTTGTATGCATATATGCATAACTCATGGACACAGACAATAGGGTGGTGAAGGCCAGGGGTGGGAGGCAGAGGTCAATGAGGGAAAAAGGGGAAATATGTAATGCTTTCTTTTAAAAAAAAATATATTTTTATTGATTTCAGAAAGAGAGAGAGAGAGAGAGAGAGAGAGAGAGAGAGAGAGAGAGAAACATCAATGATGAGAGGGAATCATTGAGTGACTGCCTCCTGCACGCCCCCTACTGGGGATTAAGCCCACAACCCGGGCAGGTGCCCTTGCCTGGAATCAAACCCGGGACTCTTCAGTCCGCAGGCCAATGCTCCATCCACTGAGCCAAATCAGCTAAGGCTTACTTTCAACAACTGGCTATATCTAATGCCAATGTTGACACTACCTTCCACAGTGACCCTTCCCCCCATCCTTTAGGATTAATTATGGGGAAAAAATTGGGCCAGTCATGTTGATGGGCAAGTCAAATTAAAAAATCACTCATATTTATTGGTCATATTATACTGATATTTTGACTTTCTCCCCTCCACCCCTGCCCCCTTTTTTTTGACTACTTGATGGTCACAACAGTTGACTAGATGTGAAGATAGAGTCTAGATCCAGTTTGTAATCTTTGAAGATAACAGGGAGGAGAACGGCAGAAGCTGCTTTCTTTGACACTGAAATCAAACTAACTGACTCAAGGGCAAGACAAGGATTCTGAAACACAGCCAGGAGCCCCCTGCCTTGGACCAGAGTGGTAGTATCTCATCTCTGGGTGGAGTGGGGAGGGGAATGTGTTCATGCTGCCTGGAGCTGATATCCAGCTGTTCATAACTACTGTGGAGCTAGGTAGTTTCTGTTACACCCACCCATGCCTTCCAGATGGTCAAAATTATCACACATTCTCCTTGTGTTTTGATTTATTGGCCTGTGAGGATTAATTTGGATAGAACTAGAGAAATATTTTCTCTGCCAAGGATACTAGGCATTGCATCTAGCTTCTTGGCAGCAACGGACTCATACCCGGCATCATAACACAGAAGAGAAGCCCAGTAAAATGCCAGGCCAGCGACTCCGTGGCCTGGGAGAAAAATCTGCCATGGTAGCACTCTTTTCTACAGAGCCTACCAAACAATGGAGAAGAGGCTATGGATGGATTTATATTAGACTGTACTGGCAAGAATTGTTGGACTTTAACAAATGACATATATTGTATTGGTCTCGGGAGCTATTATGTAATTAGGCACACATTTGGAAGGGTCAGGCATAATGTTTTAAAAAAGAAATACTTAGGTGTACAAGATAGTAGTGCTTTTCTAATGTCTATAAAATTGATTTTTTCATACATAATCTTTTTATTGAGATTATTCATAAAATTTGAATAGTAGCATCTTCTCAAAGTAATTTATTATATATACTTATACAATTAATTCACTCACTCAGCCAAATTATTGACAAGCCTACTATGTAGCAGGCAATATTCTAGTCATGGGTATAGCAATGAATAAGACAGATGCTAATCCTGGAGTGTGCAGTCTGGTGGAGCATAGATAAATGCAGTATACTACTGTAGGATAAGAGGAGAATAGGTACTCTAGAAGCAAAGAAGATGGGAACCCAAATTAGACTCGGGAGTTCTAGGATCTACTGGAAGCAATGAAAACCAATGGAGACTCTAAGAGAGAAATTAGCAGGTAATGGGGTGAAGAAAGAACATTTCTGATAGGAGGGATAGCATGTGAAAAAGCTAGGAGGATTACATGGCCTATTCTAGGAACTGATAACTTATGATGATGCCAGTGTAGATATCAAGGTGGGAGTCAGGGTTGAGGATGTAGAAGCAAGAATGGTCCAGATCATGAAGAACCTTACATAAGTAGGTCAATGAGTTTGGACTGTAAGAACGTGTAGAAGGTCATGCAGATCTTTGTTTTAGAGAGCTTTCTCTGCTTGAGTGAAGAGAATGGAATAAGTGGAACATTCCATTTTTACACTTTGGAGGCAGTGAGATCAGTTCCAAGGCTGTTAGAGTTGTCTGTATAAGAGATGATG
>NW_005871062.1:14032937-14071842 GCF_000147115.1 Myotis lucifugus | reverse complement strand
TGCGTGCTACATGGGTTTGGTCTCAGGAAGAAAACCAGAGCCAGGGATGAGGATTTTAGAGTCATCAGCATGTGCATGTTGACTGGACTCACACAAGGGGAAGTGTTCAACCAGTGAGATGGTGTTAGGATTGGAGAGCAGGCTGCTGGGTGTTGCTCTCTGGAGAACAAGGAATAGGCAGAGGAGAAAGAACTCCCTCCAGAGGGAGGAAGAGTGTGGGGTCAGAAAATCCAATGGAAGAGAATCTTAGCGGAGGACGTGAGAGATTAGACTGGGATGGAGTGCGTCTGTGAGTGTGACTAGTAATGAAGTCATGGAACAGCGTCCATGGAATAGGGGTGGGAGCCAGATCACCACGGATTGAAAGCAAATGAAAATAAAAAGACATATACTGTCATACATTGTAACAGTAAAGAAAACCATCTTTGGAGAGTTATTGAAACTGAAATAGCTGAATCTTCACTTAGCCGGCTTCCTACCCCCCTCAATTTTATGCGTTTATACCTACCCACCCACCCACCTACCCACTTACCCATCTACTTATCTACCTAGCTAATCTTTAACTGGTAAGTCAAATGCCTTATTTGAATCATGGCCAAGGCTAAGGATGGGAGTGGGATAGGGAAAGAAACAGCCATATTTTCTTTTCCAGTTTTTTGTCCTATAGAATCAGCATCACAACAGGAAGTAAGAAGCTTTAGGAATATCTGATCCACCTCCTCCTCCTGGGGATGAATTGTGGGGCGTGGGGCAGAAGAGAGATAAATTAGGAGGCTACTGCAGTAATCTGGGATGAGATCAGGGTGATTACAATGGAAACATAGAGGAAAGAGCGAATCAGAGATTTTCTAAGCAAAGAAATAAGAGGATTAGTGACAAAACTGCATTGCTTCCTACTAAGAGCAAATATGTTGTCACCTTGAATATGTATAACTTTTAAAGAGCTTTCAAATATATTAACTTATTTGACCTTCATCAGTGATTTGTCCAATGTCACTACCTATTAATAACCAAACCAGGGCCAGACCCATATCTCCTAATTCCTACTCTACACCCTTTTCATTCATGCAACCTTGTTTCCCTCATCCGGCTCTGCAGCTCTAACCTGTCCTTAGCATTAAGGATCAGTCAATGCTGTTGCTTGGCAAATATTATCTTGGTTGGAGGAAAGAGCAGAACAGAGCCCTTCTGTTTGTCTCTTGTCACTTAATTTCCTGAGACAAACCAAGTTCATTCTGTTTAGAAGTACAAGGTCATAGATAGTGTACGCAGCTTTTTTTTTTTCTATCAGGAATGAAGGAAACTACAGTAGAAAGTTAACAATGAAACTCTTTGGTTGTGGTTCCAAAAAAAAAAAAAGAGGAACGAAAATATAATAAAACAATTGGTGTCTTACTACCTATGCAGGGTCTGCAAAAAGATACATATATCGCCCCAACATCTAACCCATAATCCTTATAAAGCAGCTAACATTGAAGGGACCAGGGGACCATTCATGAAGTGAATGGCCAAGAATGTGTGTTTCCCATGACCAGGTTTGGGCCACCAAGGGCAAGCCAACCTGAAGCTATCATGGATTCCAAAAGGAGTTCCTTGAAGGGTGAGGACTGGTGATCTTCTTTTTAAAAATATATTGTTATTCCCAAGCCATTATGCTCAATTAATATTTGACAAAGGAGGCAAGACCATACAATGGAGTCAAGGCAGTCTCTTCAATAAATGGTGCTGGGAAATTTGGTCAGATACATGCAAAAAAATGAAACTAAATCACCAACTTACACCATACACAAAAATAAACTCAAAATGGTTAAGGACTTAAAGGTAAGATGGGAAACCATAAAAACCTTAGAAGAATCCATAGGCAGCAAAATAGACATATGTAGTAGCAATATCTTTACTGATACAGCTTCTAGAACAATGGAAACTAAGGAGAAAATAAACAAATGGGACTACATCAAAATAAAATCTTCTGCACAGCAAAAGAAACCATCAACAAAACAACAAGAAAGCCCACTGCATGGGAGAACATATTTGCCAATGTTATATCTGATAAAGGTTTAATCTCCAACATTTACATGGAACTCATACAACTTAACACAGTGGTTCTCAACCTTCCTAATGCCGCGACCCTTTAATACAGTTCCTCATGTTGTAGTGACCCCGAATTTCATTGTTACAAATTGAACATAATTAGTGCATAGTGATTAATCACAAAAACAATATGTAATTATATATGCGTTTTCTGATGGTCTTAGGCGACCCCTGTGAAAGGGTCGTTCGACCCCCGAAGGGATCACGACCCACATGTTGAGAACCGCTGACTTAACAAAAGGAAGATAAACAACCCAATCAAAAAATGGGCAAATGACTTACATAGACACTTTTTGAAAGAGAACATACAGAAGGCTGAGAGACATATGAAAACATGCTCAAAGTCACTAATCATTGGAGAGATGCAAATCAAAACAACGATGAGATATCATCTCACACCTGTCAGAATGGCTATCATCAACAAATCAACAAACGACAAGTGCTGGCGAGGATGTGGAGAAAAAGAAACCCTCGTGCACTGCTGGTGGGAATGCAGACTGGTGCAGCCACTGTGGAAAACAGTATGGCGTTTCCTCAAAAAATTAAAAATGAAACTCCCATTTGACCCAGTGATCACACTTCTAGGACTATATCCCAAGAAACCAGAAACACCAATCAGAAATGATATATGCACCCCTATGTTCATAGCAGCACAATTTACCATAGCTAAGATTTGGAAACAACCTAAGTGCCCATCAGCAGATGAGTAGATTAGAAAACTGTGGTACATCTACACAATGGAATACTATGCTGCTGTAAAAAAGAAGGAACTCTTACCATTTGCAACAGCATGGATGGAACTGGAGAGCATTATGCTAAGTGAAATAAGCCAGTAGAAGAAAGAAAAATATCATATGATCTCACTGATATGTGGGATATAATGATCAACATGAACTGATGAACAAAAATAGATCTAGAGACAAGGTGGCACTGAGCAGACCGTCCAAACTCAGGGAGAAGCCGGTGGGGGTGGGGGGTGGGGGTGGGCGGGGTTAGAGATTAACCAAAGGACTTGTATGCATGCATATTAGCAGGACCAATGGACACAGACACTGGGGCGGTGGGGGCTTGCCCTTGGAGGTGGGAGTGGCCGGGGGCAGTTAATTGAGGAAAAAAGGAGATATGTAATACTTTAAACAATAAAAAAATATACTGTTATTGGTTTCAGAGAATAAAGGAGAGGGAGAGAGAGCTACTGGTAGAAATGTCAATGATGAGGGGGAATCATTGATCAACTACTTTCTGCATGTCCCCTACTGGGAGTTTGAGCCCACAACCCAGGCATGTGCCATGACCAGGAATCAAGCCATGACCTCCTGATTCATAGGTCCATGCTCAACCACTGAGCCACGCCGATCAAGCTAGAGGATTTTTTATTATTTTAGAGTGACTGGCAAGCTATGGGACTCTTATGGGTTAAGTTGTGTTCCCTGAAAAGATATGGTGAAGTCGCAACCTCTGTTATCTGTGAATGTGACCTTCTTTAAAAATAGCCTTTGCAGATGGAATCAAGTTCAGATGAGGTTCCTATGATGGACCTTTAATCCGGTATCACTGGTGTCCTTATAAGAATAAGGGAATTTGGACATGGACACAGAAAGAAAATGGCCATGTGAAGATGGAACAGAAATTAGAGTGATGCTGTCACAGCCCAGGGAACACTTGGGGCTACTGGCAGCTGGAAGAAGCAAGGAAGGGCCCTTCGCTAGGGATGTGAGAGAACAGGAACCTGCCAATACCTTGATTTCAGATTTCTAGGCTCCAGACTGTGAAACAGTACATGTGTGTTAAGCCACTCATTTTGTGGTGCTTTGTTACAACAGCCACTGGAAGTTAATATAAGGAACCAACCTGTGATTTCAGTCAGAGGCTAGGATAAAACTAACTCACAAGTGGGGTTTGAAAGGGCAGTAGAAGATAAAGTTTTCTTTTACTCGCACCTTATCCAGTTCTGTCCATCCAATGAAATGATAGTCAAGAATCCTAGTGCACGACACATGCTCAATAAATACCTGTTGTGAGTGAATGGTTTCCGAGCTTACTGCGATGTACCCTTTCTTACACTCTATTTCATTCGACTCCTCAAGTGGGTTTCTGTGCATTATTTCCATTTTTATGAACGAGGAAGCAGATGTCACAGACATTAAATAACTTGCCCAAAGAACATGACTCATAGTGCAAAACTGAGATTTAAACATAGGTCTTTCTGACTCTAGTCTGTGCTTTCCTACTCCACTGTCATCAAATTAGTCTCCCCACACCCCCAAATTGGGTAGATGTTCAATGGCCTGTGTCCCCTTAGTTCAGAGAACTATGCCTCATTTGAAATGATTTCTTAGAATCTGAATGCAAGGATTCAGAATTTCTTGGCCCTTTTTGTTCTCAAAAAGACAAATTGGCAACCCTGTCTACAGGACAACAGGCAGAGATTAGGTTGTGTAGCTTAAATAAATTCAGTGTGTATTAAACCTTGATTCTAGGTCTATGTTCTTGAACTATGAAGCTGAAAAAGACAGTTCTTGGCCTCAAGGATCTCACAGTCATCTAGAAGAAATTTTGGGGGGTGTTCAAAGTATTTGAATCACAAGTCAGAAGATGTGGACTCTTGTCTTGGTGCAACCACTCCACAGGGCTGTGATTGCAGACAAATCAAATAATCTTTTCTTCATTTTCAACTTTTTGAGAGATTTTTCTGTAAACCATAAAGAGTTTACACCAGAGTCAGGTAGCATAATTATTGTAATTATTATTGTTGTTGTTATTTTATAATACCACTTTTCTTGTATGTTTTAAATGTCCAAAGAGATACTCCACAATATATCAGTCAGCAATAGATGCTGTTAAGTAGCCAAGAGCAAACAACCCAGTTTAAGTGCTGTAAAGACAAAACTGCATTAGGGACTTTTTTTTTTCATGGAGAAAGAGTTTGTGATTTATTTTTTATAAGGATATTTAGAATCTGAAGAACATTGCTGACTCAGGAGAAATATAAAGGTCAATTGTTGGATCTAAATTATACTGTCACAACATTTAAATAATTAAAAGGTTGTTTCCAGAGATAATTGTAGTCCCACATGTTAACTAAGTATTTAATGACAATAAACTAAAAACAAGCTCTGTTTTCAAATGGGAATCCACAGAGCCTATTAACTGTCCAGATGGCCGGGAATAGAAGGATTAAAATGTATTTAAATTAGGGATCATCCAAATCTTTCAAACTAGACTTAAGTGGGTGTTAAGAGCCTATTTTGGAGACTTTCTAAAAGTCATTCAAAATGTGAGAGGAAAAGGACTTTTATTTCATTTAGGTATTTGTTTCTGGGTGATTTTTTAAAAATAAAATACTTAAAAACAATTTTTTTTATAAAGTTATGTAATACTCTTTCTTTGTAGGTGAATTAGAAAAAATAAATGAACAAAAAGAAAAAATAATCCTAGTAATTTTACTACCTAGATCTAATAACTGGGAGCACTTTGGTATACCTTATTTTAGGTTTCCCCCATATGTTTACATATAAAAACAATTACTCATGAACTCTCAGTCTTAGGGCCACTTACTTCCTTCTCAGAGCTCATTTTTCTCATTTTTAAAAAGGAGTAAAAAATACTAACCTTTATAGGGCAGTTGTGAGGATTAAATTTCATAATATGTATAAAATATTTAGCTTAGTAGTTCATGTTCAATCAAATCATTTATTATTTACTTGTGAAAATGGAATCTTACTGTACACGAGGTTGTTTAACCTTTTATTTTGGATGTATTTACATGCCAGTAAATAAACAACCATCACATCATTTTTAAGGACCCTGTAGTATCTCATTATATAGATTTACCTTAGTATGTTTCATCTTCTATTATTGCTATCACAAAAATTTGCATCAAATATCCTGGGGTATGTGTCTTTCTGTATATGAGTGGTTTATTTCTTGAGGATTATTAAAGAATTGCTGGGTCAAAAGGTACAAACATTTTGAAGCTTTTGATATATATTGAGAAAAACAAATACCATATAATTTCACTTATATCTGGAATCTAAAAAAACAAATGAACAAATAAATAAGAAACAAACTCATACATACTGAGAATATTTTGATGGTTGCCAGATGGGAGGGAGAATGGGAGGATGTGAGAAAAAGGGGGAGGGATTAAAAAGTACAAATTGGTAGCTGCAAAATAGTCATGGTGATGTAAAGAATAGCATAGGGAATATAGTCAATAATATTATAATAACTATGCATAAAATCAGATGGGTAATAAATTTATTGGGTGATCACTTCATAGGTTATTTAAATGCCTAATCACTATGTTGTACACCTGAAACTAATATAATATTGCATTAAAAAAAGAAAAATAAATAATTTAACCAATGTATTGATTCATTTCATTTTATGTATACTTTATGTATATACTTTATGTATATATAGCATATATAAAACATTATTCCCCTACCACCTCAGTGTTCTGATGTAGCTTGTTCCCTAATGATAGGCTTTTAAGGAGAAAAAATTTTCCAACACAGGCTGTTAAAGGTATTGGTTGTTATGGTGACCATAGTCTCTAAACTAATCATCAAATCTAGAATCTGATGATCTTGTTGAAGGAAGAGGCTTTCTCCTTAAGAAGAGAAAAATCTACTCTCTCTTATAGAAAAGGTAGAGATTCATTCTGGCAGGCCATCTGTGATGATGTAATGCTACTAATGTTCTTTTTCCTTTGGCCTTGAGGTAAGAAAACATAAAGATTTGACTCTAAATAAAGATTCAGGAAAATTTCAGTTTCCAGATGACTATTCAAATTTGTTTACAAAATCAGGTATAGATTAGAAAGCAACTGACATGGTTTTTGAATAAAGACTTATTTGTCCCTAGATTTTTGTACTTTATTTTTTCTTTGAATAAACTGTAATTCAGCATTATGCTTTTCAAATGGTGACAATACTGGTTGTGTGCTTTAGCTCAAAACTACATTACATAAATGGAACACACCCTTCAGTCAAGCTTTTGCAAAATCATAAACACTTGCCACTTGGTGAAGTTTTCTTAAAGAAAATAGGACAGATATGTCCAAATGAGTGCTAGCCTATCAAATTATGATATTGTGGCAATAGCACTATTGTGCTAACATCTTATACTGAAGAAAAGAAATAGGATTCTCTGGGTACATTCAACAGAAGGTTGAACTCTACTTCTCAAGGCACCATAAACTCACATAACTTCTGTATTTTTCCTTCATTTGCAGTAGCACAATTGGTGATTATCTATCTGTGTATCAATCTAGAGAGTGGAGATAGGACAGTAAATAAGACAAAAATTCATGCTCTTCATGGAGTTTCCAGTCAGGAGGAAGCAGATAAGTACTAAAAAGTACATACATAAATAAATAATTTCAAAAAGTTGTTAGCACTTTAAGAAATAGTTATATAGGACACTTAGGGAAGGCTTCTGCCTGAAAAGGTGATCAAGGAAGACCTCTTAAAGGTCTTTCTAGGCTATTACCTGGGAATAAGCTTGGGATGAATGGGCAGAAAAGCCTTATTGGAGTGGGAGGAGGGACAAGAGGGAATAATAACAGGGGCCAGATCATGTCCTATGGATCATAAGTAAGGACTTTGGATCTCATTTTATTTGTGATGGGAGACTACTGGCAGATTTTAGCTGCCAATATTGGAGGGAAGTGATAGGATCTGATGTACCATCTGAGAAGAGAACCTGGAATTCTCTAGGGAGCAAGACAGGAAGCTGAGAGACAAGGAAGGAGGCTGTGGCAGTAGTTTGGGCCAGAATGTTGCTGGTGTGGAGCAAAGTTTGCACAGGGTTGATAATAGATTCCGTTGAACTCCTTTCGTTTGGACGTTATTCCAACAGGATGTTCTGTTGGATTGGAGGTGAGGCTGTAGAGCAGTGATGGCGAACCTATGACACGCGTGTCAGAGGTGACACACGAACTCATTTTTTTGGTTGATTTTTCTTTGTTAAATGGCATTTAAATATATAAAATAAATATCAAAAATATAAGTCTTTGTTTTACTATGGTTGCAAATATCAAAAAATTTCTATATGTGACACGGCACCAGAGTTAAATTAGAGTTTTTCAAAATGCTGACACGCCAAGCTCAAAAGGTTCGCCATCACTGCTGTAGAGGAAGAAAGGGCACCTTTCAGGTTTTGTTTTGAGCAGACTGTGATGTTATGACTGAACTGGGGTGGGGACGGCTTTGTGGTGGGAAATCAAGAGTTAGGTTTTAGCCCTAGCTGGTTTCACTCAGTGGATAGAGCATCAGCCTGCATACTGAAGGTTCCAAGGTTGGATTCTAGTCAAGGGCAATGTCCAGGTTATGGGCTTGGTCCCCAGTCGGGGTGTGTGCAGGAGGCAGCTGATCAGTGATTCTCTCTCATCATTGATGTTTCTATTTTTCTCTCCCTCTCCCTTCCTCTCTGAAATCAATAAAAATATATTAAAAAAGAGGTTTTAGATATGTTAACGTACACAATGGAGATTAAAAACTCAAGTGGCATCATCAGTAGGCAATTGGATATTCAATTAGGGATCTCTGGGAAGAGGTCAAGAAAATCAGATTGAGAGCCAACAAGGTATAGTTACTATTTAAGTCCACAGAACTGAAAGCGATGGCTAAGGAGACAATGTAGGGGGAGAGAAGAGCACCAAGGGCTGTGCCCTGCGGCTCTGCGATGTTGAGAAGATAGATACAAGCGGAAGAACCAACAAAGGAGACAGGAAAAATAGTCTGTGAGGTGGGAGAAAACCAGTATCTAACACAGAACAAGGTGGAACACGGCTCAGCGCTCTCTGCTTTGTGCTTATTTTACTGAAGCAGATGTCTTCTGTCTGTACATTTCGCATCCATATTTTATACAAGGGAAGCTTCAGACACATAGCCATCTCATCACAGGACCAGTTTAGAAGCCATTGGTGTAGAGGAGATAAAGCATACAGCATGGTTCAAGTTATGTCATAAAGGTTTCTTAGCAGTCAGCATCAATCCAGCGGCCTTCTGTAAAATGCTCCTGTTCTTTTGAAAATATTTCAAAGATCCTGTAAAAATCATGAAGAACTGGAATAACCTTAGTGGATCGCAATGCTGCTCAATCAACCTCACGGTTAGCAACGAGGCAAAACATTTCAAAGTTGTGGCATGCCTGCCGGCTGCTGCCACAGCACAGATGTAACCCAGCCGGGTTGTGGAACCAAGCCCCTCCATACAGGGCAGATTTCAACAGGGTTCTAGACCAGAGTTCTGAAACCAGGACAGGTAACTGTTTCTACTTTCACTTGCAAATGAATGGCCAGAGTAAGATGTAAGGAAGGTTCATGGTGAATGGTCATACAAAGAACAAATTTAGCCTTGGGGCGAGTGTAATGGCTAAAACTGGAACTCATTTAAGAAAAAATAAAAAGAGGGTTCATGTTCAAGTCATTCATCCTTCCTGAATCTGGGTACAATGGTAAAGAGTGTTAAGTCATATATTTTCAGCGTGGGAAATAATTATTTTATAAATGGCACAGTATTTTCAGTCGTTTTAGTTGAACTTGAGTGTTTGCCCAGAATGTGTCTTGTGACATGTCCCTTGCAATTAGTTTTGTTGAAATCTGTTAACTTTAAAATATACGAATAAAAGGGAAAAACACTGAAGAAGTACAGAGGAAATCTGGAAAGAAAGTGAAAGAAAGCAATTAAAATGTTAAAAGATTAAAAATATACTGTATTTAAGAACTCTATAGGAACACATATCTAGGGATGCTATTCTTTGGGCAATATGGTGGTAAGAAATCTTGCATTTCCTCCTCACTATCAAGGAACTTGTTAGGTAAATATATGGTCATGAGAGAATTTAGTTGGGATTGAAAAATGACTGATGCTGGTGACATAAGTTCGGGCAAGGAATTCAACAACCAAGCCCATCATAACTAGACGGTCCCTTTTCCCACCCTGGCTTAAACTGCTGCAGCAGGAATTTAGATTAGACATAAAGAAAATGTACTCTGATTGAAATGATTGCAAGACATCAAAATGGGTCACCTAGGAACGTTTTAGAATATTCTTTCTTAGCAATTGCTAAAAACAGAACTGGTACTTCGGGATAGCCCTAGGCAAAAGTGAAGAATCATATACTCATAGACCGGCACAGCAGAAGAGAGCCTTAAAAATCATTGAATCCAGAGGTTCCCAAACTTGTCTGCACATTGAATCACCTGGGGGTCTTTTCAAAATTCCAAGATCCAGACCACGGCCAGGGCCAATGCAATCACAACCTCCGGGGGTGGGACATAGGCATAGGAGTTCCAATGGACAGCAGAGTTGGGGTACCATGGATGTAATCTAGTGGTCTCAAGTTACAGATGAAAAAACTGAGGCCCAGAGAGGGAAAGGGGTGTCCCAAGCCTGCCAAGGCAGTGAGCAGCAGAGGAGAATGAGAGACCGTCTCTTAACCTTGTTCTGACACACAGGGCATGCATTAAGAAGAGAGAAAAAAACAAACAACTTATTTTATGTTTATGAAAGCAATACATTGCCATTATAATTGTTAAAAAACCATTGAAATTGCCAATGAAAATTCATAATCTCTCAATCTCACCATCCATAGCTTTGTGTTTCCTTCTACTGTTTTCTCAAAGTCCACATGTACTTTTACATTTTTGTAAAAGCTAGGCTCTCCCCTTTGAGAATGGCGCTAGGCTGTTTGGAAAGCCAGGGAGATAGAGGTGCATGTGGTGCCAGGGAGTGCGGGGCCTTTCTGCCCTTTTCTTCCCCTTTTCTATGGATACATAGCATGAGGCCCCATCTCTCCTAACTTCTGCATTAGCCTGAGAACAGAATGGGTTCAGGATGGACTATGTAGATCCTGAGCAATGATGCAAAACCCAAGTGTAAAAGGCCTGCCTTGTGGAGTTAGCGTCACCAACAGCTGCACGCCCATCATCGGGACTCTGGAGGAAGCTGGACTGGGAACCTGCAGGTTCCACTCGTGTGGCCACTTCACCTCCATCATGTTCAGGATCTTGCCTGAATGAGCCAGAACCTCTACCTGAATTTACAGGGCTCTCTGTGTGTGTATGTGTGTGTGTGTGTGTGCATGTGTGTGTGTGTTCTCACCCATCCCAAGCAACCCGAAGGGTGCAAAGGTATTATTTTGAATGGGTTATGTCTTTGTTATTGGTCCAAATAATCACTGGATTTGGTAAATCCATAAAATCAAACTTCACTAATAAAAGAAATAGTTCCAATTTTAAAGACGAAATTGTATTATTGCCACCTGACCAGTGAAATCTAAAACCTAATCTATGAGGTGACTCTTGAATTTGATGGTCACAATTCAATGTCTGTTCACCATAGGTAGAGAACAAATGCTTTAGAGTAAAAAAAGCCTCATTTTGAAAAGGAGGACTATCTTTAGAAGACCCAATGAGTCACAAGGAATGACCTAGTCAAGGAGGTGGTTATCTCCCGCTGTAGCTTTCCCAAGTGTATTCTCTACGTTGGGGGCTATAAATGGCTTCAATAAACACCCTGTTACCATCACAGAAACACAACACTCTCCGATTACTTTTAATTATTTAAATCTTTTGTCACACTTACGTTTAAAGATAGAGTGATCTAGCCACTTTTGATCTGTAGTCAGATCAAGTAGTCAATCCTGTATTTGCATTTTCACTTCAGAGATGTGCAGGACACAGAAATAGAATATTTGATTGTTCATTCCTTTTCTATGACTATCTAAGCTTTTTGATGTAAGAAGCAAATGGTGTTTAATAACCATAATAATTTGATTTGGGGGGTTTGATTTGATGTTATTTATTTATCTATTAATCCATTTTTTACTCTTTGGATACAAGGTAACTAAGATAGAATAAGCCTCTAAATATTTTTTTTCAGATTTCACCACACAATTCAACTTTTCATAGGAAATCAAACTCTGTCTCCAATTATTTGCATGTGGCTCATATATGGTATTGATAATTTTATTATTTCATTTTTTATTTTTTAAATATCTTTTTAAAATTTATTTCAGAGAGGAAGGGAGAGGGAGAGAGAGAGATAAAAACATCAATGATGGGAGAGAATCATTGATTGGCTGCCTCCTGCATGCTCCACACTGGGGATCAAGCCCACAACCTGGGCATATGCCTTGATTGGGAATCAAACTGTGACCTCCTGCTTCATATGTCAACGCTCAACCACTGAGCCATGCCAGCTGGGCGATATTGATCATTTTAATACCTCTCTGCCCTTTGCTCACTTTCTCTTCATGTTTCTAGCCCTCAAACATAGCTGCTGTTGCCAGGGGTTGATGTATATTTCAAATAATATCAAGTAATTTTAATATAAATTAAAATCAATATGTTAAATAAAGAAATCTGAGATTAGATGAAATTTGATGAAAGAAAATATATCTCCAAACCAAATATATATATTCTACTGGTTCTGGTTCTCTAGAGAACCCTGATTAATATAAGATCTAAGAGGATGATAACAACTAATTATCTGGGAGGAAGAGGTAGACACTGGTTACCCCCATAAAAAATAATTGCTTTCTTAATCATCAGGAAGTATTCATGTATTGAACATCAATTTGTACCCATTATGGCATGGTACATTATATGTCTTAGTCCAATGAATAGAGGAAATTCAAGATGCCACTTTGCTCACAAGTTCACTAATTCTCCACTGAACTCTGTATGGTTGTGCATTTGATGTTTTATTTACTAAGCCAATGAGCAGTTTAAGTGTTTGTCATCAGAAGATCATTCAGTATTTTGATTTTATTTTATAAAAAGTCTTTCATTTTGTAAAAAGCAAAATGGGCAGATAGCTCTTCTGACTTGAATACAGAACTACATACTAGAACTATCCATACATTTATCAAAGACTACCTTATACTATTTTATATCTTCATCTATATCTCTTAGAAGGGTTTATCAAAAGTCACTGTACAATAATTCTTATCTATGCTTTATATTGTTTTTGGAAATCAAATTTTGTTTGTTAAAAATGAAATAAATACAAGAGCAAAGGACCTTTTGCCGGTTTTCCAATGAATGCCCAATACATCAAATCTTCATGTAATCTATCTACAGAAGTCTGTACCTATCCCAAGATTCCTTTGATATTTCCCAAAGAATATTTTATTTTATTTTCAGAAGATTTTATCTTTTTTGGATATTTGATCTAAATAAGAATGATTTAAGTAGCATTTAATCCATTAATCTCTCCCACCTACTTCAAAGAGGTGAGACTGTCTTAGAAAGCAAAAGGAAATACAAAGGGGTGGTGGAGACAGATAATCTTCTTGGTAGGAGAGCACCCAAGTCAGTAGCTTCTTACATAATCCTATAGTAAAGGCAGTTCCCAGAATCTTCTCCAATTTTCTTCAATCATTTAATATTTCTGAGGTGCCTATCAGATCTACAGTATATACAGAGACTAACTTCAGGTGAAACAAAATTTCTATTTGAAAATAATTTTTAAGTTTATGTCACTAGAGCTGAGTTCAGCTATTGTGTTGTTTTGAATATGGCATCCCTTCATTAAGCTTAACACAGGAAAGAAGGGCACCCATATTTCTAGAACAAGGAATTAGTAGTTAGCATTACACTCTCACTTTCCATGTTCTTGAACACGATAATTACCAATTTGCCTGTGATTTTCAGACAGTGCTGTTGGCAGGAGGCCTCAGGTCCTTGCTGGGCATTGGTAGAATGCCCGGGTTCCTCACCTGCAGAGGGTCCTCATGACATGGAGCGGGGTTTCCTCCAGAGCAAGTGATTTAGGAGGGAGAGCATGGAGGAGGCCACAGTACCTTTTATGACCTAATGTGTAAAGTCACACACCATGACTGCCACTTTGTTCTATTTATTAGAAGTGAATCACTAAGGCCGGCACACACTTGAGGGGAGGAGAATTAAGCTCCATATAATGAAGAGAGAATCAGAGAATTTTTGGACATTTTAAATGATCACAAGCCATGTCCCAAGTGAAGTTCAAAGGACAGAGAACTGGGGCATGGGAAGAGTTCAGAGCTCTAGAATTTAAGTGTTAGTAGATTTTAATAGGCTCAGTTAATTAGCCAGAAGGATTTATAGATATGCTCCCTGTTCTTGTTCTTTTTTTAAAATTCATTTTTAAAAATATTTTTTTATGGATTTCAGAGAGGAAGGGAGAAAGAGAGAAAGAGAGAGAGAGAGAAACATCAATGATGAGAGAGAATCATCGATTGGCTGCCTCCTGCATGCCCCCTACTGGGGACTGAGCCCACAACCTGGGCATGTACCCTGACCAGGAATTGAACCGTGACCTCTTAGTTCATAGGTCAACACTCAACCATTGAGCCACGCTGGCCAGGCCCTGCTCTTGTTCTTGCATGTGACCATTATACTTTCCTTTGTCCATGCATCTTCATTTCCCCCCATTTGCATACTCCATTATTCTTTTCCAAAATTTGCTCACAAGAATACCTCCCTTAGGGCAAAGGTAGAGCTATAAAAACACTGATTAAAATGCGTACAATCATCATCATAATATTGGAACCAAGTGAATCGTGACTTTGAGGTCAGGGGCCCAAAGTTCATCTTCCATTAGTCAGAAAGTTTGTTATGTTATTAAAGCACCCATTAGAGAAGAGATGCTTAGATGAAGTAGATGCATGAGAGGAATCAATTGTTATTTTTGCTCATTTATTTATCCAGCAAAACTTTGTGGGGCCTTTCTCTGCACCAGACTCTCAAAGGGCTGAGAACATAATGAAGGATGAGACACAGGCCTGCCTGTAAGAGGTCAAAGTCTAGTGTGGAGACAGACATGTAAACCCATAATAACTATACCACACGATGAGCTATATTTGAGTTGTCCCCTGAGATGCTTACACCTGTGATTCTTCTAGCTCTTTAAGGGCAGAGAAGGTCTTATTCAATTTTCTATTTCTAGCAGCCCGCAGTGCCTGGCCCCCGCACAATGCCTGGCCCACAGAAGAAGCTTAAACATGTCTGATGAATTTGAAGGTGAGGCTCCTAGCCAGACTAACTAGCTAAACTCAATATTAGATGCCGACTGGCTCTTTCCCTCCCCGCTAAGGGGTGATAAAGGAAGTGTTTCTGACGTGTGGTTGCAGGCTTGCCAGCTGCCTGCGTGACCTTCTCCCTCCTCTGCAGATGCCAGATCTCACTAGGGATCTCCCTTTCTGGGAGGCAGCTCCAGGCTCCTTCCCTGCTTCCCACGCCCGTGCCTCCCTGGGCGTCCTTCCTAGGAACACTTTGTAGCTGACGGTGCACTTGGGCTGCTGGCTGGGAGGAAAGTCCCCAAGGAATCTCCTCTCCATTCTTGTTCCGGGAAGAATGAACAGGAATTTTTGTGTTTTGTTTTTTTCTTTTCTAAAATTACAATACTTTAGGTAGGGATAAATTTGCAGTGATTTTTTCAATAAAATGTGAGATATGGAGTCAAAATGCCTCACCCATACAAGGCCTCACTAGATCCATAGTGCAACTTGAGCTCGAGCAGTGTCAACCTTTGTACATAAACAGTCCCCAGGTCATTTAAGATATGCAATCAATAGGCCTGTGGAGTTGGCTATCTTTTCTCCAGTAGAAGATACTGTATTTTAGCCCAAACATTAGTTGAATGACATGTTGTCAGGTGTTACTTAGTAAAAGTAAAAACTCATGTGTACCATGTAAAATACAAGACATGCCCAATGTTACTCTACGTCAAGACTGGTTGGTGCCACCTGCATCCTTGTAGGTGTGTCTCACTGGCTGACACTGAGGTTGAGACCACAGAGGCACAGTCCCTGGCAGAAACCAGTATGCCTTAGAATCGTTTGTTTACATTAGTTATGAAAATGCAGATATTCCATTATAGTAGGAGGTGATATGGCACTTTATATGCAACGGTAGGTAGACAGAATGGCCCGAATTAGGGGATGAATAATCAGTTATCTATCCATTAATTCAACAAATATTTACTAAATACTTACTAGGTACCAGACAGTGTCTTAGATATTGAGGTACAGTGGTAAATATCAGACCAGGATCCTTTTCTCGAGGGAGTTACATTTAAAAATATATATATATTTTATTGATTTTTTACAGAAAGGAAGGGAGAGGGAGAGGGATAGCGAGTTAGAAACATCGATGAGAGAGAAATATCGATTCAGTTGCCTCTTGCACGCCCCCTACTGGGGATGTGCCCGCAACCCAGGTACATGCCCTTGACCGGAATCGAACCTGGGACCCTTGAGTCCGCAGGCTGACGCTCTGTCCGCTGAGCCAAACCAGCTAGGGCGGGAGTTACATTTTAAAGCAGAAAAGACAAACGACAAACAGACACACAAATAAAGACAAACAAGAAAAAGCCCCGTGATAAATATGAGGAGAAAAACAACACTCTAGATGTTGTGGTAGCAACTGGGTGGGCAGGCTCAGCTTTCCTGAGGCCCTGACACTCCGGCTGCAACGTGAATGACAGGAAGGAACCTGCCCCCTGAGGATCTGGGGGGAGTGCTCCCTGCAGAGGAAGGACAGAGTGGAAACAGAGGGCGGTGAGGTTGTTGTGCAAGAGGCAAAGGAGGACACTGGCACCTCTGGGGCTTGTGAGGGGATTGAGGAGAAGCAGGAGCTGCTAGGTTCTTAGGCAGGATGGTGACAAAAAAGACATCAATGGAGTTTAAAAAAATAGCACTTAAGAATGGAATAGACTATGAAAGAGAAAGAATATTGAAGTCAGATGATATAAAATATAAAATGGAGACTTTGGAAAAATTCAATTTAGAAAATGATTTTCCTCTGGGTCTTAACTAGTGTTTGGAACTGCCTGTCTCTGATGAAGCCGGTCTGTGACACCATTCTTTGTTGGCCTTGAAATGAAGAATGGGGCACTTTTCGTTCTCTTAAGCATCTTATACCCCTCTCTAATGTCTGTAACTTACCACGTTTTCCTTGGTTACCAACATAATGCATGTTTATGATGGAACGTTTGGAAAATACAGATAAACTAAGAGACGGAATAAAATCCAAATCTAGCCATCCAAGAATACTAGTGTTAGCATTTAAACACACACTTTCTTTATGCTTACAGCAGTCAGCACAGGTAGACAGCCAGTAATGTTTGTTGAATGAATGACTACTTGAAGTAACTTACAGCCTCCTAGGATTTTGTAGCTGGAAAGGACTATAGAGGTGTGGGGACTGAGGCCTATACTATTGATGAAATGAAGCTATTAGAGAGAAGTTGAAATAATAACTAAGAGAAGCCAGGAAAAGATAAGTCTACAAGGAATGAGGTGAGTGTCATGTAGAGAAGGGATTCAGCTCATTCTGCCTTGTTCTGGAGAGGGCAAAGCCAAGACTAAGCAACACTGGGAGTTGTCGTAGGCCAATTTCAGTGTAATACAGGGAAGAGCTTTTTTCTTTTTTAAATATATTTTTATTGATTTCAGAGAGCAAGGGAGAGGAGAGAGAGAGAAACATTAATGATGAGAGAGAATCATCGATCAGCTGCCTCCTATATGCCCCACACAGGGGATCGAGCCCACAACCTGGGCAAGCGCCCTGACTGGGAATTGAACCGTGACCTCCTGGTTCGTAGATCGACGTTCAACCACTGAGCCATGCCGGCCAGACCAGGGAAGAGCTTTTTAATAGGTAGGACTATTCAAAACTAAAACAGGTTTTCTTGAAAAGAAGTGAGGTGCTCCTAATTAGAAGTGTTCAAGTAGAAACAGATTATGTTTGAATGAATAATTTGTCAAGTATGCTTGAGTAGGAAAAATATATTTTGTGTGCCTGGTTGGAATAAATAACTTCTTAGGTCTTTACCAAAACTAAGATGAAATGATTTTGTGAGTATATATCTCTAAATCAATATATATCTATATCTATATATCGCACACATAGATAGATGGATAATTTTTATCTTATTGATTTGTTACTTTGAAATTAAGCCTTTTGAGTGTGAACCGATTCTTTCTCATTCTAAATGGGATCTTATCAATTCTGTCTTTGCTGACCCAAATGCTATGGTTTTAAATAATCTTCTTTTTAATACTAATTCAGTGTGCTACACACAGTAGTTCAAAAGATAAATTTAAATGAGCTCTTAAGTCTGAAAAAAAAATCTACATTTAAAATAAATTGAACTATAGGCTCCATGCAGTTAGACAATGTGGTCTCAGCGGATCTCAATCAAATATATCAGTTGATCACATTCAGGAGATCTAAAATGCATTAATTTTTTCAAGTAAAAAAGGCTAAAATTAAAAAAAGAAATTTGGGTAAATTGTATTGTGATCAGATAAAAAGTGTTCTCTTATTGGGTTTCTGAATGATGATATGAGATTATGGCTGGAATTATTTTCTAGAATATAAAGAATCCTTTTACTATTAAATTAGAAATATGATTTAACTGCACTTCAAGTATGGAGTTACTGAAAGACTGTTCATAGTACAATAATTTCATCCAAATTCTAGTGGTGAGACAGCCACATAAATGAACCATATTACAGGAATACTTTCAAGACTTCCTATCAGTAACAGAAATGGAGATCCTGACAAGTTCCTGCTTGGGTTCGGTGAGAGCCACTCTCACATAGCAATCTAGCACAGCTCTGATGAGTACCACGGACGGTATCTATGGTGTACTCTTTGTGATTCTGACCAGAAAGAAAACAAATAAAAAACAGCAAAAATTGTCCCTTTTGGTTCCCCTTCCTCCTTTCCTTCTTCCTTCCTCTCCCTCCGTTCTTTCTTTCCTCCTCATTAGAAGGCTAAATAAGAAAATTCATGCCAGAGTCCTAACTGGTTTGGCTCAGGGGATAGAGTGTTGGCCTGTGGACTGAAGGGTTCCAGGTTCAATTCCGGTCAAGGGCATGCAACTTGGTTGCAGGCACATCCCCAGTGAGGGGTGTGCAGGAGGCAGCTGATCTGTTTTCTCTCTCATCAATGTTTCTAACTATCACTCTCCCTTCCTCTGTAAAAAAATCAATAAAATATATTTTTAAAAAAGAAAATTCATGTTCGAATTAAGTATCTCATTTTATTTACTATATCAACATTGTTATTGTTTGGCATACTCTTTTTAAAATATTTTTTTTTACTTTTCAATTACAGTTGACATTCAATATTATACTAGTTTCAGCTGTACAACATAGTAGTTAGACATTTATATAACTTACAAAGTGATCCCCCCATATCTCTACTACCCACCAGACACCATACATAGTTATCACAATATTATTGACTATATTTCCTATGCTGTACTTTATAACTCGTGACTATTATGTAACTGCCAATATGTACTTCTTAATCCCTTCATCTTTCTACCTATCCCTCCCACCTGGCAGCCATCAGTTTGTTATCTGTATCTTTGAGTTTTTTTCTGTTTATTCGTGAACTTTGTTTTTTAGATTTGAAAAGATATATGCATCCCTATGTTCATTGCAGCATTATTTGCAATAGCCAAGATATGGAAACAATCTAAGTGTCCATCGACAGATGACTGGATAAAGAAGATGTGGTATGTATACACAATGGAATATTACTTGGCCATAAAAAAGAATGAAATCTTGCCATTTGTTTTGGATATGCTTAAGAGTAAAAAATTATGGCTTGAGTCAAGATAGGCCTTCCATCGGCTGGAATATCTCAGCCATACCTTTTCAGTTAGGGAAATGTATAATATTTCTGGGGCAGCGACACCTTCTATGTTTCAGACATTGTGTAGATGCTAGAGAGATGAAAATGCCAGGCATGAATCTTGGCCTCACAGAGAGAGGCATAGAAAATGCATAGCAGAGATTCATCATAGAACCCAGATGAGGCTCAGCGTTCTTTCTGACCCAGGACTCCAGCCAGTCACTGCTAATCTATCACAGAATCGGCATAAGAGGTGACATCTATTAGTCACTCCTGGTAGGAAGTCCAAAGTACTCTGGTAACAGGTTTCATTCTGATAATCATAATCACGGTTATTTCATGTCTATAAAGTAAGACCCATTTCAGGTGTACCCTGCTGAATTTTGAGTTTTTGAATTCCACTCTCAGAAACACGAAATAAAAGCAATTTTTTTAAAAGTTACCTCCACTGCTGCTTTTGCCCTTTCAAATTCCTCTTCTAAGGAGTGGTTTCTGGAGAGTAATGCACTTCCCCAGCGCTGTTCTTTGGTCAGTCGAGCCTGAAATGAACCAAACACATGGTGTTATAATATTGGAATCACATAGCACAAAAGTACAAATGTTTTTCCTTTTTCCATATTCCCCTAGAGTTTGGCAGCACTGCAACGGATTTTGGAATACTTTGCAAGCATGATGTTGCCCAAACTGGAATGGTGCCAAAAAGAATCAAACGCAAGCATGATTCTTTTTAAAAAATATATACTTGTATATATTTTCATTGATTTCAGAGAGGAAGGAAGAGGGAGAGAGAGACAGAAACATGAATGATGAGAGAGAATCATTGATTGGCTGCCTCCTGCACGCCCCACACTGGGGATCGAGCCCTCAACCCAGCCATGTGCCCTGACCAGGAATCGAACCTGACCCTCTGATTCACATAGGTTGATGCTCAACCATTGAGCCAAGCTGGCCAGGCATGCATGATTCTTCTCACAGGGTCTTAGGCCTGGTCATACTAAAAACAACACCCAGGCCCAACCTCCCGAAGTTTTAACTTTAATTGGTCTTGGTGCCAGGCATTAATCTTTTTGTAAGTCTCCCATATGATTCTAGGATGCAGCTAGAATGGAGAATCTCCACTGGAAGACGAGACTAGCTGATATTCAAGCTTCCAGCTGGTTAGAAGGACCAGTCTCGGGTAAAACTGTGGGAGCTGCAGAGATGAAAGCTGGCAGCTGGGTCTTTCTCTTTAAATATGCAGCAGGTCCTCATTCTGGATTCTTTTCCCATTGCCTTCCCTCTATTGGCACATTTGTCTAATGCTCCATTTCCTTAGGACATTGCTCTCTGTTAAATAATAGTCACTTAGATAAAATCATGTCTGATAGCTCCAACTGCTTTGTCACAATTAACAGGCAAGTGCTACACGGCTTAGTTAAATGAAAATATTTCCAGCCCCCGCCCCCCCCCCAAAGAATCTGCTGGAATTTTTTAAAATGGTACTACTTTTAAATTTGACAAATAATAAATACTTTCTTTTGGGAAAAAAATTAATTATGGAAAATAAGAGGTGCACCTCTAGACTTTTCTTTGCAGTTACATATATATTTATGCACTGATGGAACATCATAATGTGTTTCAAAATTTTGAAACATAAATGATACGCTATTCTGTAGCTTACTTTTTTCTACTTAGCAATATATCTTGGAGAGTCTCCACAATTTGTATGTGTCAATCTACTTCACTCTTCCCAGGGATTTCCTAGCACTAGTAAGTACCATGTACTGTAGTTTGTTCAGAACTCTCTCCAGGAGTAATCAGGATGTTTCCAAATTTTCTCCATTTAATTATTTGTTTTCTTGTCTACCTTCTGACTCTACTGTAGGATCCATGCAGGTAAGAATTTGTCTGGAAACTTTTGTACTGCCCCATCCCAAGCTCAGGGCCTGACAAGTGATTCGTGCCGCAAGGATGCCTGTGGATGGATGGATGGCAGGCTGAGGGAGTGCACTGATAAGGCAGTTGGGCCCTGGGGAATAGGAGGAGACAGGCTTGTGGCATGAAGTATCCCACCCCCCTTCTATCTGGGCAGGGAGGCTCCTTGGCCATGTGTTAGACTGCTGTCTTGCAGGAATGCTCAACCCCAGCTTCTACGGGAATCACTGCACAGGCCTGGGTCCCACCCCAGACCAATGAAATAGAATCTCTGGGGCTGGACCTGGGCATTAAAAGTTGGAAAAACTCCTCTGGTGATTTTGAAAAGCAGTCATGTTTGAAAACCACTGTTCTATAGCACAACTGTTCTTCACTCAGCACTTTCCACCTAACTTGGCAAACTCCTTTTGGCCCTCCTTTCCCAACTGGTTATATAAGTCCCTGTCCCTCAATCCTTTGCTTTAGAACCAACTCTCTTGTCTTCCTGCCGGTTCCCCATCAATGAAATAAACAAATGAGTGAATTTTAAACTGTGGATCCATAGTCAAACACGAACTTTGTGCATTTTTATAATGATGTCATGGATGAGCCATGAATGGCATTAGAAGAAAAAGAAAGCATCAATATTTTTGTTCCAAGCCACCTCCTTTCATTCGAGGCACTTTTCTCTGGTGAAACACGATCTGTCTGTCCTGTGAAGCTGACCTAACAGGGCTCCATTACTGTCACCGGCTTCCCTTCATCGATGTTTCATGACACAAGTGGATTATGAATCACAGATGCAAAGGGAGCCACACATGAGGGAGAAGAGGAGCATCTCTCTCAGGAGCCTAGACTTACAGTTCATATTCTCATTATCACTTAAAACAGCAAATATAAATAGATTCTCACTGAGCAAATGAGATGTTGTTTTGACAGTACAATGGCTATTTACAAGAGCTGTTTCCCACATTGTTAGAAAGGCTTTGGAATATTACTAAACAAATGTTATCTACTTCACATGGTAAAGCCATCTATTTTGGCCAGAGAAGCACGAGATAAACATTATAAACTATAGGCAAATACTGAATGTACACAGAGGCAGTTTTCAAGCTGAGATTAGTATGCAACTAAAGGTTATAGGCAAACCTGTGATGTGGGAAAACATATGTAAGTAACGCTTGTAAATCGCTTAGTATTTACCAAGAGGAATGATAAACCAGACTATTACACCTATAAGTTTCAGTTGCAGCTGTTTTGGTAGCAGAGTATTTCCCTGTATCAGTAGTTCCCAAGCTTTAGTGGGCATTAGGATCACCTGAAAGTCTGGTTCAATGCAGGTGGCTAGGCCCCGCCCTAAGCGTTTCTGGTTCAGTAGGTGGGGGAAGCCCACCCGCAGGGTTTCTGATTCAGTAGGTGGGGGAAGCCCACCCCCAGGGTTTCTGATTCAGTAGGTGGGGGACTCCCATCCCCAGGGTTTCTGATGCAGTAGGTGGGGGAAGCCCCAGAATCTGCATTTCTAACAAGGTCCCAGGTGATGCTGGGCAGGCTGGTGCAGGGACCACATCATGAGAATTTCTGGTCTAAACACTGACATGATGTGCATGTAGGTGGAGCTCTGTTGTTCACAAATGTACTTTGACACAGATATTTCTTTTCTTCTTCGCATGATTTTGAATAATACTCCACAGTTACAGCAACCTCCTGGAGGGGCGTTGGCTCTAAAAACAGCATTTTAATTGCTTTAAGCTAATTGAATTTTAGGGAATTACACTCTCTAAAGGAGAAGGCATTTAGTTCCTTTAGCTGTCGATTGTTCTGAATGATAAGCACCAGGTGAAGGGAAAGAAGAAAGAAATTAACCTCTTTAAAGAGAATATTATGTTTTATTTTCATTATTAAAAATTATAATTGTGATCAAAATTATGATTTGAAATGAATGTACTTGTGGCTGTGGTTTTCCTAGCATAACTTTGTTGGCTAATCACGAAGCCAGTCATTGGTAGCTTCTCATAAATTACCTGTACGTTATTACCAAAGGTCTCCCACCAAAATACACTTTAAAAGAGCTCAGCATCTTTTCAAAGGGAATGGAAGGAGAAAAGGGATCTGCTTAACTGTAGGAGAGAAGAATATAACCACTAGCAGACCGTGGGTGACACTATACAGTGATGGCGAACCTTTTGAGCTCGGCGTGTCAGCATTTTGAAAAACCCTAACTTAACTCTGGTGCCGTGTCACATATAGAAATTTTTTGATATTTGCAACCATAGTAAAACAAAGACTTATATTTTTGATATTTATTTTATATATTTAAATGCCATTTAACAAAGAAAAATCAACCAAAAAAATGAGTTCACGTGTCACCTCTGACACACTTGTCATAGGTTCGCCATCACTGCACTATAACAATCGCGAAAAGCATAATCTCTGGAGTGAGACTGACTGGGGCCAAATCCATTTATTACGAATTGGTGACATTGGACCAATTAATCTCTAGAATCCTCAGTATTCATCTGCAAAGTGTATATTCACCTATAGAATCCACATAAGAATTAGTACAGCCCTAGCTGGTTTGGTTCAGTGGATAGAGCGTTCGCCTGCAGACTAAAGGGTCCTGGGTTTGATTCTGGTCCAGGGCACATGCCAGGTTGCAGGCTCAGTCCCCAGTAGAGCACGTGCAAGAGGCAGCTGATCAATGATTCTCTCTCATCATTGATGTTTCTATCTCTTTCCCCCTCTACCTTCCTCTCTGAAATCAATAAAAAATATTTTAAAAAATTAGTACAATAATTCATGTAAATACACACACAAAAGAATCAGTACATAAGTGCTCAATAAAACGTGGCTTTTGTTATCATCTTTCTTGTTAGTACTTATCAGGTGTGACTTTAGAAATACATTTTAAAAAATATCTGTGCCTTGAGTGCTTTTGTTCAGTGGTTAACGAAGACCACTTGGATTCTTACAGTACATCAGATCATTTAAACACTTGCTTCATTGAGATGCTCAGATTTTTTTTTCTGAATCAGTCAGCAGACATTAATCATCAAAGGCACACAAAAAGCTCTACCTTAAGTGTAAAGAGCAAATTCCCAGAGCTTTGTGCAAAGAGGGAGCATATGGCTCCTCTCTCCCTCCAACTATGAAATTCTATGTTGTAGAACATCAAGGCAAATCAGTGCTGACTTCAAAAAGAAACGGACAGTCTATTACCACCAATAACTGAAAAAGTATTTTTGAAACTAGCTTCAAAAGGATCAAGAATTAAATTTTGTCTTTTTATTTTCTCTACCCTTTCACCATTAGCCACAACTTATAAATTATTAAATTGGACAAGCATTTATTATTCCTGCTTTTTGCTAGCATTCTCTTATTTTTTTACTTCAACAAGGATTTGTTGAATACCTACTGTGTACAGATTTCCTACTGGGATGAAAATGATCTTTCAGCTTTCTTTCCTTCCTTCTGGCCTTCCTGCCCATCCTTGCCTTTCTTTTCTTTTTCTCTCCCATCTTTGCTCGCTTCCTTCCTCATTGGTAGCTCACTGTGTATGTCCAGGAGGGACAGGAAATGTGGGTGTGGCTCCTGTGCTGTCTTCCAACAAGCAAAACTACATTTATAGCATACTACCCAACTCTTCCTATTAGACATAATGGTCTTGACGCTTCTTATAGTCAGAACCCTCTAATTTTTTCACTGCCTCACTGTTGCTTTATAAATAGTAGATGTTCAGTCCCATTTACTGTATGGAATAAAATGGAAGCCACCAAGAGTAAGAGTTTGAGAATGAATTTGGCAGGGGGCAGCACAAACTTGTGTTTAGCTTCAGATCAGATGACAATCCTCATTTATCTTAAAATGTTTCTGGAAGAAAGTGACAAATATTCTTTAAAAATCCGTGAACTCATGTTAGCCCTGTAAATGTAGTAACCAGCTTGCAATGAGAATGGAAATAGATGGTTTGGGAGTTGTCTCGTGTGGATAAGCTGATGTGGCTGACTGGAGGTTGTGTGTGGTTAAAAACAAGGGCTTTAGAAGCGGATGGGTGTGCACTGAGGGCCGGCTCCTCTCCTCCTTGGCTGTGTCAACTGGGGAAAACGACAGCCCTCTCAGATGCATCACTCATCTGCTTGGGGACACTACCAACTGGATGGAATTATAACTATGTAGAAGGAATCATTTGCGGTGCCAAAGTCAGCAAAATCAGACTGTTACGCGATTGTGAGTAAGTACTAGAGAGCCTGGCGGCCACAGTCTCCTGAAGTCCAACTTAGGTTGGCAGGAGCCTGTCCCGAGCTCTCCTGCCAGTGTCCAGGAGAAGAAATGCTTGAGCCACCACTCAACAGCAGAAGTTGGATTCTTTTTCTTTTGCCTCATCACTACCTAAGCCCATTTATGGAAAAAGCTAATTTTACACCATTACTTTTTGTGTTTTTCTTCAATTCTTCAAATGCTTTCTAATTTTTCAGATCACATGATTTCTTTAAACATGTAACTCCAGGGAATACGAATTACACAGTTTAAGTGTCAAAAACTATTCTTAAATATATAGAGATTATGTAATTTATTATCATCTCTTGCCACTCTGATTAGTGTATTCAAAACACTATTTGGAGGAGACTGGACCATGTCTCTCCTTCTCCCATCTTGATAAGAAAATGAGCCAACATAAGAATTCTTCTCATTGTAAACTTCCATTTTTTAAATTCTGAAATATGATTTTTAAAATGTGGCTTGCAAATAGCTGCTTGCCTATTGAGCCTACGATACTTTATGTTGGCCTGAGAGAGAAGAAAGGATCCCCTGGATTTTCCTGTGAACCATCTGAGTGATAGTGGACAGAAACTATTTACCTGGCTAGCTTGCAAGTCAGTTTTAAGTTGAGTTTTTATATACCTTCACCATTTTATCTATGTAAAGATATGCCTCTGACAGCAAAAACATCTTTTTGTCTTCTATTCAAAGTAGGTTAATCATTCTATACTTTTGTTGCTCCATTTGAATGACTTAGTATTTCAGATGATTAAATCCCAAGCTCATGTAATTTTCCTAGTTTAACCATAGGATGGAATTAAAACGAAAAGATTATGAATTTCTTTAGTTTAGGGAATCTTGATAAGTAAACACACAGTGTTGGTCTTTTTAAAACACAAATGAAGGGATGTATTCTTTACAAATAATTGGTAACCTCTAAAAGGATTTGCTATGATTCATCTAGACAGAGAACTGTCACAGTGCATTTTACATTGTTTTGGAGGACAATATCAGGAATGTCATACATATTTTCCAAAGAACATTGTGGGTTTAAAAAATTTATATATATATATGCACACATATATATATATATACATATATATGTATATATATTGATTTCAGAGAGGAAGGGAGAGGAGAGAGAGATAGAAACATCAATGATGAGGAAGGATTATTGATTGTCTGCCTCCTGCACACCCCCATTGGGGATCGATCTTGCAACCTGGTCACATGCTCTGGACCGGAATCGAACCCAGGACCCTTCATTCCGCAGGCTGACACTCTATCCACTGAGCCAAACCAGCTAGGGCAGACATTGTGTTTGCTTGAAGGCACATGGGCGGGTCAGTGGTAGGACAATGTGGTGGGGTAAAATCCAACAATCAGCAGGAGAGCAACCATTGGAATAATAAGATACATGCGTAATGGGCTCCATGGGCAACCGGGACCCCAGTGATCTCCTGTCCCTCCCGCCCTGCGGAGCAGCCCACCTGTGCCAAGCCTCCCCCTGCTGCTGAAACAAACGTTCTAGTGCCAATTCATTGTGCCAAGGATTCCAGTTCTTGAAACAGTACCAATTACTTTAGTCAGGTCTAAGTTTCTAATGCATTTATCAAGAAATGTTTCTCTAATAAATGTGATCAATTTGCTTTTTCAAAAGATACATTTAGAATGAACACAGAGGAAGAAAATACATTTTCATGCTACACTTAGGATTCATTAAGCTTCCCAGGGGTGTTTGCTCCGGAGGTTAGTTGACTTGTTTCCCAGGAGAGTTCTGGGGGCAGTAATGTCCATCGCCTCTTATGGAGGATGAGGTGTCTGTCGGGGGCGCTATTAGTGGCCTGGGAAGGGTGCCAGGGGCCTTCCATTTTGTCTCTCTCCCTGCCCTCCTTCTCTCCTTAACTTACTAACTGTGGGTGCATAGACACTTTTCTTAATCTCACTGTGCCTTAGTTTCCCCACCTATAAAATAAGGCTAATACATTAACTTATAGAGCCATTTTTTTCTGGATCAAATGAGCTAATATATGTACTTAGCATACATTCAATATTATTTTCTATTATCGTAATTATCCCTTTACTTCACCTCAGACATTATATTTATCCCTTTAGTTTCAATATCTTATCTAATAAACTCAAGAAAAAATTTCTGGCTTATTTCACTCCACCCATTTTATTTTCAACTAAATTGCAGAGTGCATGAATGTAGACACATTTCTTAAGAGATCTTTGTGGTTTTTAGACCCCAGCTGTACCCTTGAAAAGTGCTAGAATGAATTTGAAAAGATTGTAGGTGGTAACTAGTTAGAGACAAGCCAGTTACACTGTAGTTGAGAGTCAAGCGGTAGACAGGCCGGTCCTATTCCCACCCGCTCCCACCAGTGATTAGTTGGAAAATAATTTTTACTTTACTGATACCCTTTGAAGGATCTTTAAAGTGAGGCCAATAATAATTCACAGGATTATCTCCGTATTAGTTGTAACACATGAAAAGCACATAGTAAAGTCCACAGATGGTGGTTTTTACTATGACTATTGCTGCTACTCCTCTAATTATTTATTCCTTCCCTGAAATGTATTTGAACGTGGCAATCAGGATCCTGGTGTGTAAGTACCTTGTTCCACAGGCAGAGAGGGAAATGAACACGTGAGATGTAATTTCCTCTTCTTTGTACTCTGCTACGTCAATAGTGCTAATAATGGAGTAGTACAGAGTTTGTATTGCAAAGTCATGGGACAGTAAATGGTAGAAAAAGAAAAAAGTGCTAAGTACACAGTTAATGACTGACATCATTAACACATTTGTCAGTCAAATATATATATATATATATATTTTAAGCACTGAGACAGATAACTGAGTAAGAAAGCACATGCAAAAAAGGTATAGAAAACATACTTAGAACTTTTTGTGAACATTTAAATAAACTGTTTAAGATAGAAATGATCTATGAGAGAAGACAGGTTCCTTGAAGAGTTGCTCGGTTACCTGTGTTGGAGTCACTAATTCCAGCTCTGAAGCTGACTCGGCGTTCAGGGCGCTTTTCCCAGCGCTCAGTTCAGGCTGGGATCTGTGCTCGGAGGACCTGAGGGGGGAATGAAGGAGACCGATGCACACTGAGAGGCAGTTAGCTAGAGAGCCAGCCGAGAAACCTAGAGAACTTGGATCATCGAGAGCCGCAGTAACAAAACTCTCACCAGAATTTTGATTAAAAATATAACTTTTATATGTTTTTATTTTAATGACCATCTTTGGAATTTAAAAAATTATCTTTATTGTTGAAAGTATTACAGAGGTTCCCCTTTTTCCCCATTGACCTCCTCCACCCCCAGCCCCCACCCCAGGCCTACTGCACTATTGTGTGTCTATATATGCATATAAGTTCTTTGGAATTTAAGTGGCTGTGACGTGCTAGGTGTTATTATCTTTGATTTAGAATTCAGTTCAATTGTGGGCAAAATATAATCTTATTTTTGTTACAGAAAGTTCTGTTTTATTAAAAAGTATTGTTTTGGGGGTAGAGATTCTCACAAAGCATCTCGGGTGTGACTTAATCTTTATTTGGAACATGAAATGTCATAATACTAGTAAGTAGAGATGTGTGAGGGGCAATAGGAGATTGAAACATGTTGCCCTTTAGGAAGCTTTAAAAATTTGGTAAAATTCAGGTAGCCAATTTCCTCATGGCCTCCATGGATTACCCGATAGTACATTATCTGACAGTGATGATTAATAAAGTCAGAAAAGGTTACCTGTGTAACCAGAAACATTTAATTTAACTATCATTCATGTAATATATTAAATACACATGAATGTAAACACGCGTATGCACCTATTTTGATCATCTCAATTACATATTCAGAAAATTATCAACACACATTGATATTATGAACCTTCCAGAATCCTAATTGGCTGATTTATTTTTGGACAATTTAGATGGAATAATTTAGTTTTAGAAGGCACAATAATTAACATCCTATATAATAAAAGCCTAATATGCAAATTGACTGAACAGCAGAATGACTGGTGGAACGACTGGTCATTATGAAGTGCACTGACCACCAGGGGGCAGACACTCAATGCAGGAGCTGCCCCCAGCCCACAGGCCCCAGGCCAGTCAAGGCAGGTGCCAGTGGGAGCCCCCCGACTGCCCTGCTGGTCACCCCATATGTTGGCCCTGATCGCCGGCCAGGCCTAGGGACCCTACCCGTGTACGAATTTCGTGCACTGGGCTTCTAGTTGATATATAAGGTGTTATACATGGCACCAAGTATTTGGATTGACTTAACTCATTGGCTATTTCAGTACATGAGAGGAAAAACCCATACAGTGGACACTTAAATGGCTATTTCCTGATATTGAAATACCTTACCATAAGAGTTCCTTTGATCCAGTTCTAGAAGAGCATGATTTTCTCTCTGCCATTGGATGACCCTTGCTACTGCGATCTCCATGAAACTTAACATCGTCCCATTTTTCCAGTTGTGTTTGAATGTCTGTCAAGGACACAGGAAGGGAATGAGAGGGATAGGGGGAGAATATGAGGTGCAGAGAGAAGAAGAGAAACTGATTAAGGTTGAGAAGGGTTATTACAAGTGAACTTCACTCAACTGATATTTTTAAACCCCAAGACCAATTCTTTAAGGTCACATGAAAATTAAAACATGTGTAGCTAAATAAAAATGAGACCTATTAAGGAAATTCAATTGCATTTACAGTTAAACAATCAAGTTGTTTTACCTGAATTTGTTTCAAGAGCTATATGCATTCTGAATTCTGTGCATGAGGTCATGGAACCCTGTGGGAATGAGCACATGGAGTGCTGGGTCCTGTTGGCCTCTAGCTCAGACCATGGCTTTGAGGCACACCTGGCATGTTTCTAGAAAGAAATTCTGTCTAAAGAGCCTCCCTGTTAGAAGGAGGTGAGAAGAAACTAAAGGACCTTTCACAGCTTTTGTACAGACTGTGTAGTTTCTCGCCAAAGAAAGGAATTAATAATGGGGATGGAGAGAAAGGAGAAAGCCAAGAGAATGCCAGCCCATTTTCTCCCGGTGGCTTCATTCTTCCATCTGACCTAAAGTGTCCTTCTCTCTCATTAACAAGTGTGTGACTGTAAATAAACCACTTAAACCATCTTAGGTCCATTTTTTCCCATTAAGAAAAGAGAGGTTTGCTTTCTGTGTCCTCCAAAGTTCTTGAAATGAAACATTTTTATGACTTCTTACACAGGACGTTTTCTCAAAAGCAGAGAAATTTAAGTTTCCTTTACATGTATATTGTGTTATATTATAACTAGAGGCCTAGTGCACGATTTTGTGCATGGGTGGGGTTCCTCAGCCTGGCCAGCGATCAGGGGCAATCAGGGCCGGCCAGGGGGAGGGATGGTGGGAGGTAGGCTGGCTGTGGGACATTGGCTGTGGGATCATACTGACCACCAGGGGGCAGCTCCTGCATTGAGCGTCTGCCCCTTGGTGGTCAGTGCATGTCATAGTGACTGGTCATAATGGTTGTTTAGGCTTTTATATATATAGATGTTTTCTATGATCTTTAGGTGAGGTCATCTATACCCATGAATGCGATATTCATTCACAGGCTTCAGATGTTCAAATCTCCATTTCCTGCTCAGCTCTCTCTCCCAAGTTCTAGATCTATACATTTAACAGTTGATTGGACATCTCCACAGAGAAATCCCAGTTTCCTCAAATACATGGTGGGGCTAATGTATTGTTTACAACTGTAATACAGTTGTAAGTACACAAAACGCAGTTTATTCTTGTATTATTATTTGTTGATTATTGTATTATTTTCCATATGAACAACTGCAAACCTACTTTTGCCCCATCCTGTAAAACAGGTTCTAAACAACTCCAGAATTTCCACCTTGACTTCCTGCCTCCCTCTTTCCCTCTTGTATCCTTATCACAGAGTTCAGCACATTCTATATGTCTTCATTGCTGGCATACACGTGTCTACTTGGTCCACAAGTCCTACTCCCACTTCTTCATCTACGCATCCACCAGAAAAAAACACTTTTTAAAGTAGAATCTGTTGAAGTCCCTTTTATGTGTAAAACCCTTCAACCCCACCTTTCCCGCAAACTCAAGGGCATGGCATTCATTATCCCATATCCCAGCTCCGAGTGACTCTCAGACTTATTCCTCACTGCTTGAATACTATCACAAATGTTTGTATTTGCTTGGAAGGATATTTTTGTGTGTTTCTCTATTTGTGTGTGAATCCCCTTCTCTTCTGTATCAGGAATGCCCTGTCCTTCTTCCCTCCCTCTCTCTGATCCATATTTTTCATCTGGAAAATTTCCGCTCATCTGTCAAGACTCTGCTCACATAGTACCTCCTATAAGACCTTCTACAACCCCCTGGCTGGGTCAGGGCTCTGTGAAGGTGCTCTTTTAGGAAGTGACCTGGGCTTCCCTTCATTGCAACATATACAGTAGTTTCCCCTTATCTTCAGGGGATACTTTCCAAGACCCTCAGTGGATGCCTGAAACGGTGGTTGGTACTGAACCCTATATGTATTATGTTCTTTCCTAATCACATACACCTAAGATGAAGTTTAATTTAAAAAGTAGGCAATTTTACGCATAGAAGATTCATTCTTACCACAAACCTTAATAACCATGGCATATGCTTCCCCCCCCCCTTTCCTTGTTAAATCAAGAACGTTCACCTTTTCACTTACAAGAAGAACTTAACGGATTCTCTTTGGCATATCCGAATTGCCAGCATCACTAGGCTTCTGCTTTGGGGCCATTATTAAGTAAATAAGAGGTCCTTGGACACAGGCACTGCAATACGGAGACAGTCAATCTGATAACTGAAACATCTACTAAAGGACTAAGGGGCAGGGAGCAGCTATGGTGTGGAGAGGTTGGACAGAGGGATGATTCACATCCTCGGCGGGATGGAGCCAGAGCCCTGGAGACCTCATTATGCTTCTCAGAATGGCATGCTATTTAAAACTTATTAATTGATGATTTCTGGAATTTTCCACTTAACATTTTTGGACTGGTAACTGACACTTCAGAAAGTGAAATTGCAAATTCGGGGGACTACTGTAGTGCATATTTTATTATAATCAATTAATCATTTTTCTATCTCTCCACTGGAGTGTGAACTTACTAAGCGAGAATGTAAGCTTAATGAAGGCAGAGAGCTTATATTATTTATCTTTGTATTCCTAGCACATAGTATGGAACATGGTAGGCATTCAGAGAAATGTTTACTGAACAAATGAATAAATTAATTCATGACCGTCTAACATGTACACGTGGCAGGGCTCAGCAACTCCACATATCTTTCCCCTTTAATCTTCACAACCTACGGATAGGTTGCTAATATGCTAATTTTATGACTATTTACCCACACACATATGTATACACATACACACCAGCCAGCCTCAGCCTGGAGAGATACATGTTTCCTTCGGCTTTCTAAAACGCCTGCCACCTTCATTCTCCTGAGAAAGGAGTGTTTAATTTGACTGGTTCCATGAGCTGAGGTTAAGCTCTCCTTTCTCAGGAAGATGTACAGTGGTTAAAAGCACGGGCTTTGAAGTTAATTAGAGCTAGCCTCAAATTCCAGTTCTTCATCCTAACTGAGATCTTGGGCAAGTTATTTAAATTTGAAAACCTGGTTCCTCACTTATTTCAAAGAGTTGGGATGAATTAAAGGGCTAATATACGTAAATCATTACATATATTAGCACAGTCCTGGACGTCATAAACCAGTGATGGCGAACCTTTTGAGCTCGGCGTGTCAGCATGTTGAAAAACCCTAACTTAACTCTGGTGCCATGTCACATATAGAAATTTTTTGGTATTTGCAACCATAGTAAAACAAAGATTTATATTTTTGATATTTATTTTATATATTTAAATGCCATTTAACAAAGAAAAATCAACCAAAAAAATGAGTTCGCGTGTCACCTCTGACATGCGTGTCATAGGTTAGCCATCACTGTCATAAACCATCAATAAATGGTAACGGCTATTGTATCGAATGTATCTCTATGCATATTACATGTTACCATTCTGCTGGGCTGTTCCTGAACCTAGTGTTAGAGTTGTTTTCCTCTCATCTCCTTTCCTCTCATCTCCTCTCCCGTCTCTCTCTCTCTCTCTCTCTCTCTCTCTCTCTCTCTACTTCTCCCCTGGCTCTCTCTAGACTGAATGCTCCTAGAGAGAAATATTCATGTCTGATTTTTGCTCCAATGCCTAGTATGGTGCCTTCCATCTATCAAGAGCGCAATACATGTGGGTTGAATAAATAAATGACTGAATCCATATCAGTTATGCAAAGCCACTTAACTCAAGCACAAAAGACGAGTGTCCTGCCGTTTTCTATGTGGAATTAATCCTTTCTACTCCTTTGCCCATGGTTTTAATGCCATTTGTGGAACGTCCTCGTGTCAAGGCAAGGGTGAGCAGCAACAGACACTTAGCTACTGCCTCACCTAAATCTAAGGATGCCGTCTCCGGGCCTCGAAGAGGCTGCGGGCCTCTCTGTTCAGGCTCCGCACCGATGAGATCAGCTCCATCAGCCTTCTTCTTGAGGGATGCGGTTTTCGATGAGGCCTCCAGCTTCTTGGCTTTGGTTTGGGTTTGCGAGACGGGTTCACTCAGGTCAAGGAGGTCTAAGCCTGTGGTCAACACTGTGAGAGACGAAAGAGGTTAAGACAAGCCCACTCAGGGCTCTGAAGTTATTTTTTAAAAGGAGGCTTCTGTTGGGTGCAGAAGGAATTTGTGTTTGTAGTGTAGGTTAGAAGCACCGAAGTAAGTTAGCTCACCACTGATTTATAAAGACAGTCTGCATTTACTTGGGGAAGTTTGCTGCCTGTTCTTTGTATTTCGCATGGTACAAATCCCAGAGCGGGGTTTACATCAGCCCTCACCAGCGATGAAGGTTTGAATTGAAATTCAAGTGATGAAATTGAATCTGAGTTCAGGTACCATTTACTTGGCTTTGCTTGATTTATAGAGGTTTATTTTAGAGTGCAGTTTTTTTTTTTTTCCCCAGAGAAGAGTCAATCTAGCCTTTGCAGGGATATGCTTACGAAACAGTTATGAGGATGGCTTGGGCAAGTTTCTGACTGTCTTTGTTTTAATTTCAAGCGACGAAAGCAAACACTGTACAAAAAGAATGCTGCTAATTATCTTCTATTTGATTAAGCAATTCAATCAGAAAATGGCTTGCTGTTTGGGCTCAACTAGAGAGGTGTTTTATAATCCATAGTTGATGAATAGGTACACATGTTAATGACTTTGCTGCTTAATATGCAAATTTAAATTTCAATGTAACAAATCATAAAACCGTTAGACTTTTACTTCCTAGCAAGTTGATTACATTGTATTAAACACTGTAATGTAGGCAGCAATAATAATCTGTTCAAGTGCAAACGAGGCAAATGAGAATTTAAAAGGCAAGCTTTGAAACTCTTCATCCCTCTTGCTCTTACAGTGCAAGGGACCAGTGTTTGGCCTAGCTCATTGTGAGAAGTGGAAACTTCTAATCAGAAAAGTTCCCTTCCGCCGTCCCTGAGGCTGGCTTCTGAACCGGCTTGCTGGCTTCCTGGCCCAGGATCTCCTCACCCAGCTAGCTTAGAAACGCCCCCAAAGTGACTGTAAAACTCCTGGGGTTAGCCCTTTCAGCACCCTCTTCAAGGACCACACCCCTTCTCTTTGGCCTCCCAGCTTTTCCTTTTGGTAGGAAATGGGTTTCTGTTGATGTCTCAGCTCTCCTCCATCTGCTTCCCCCTTGCACTCAAGACAGGTTCAGGGCTCAAATGAGCTCACAATCAGGATTTCTTTTAAAAAAAACTTTTTTAAAATTGCTTTTAGAGAGGAAGGGAGAGGGGGAGAGAGATAGAAACATCAATGATGAGAGAATCATTGACCGGCTGCTTGCTGCATGCCCCACACTGGGGATTGTGCCTACAACCCGGGCTTGTGCCCTGACCAGGAATCGAACCGCGACCTCCTGGTTCATAGGTTGACACTCAACCACTGAGCCACACCAGCTGGGCAGGATTTCTTTAGTGCTGCACTGTCCTCATGAGTTAAGCGTCCCTATGGGATCCTTGAGACAGTGTGCCAAGCTTTCCTCTCCATGATTTTGTCTTCTGATTTCAATGACAAATCACAGTGGTTGCATGTTGATGGTGATGTAGAAGACCTGGCTGTACCACTGCTTAGCTGTGTAAGTTTCTTGACCGCTCTGAGTTTTAGTTTTATCATCTGAAAAATGTGGAATTAATAGTCTGTCTTTAAGGCATGATACAGAGATTTAATTTTCTAATTTGTAAATAGAATGTGTGAAACAGAAGGCATACTGTAGGTACTGGATACATGATATTGTCATTCTTTGGTGGCCAATGCCTGTCCTTTTCCTTTTTGTTGGTTTTTTGTTGGTCTCCTCCTAGTTTCTCAGGCAGGAACCAGCTCCAGACACTGACAGGAAGAGGAAAAACCACTGGGAATAAAGTGGAGGATGAGACAGAGATAATGGAGACAGAGATAATGGTTCTACAGAAGATGCTATGAGGTACATTTATCATAAAATGGTCTGAAAGTGAGTGTTCTGATGAGATGGGAGCCACTTTGCGATGCAAAGATGCTCTGAGAGCTGAGGAGTGTTTGTGGCTAGCAAGAACCCATGGGGAGAGAAGTGGCTTTCAGAGCAGAGCCGCCTGGCTTGATGGCTACGATTTAAGCGTGGCACGCAGCCCAGATAGGAGAGGACGCCACACATGTCATATCCTTGAATGTTTAATCAAAAATTTCCAGGCCACTGGTGTGTCGGCAGGGATCCTAGACCCATGATTTCCTTCTAATAGAAGGAAAAAAGTGGAACACAGTCTCTGGAACGCCATATATGTCTTCCTACTGATTGTAAAAGCAATTAGGAATCAGTCACTTGCTCCCACACTTCTTCTAGGAGCAAATGATACAGGACTCATCTACTTGTATAAGGGAAGTACGTTTGCTACAAATAATAACAGGTGAATATTAATTTAGTTCCATATCTGCTTCTCACCATTCAGAATAAATGAATTATTAAAATAGTGAATTTCGAATTCAAGCTTGGCTCAGTAACATTCCTTCCCTCTCCAAACTGTCCTCAGCACTTCCTGTGTTTGTTCGGAGCTCTCTCTCTCTCTCTCTCTCTCTCTTTCTCTCTCTCTCTCTCTCCCTCTCCCTCTCTCTTCCTTTGTTCTTCTCCCAGCAAATGGGAAACAAATGCTCAGCACACACAAGAGGCCTTATTCGGTGCCCGGTCGATGAAGGGAGTGGCCTGAAGTTGCATAGAAAACTTTGAAGCGGAGAGAATTCCAGAACCACAATTTCAGAAGCATAGAAGGATGGGTGCAGCTTTTCACTTCTTGGAGGAAGACAAAGCACATTTTAGGGTGCGTGCATGTGGGTTTCAAAGACTACCTTGGCACAGAAGGGGGTGTCTGAGCTGCTGATTTTCTTAGCTCAATTTAAAAGATTCTCTTAGGCGTATGAAGGTTTTGGTTTCAGAATCAGTGTGTTTCAATTAAGATAACCAGCTCTTATAATGGATGTAAAAATGTTTGTGTGCAAGGGGCGTGTGTGTGTGTGTGTGTGTGTGTGTGTGAATGAGAGGGGGGGAAGAAAGAGAGAGGAAGAAGGGAGAGAGAGAGAGAGAGAGAGAGAGAGAGAGAGAGAGAGAGAGGCTTGATGATGCTATGCTATTGGCTTTGGAGATGGAGGAAGGGACCACAAACAAAGGAATTGCAAGTACCCTATAGAAGTTTGGAAAAGTCAATGAAATGACTTCTCCCTTAGAGCCTCCAGGAGGAATGCAGCCCTGCCAACACCTTGATTTTGGGCCTGCTGACTTAGAATTGTAGGGAAATACATTTGTGTTGTTGTAAGCTACTAAATTTGCGGTAATTTGTTACAATAGGAAACTCAAACACCTGATAGCACGTTGCCCATAAGAGGATTCAAACACAGGCCCTGCCACTCCCCAGTGTATGTTCTTCCCCACTCCTCTTTACCCTTGATCTGAACCTGGAGGCAACGGGCTAATTCTATTGAGGTGGCTTTGATTATCTTTTGTTTAGCTCCCAATTACTTGGCAGATTGGGTAGTCTGAGGCATAATTTAAATAGTAGGCAATTCCAGAAACTTTTGTTTTTATAACCTAATTTCATTCTATTCCTGAAGATAGAATACATAAGTATCTGTGCCCATCTATTTCAAGGACACCTGATTGAGGATCACACCCTGTTGAACTGGAGGACTCCCTCAGGGCACGGCAGATGTTTATGAATACTAGATTACATGGGCCCTGGGAGGTGAGGCTGCTTAAAACAGTTAGAATAAATAGCACCTCTAATGAAGCCCTGATTTGATACTTAGATGGGACACACAATGCTATTCACACCACTACAGTATAATGAGCCTCAGGCTTTTAGTGAATTTCTCTAAAGAAATAAATCTGCATGGAGTGGTCAGAGAGGACGAATCAGAGGACAACCCTGATGTGCAGTCACAGAACATGCTACAGGGAGCCCATAGGATCTCTGTTCTGTTCTATAAGATTCATTTAACATAGTGGCTTCAAAGCAAAGTCCTTTCAGGAAGCATTTTGACAGTGATGTGAAATAGATAAATTAGACCTAAATAATTCAAGCAACTTTTGCCTTTTTATTGGAATATGTAATTAATGCTACTTCCCACATTTCTATGTTCTCTCTAGAGGCATGCCATTTGATTCATGGCTACTTGGGCTTCATAAATATCCTATATAACAGCAGTCGCTAACCGGTGGTCCGCGGACCACTGGTGGTCCACGAGGTCTGAAAGTTGGCGGCTGCTATATAATAAAAGCCTAATATGCTAAATGTCAGGTCATTCGTTCAGCCTTTCAACCAAGCAAATGACATGCTAAGGCCACTCAAAACATTGCTGCGAGGGACACTGGCCCACAATGGCGGAAAGGCTCCGAACGGGAGAGTAATCTTGAAGCATG
>NW_005871062.1:14030725-14032162 GCF_000147115.1 Myotis lucifugus | reverse complement strand
TATAGGTATTGTCTACAGGCCCCATTTCAAGGAGTGAGATTACTATTTTTTAAACCATAAAAAATCTTTCTTATATAGTAACTGTCCACCTAATGGATCAAGTTTATGGATACAATTCTTTTAGATTATGATATTGATAAATGCAAACCAAGTAATGATTTTTCTTGGGTTTTAGAGGAATCTTTCCTGTACTTAGACATATATTAGATTTTTGGGGGAAGAATACAGACAAGTTATTATTGCAAGACTTATAGTAATTATTTGCCCTATAATATAATCACTATCTTAACATATCTATTGTATAATTACTTTCAGAACATTTAATATATGCATCTGTGTATAATTTATTTGCCATATTTAAATCAAGGATATTAGCAATGATCTTGGCCTACCTACCACCTATGGATACAGTTTGAGAAGGTCAAAGAATTAGCTATCTACCTAGGTTACAGATAAGTTAAAGATGATTTAGATTGTTAATAGCAAAGAAAACAAAAAACACCCTTATTTGATCAGCTTGAAATTGTCATCATTGGATGACAAGAAGTGTGTAGAAAAACAAGCAGAAGGCAAAGATCACTGAAATACTTAAGAAAAAATTATAATTTAGAATGCCTATGAGGCAAAAAGATTGATATGTATTTTCAGGGTCAGTAGAGAAAAAAACCAACTCATTATTTAACTGATGTTTGGAAGAGATGAATATTTCCTATATTGTTTATTTTGTGTTAATTTATATAAGAATATATTCCTTAAACACTTAAGTAAATGCCAAGATGGTAGCACACTGACTTTAATGCCTCTCATCTTATCTAATAAAAGAGAAACATGCAAATTGACTGTACCTCCACCACACTCACAAGCCACGCCCACCAGCCATGCCCACCAGCCAATCAGGAGTGAGTATACAAATAAACCCAACCAAGATGGCGGCGGCCACAGAGCTGGAGCAAACAGGAGGCTTGGGTTGCCCCTGGTGATGGAGGAAGCCAAGCTTCCCGCCTCTCCTGGCGGGCTGTGGGCTCCGCTCAAGGCTACAAAGTTTCAATTATAGAAGATAAATAAATCCCAGATACCTGCTTCCAGCCACTGTGGCCTCCGCTCAAGGAGGGTCTGGGAGCCTGGGTTGCCCAGGGCCGTGGCCAGCCTGCAAACAGCCCTCAGCCCCTCACCCAGGCTGGCTAGACACCCCAGTGGGGACCCCCACCCTGAAGGGGCTGTGGCCAGCCTGAAAACAGCCCTCAGCCCCTCACCCAGGCTGGCCACGCCCCCCCAGAGGGGACCCTCCCCCATGGGGCGTGGCCGGCCTGCAAACAGCCATCAGCCCCTCACCCTGGCTGGCCAGGCACCCCAGCGGAGACCCCCACCCTGAAGGGAGTGTGGCCAGCTTGAAAACAGCCCTCAGCCCCTCACCCAGGCTGGCCACACCCCCCCAGC
>NW_005871062.1:14010521-14030541 GCF_000147115.1 Myotis lucifugus | reverse complement strand
GTAGAGGAGTTTAGAGGCAAGAGGGGAGGGCAGTTTGTGTGATCACGCCTGTGGGGGGCGGCGCCATTGGGGTTTAAGCCGACCAGCAGGGTGGCCAGTGGGGGCAAGCAGGCCATCAGTCGGGGTTCAGTTGGAGGTGATCAGGACAGCAGGGGGGCAGTTTGGAGTGAGCTGGCCAGCAGGGGGGCAGTTGGGAGCAAGCAGGCCAGTGGGGAGGGAAGGGGGGGTGAGCAGGCCAGCAGGGGGGGCAGTTGGGGGTGATCAGGCTGGCGGGGGGGCATTTGGGGGCAAGAAGGCCAGCGTGGGGGGCAGTTGGGGGCGAGCAGGCCGGCAGGAGAGTGATTAGGGGCAATCAGGCAGGCAGGCAGGCAGGTGAGCAGTTAGAATCCAGCAGTCCCGGATTGCGAGAGGGATGTCCAACTGCTGGTTTAGGCCCGATCCCTGTAAACCGGCAGTAGGACATCCTTTGAGGGGTCCCAGATTGGAGAGGGTGCAGGCCGGGCTGAGGAACACCCCCTCCCCTGTGCATGAATTTCATGCACTGGGCCACTAGTCTTAATATAAGGTTCTTCAAATTTCAGCTTGATTGACTTGGTACAAACATGAAGCAGGGTTTCTTCCATATTTTACTCCAAGTTTGTTTAATATCCCTTTGAAGTGTAATGCCTAGAACAGGGGTCCTCAAACGTTTTAAACAGGGGGCCAGTTCACTGTCCCTCAGACTGTTGGAGGGCCAGACTATAGTTTTAAAAAAAACTATGAACAAATTCCTATGCACACTGCACATATCTTATTTTGAAGTAAAAAAACAAAACGGGAACAAATACAATATTTGTATTTGCATGTGGCCCGCAGGCTGTAGTTTGAGGACCCCTGGCTTAGAATGTCATATACAATGACTGTCCTGATTTCTCAATGTAATTTCATGCTATTCTATAAAATGACAATGTTCCATTTTAAAATTATTATTTTTATTAAAAATTTGGAAAGAAAATGGTAACTCTATCTCCTGCCTAAAAAATTTAACTGTAAAATTATTGGAACAAATTAAAAATTCTTTCCAGGATGCTTGAATGCTAAAACTTTTTCTGTTTAAAGATGTGATTTATGTTGCATATTGAGATGTAAATTGTAGTTTTGTAATAATAATAAAAAAGAACTATATTCCTTAGGGATTAAAAACATATAGTGTTTCTGCCTTGAGATATAATTTTTAAGATTAAAAAGCACACTATCAAATAAGAGTCTTCCTTCAGGATCAGAATCTGTGGGACCCAGATGTACTGAATGCTGAGGCTGAGAAAAGGAAAATCCAGCCTCAAAATATCACTTTTCCCGACCCCCTACTTTGAGGGCATTATGGATTGAGTTGTGTTCCCCCCAAAACTCATTGTTGAAGTTAACCCCCAGTGCCTCAGGAGGTGATAGGGTCGTCCTGGCTGGTTTGGCTCAGCGGACAGAGCATCAGCCTGTGGACTGAAGGGTCCCAGGTTCGATTCCGGTCAAGGGCATGTACCTTGGTTGCGGGCACATTCCCAGTAGGGGGTGTGCAGGAGGCAGCTGATCGATGTTGCTCTCTCATCGATGTTTCTGACTCTATCCCTCTCCCTTCCTCTCTGTAAAAAGTCAATAAAGTATATTTTTTAAAAAAGAAGGTGATAGGGTCAATGGAGATATAATTAGTTAAGATGATTCATGATGGAGTAGGGCCTACCTACTGGTATCCTTATAAAAAGGGGAGACTTTTAGACTTCTCTTCCCCAGAAAGAGCCACACACAGGAATAATGTCAGGTGAAGATTCCAGTTATGCTGCCACAAGCCCAGGAACTGCCAGAAACCAGGAGAGGCCGAGGAGAGCTCCTTCCCAAGCACCTCAGAGGGAGAATGGTCCTACTGACCTTGATTTTATAGTTCTGGGTTCCAGAACTGGGAGACAATACATTTCTGTTGTTTAATCTATGGAGTTTATGATATTTTGCCATGGCAGTCCTAAGAAACTAATAATAGAGGCAATACTGTAGGTACTGGGATTGCAGGAGATGACACATTCTTTAGATATTTCCCTCCAATATTTCACAGGTCTCTCCTATGTTAGAAAAACCAAGGGAAAGTAGCTTTTGAGCCAAATATCATGTGGCTCTTTCTGGTGGGCTCCTCCTAAGTGACTTACTTGTAGCATCTTCTGGATTCTTCTGGGGGTAGCTCTACAGTTTTGGAGGGGAAGCTCCAGTTTCAGAGATCAGGAGGCTGACTCTGATAGGATAGCATGTGAATTTACCCAATTTCCTGCCTAAAATGCAGCAAACACAATTTCATTTGCTTGATTACTCCAAGTGATAGCTGAGTGTAGAAAATGATTGCTTTGGTGTGACATACAGAAAGTTAATGCATTTGAAAAGGGAAGTGCTGGGTGTGATAGCTAACAGGAATGGTAATAGCTGTTGAGCTCACTTGGAGTTAAGACTTACATAGATTGCTTCGTTTAGTCTTCCCAAGTAACCTAGAAGATCTAGATCTTACTATTATTAGATGGATGAGGAAGTAGACCTAGTTAAGCAACTTGCCCGAGGACACTGAGCTGCTAAGTGAACTCTGACCTCAGAGACTGTAGACAACACTCCCACAAAAATGTCTCTGTCTTGTATTAGTTACTTTTGTTGTGTAATTTTTAGCACCTGTTTAAAAAAAATCACAATTTCCTTCACCTGTGATTTTGTTTACGTACTTAAGCGTATAACAAAAATATAGCAGGCAACAGCCAGCTGAGGACAGGATGGGAGATGGAAGGAATTTAACAAGACAGGATGTGATTATCACCTCCTTTCTCTGTCAAATTCTCTCCCACAGCCTAACATAACCTTTGTTCTCTGATTCTGAACATCATTTTCTTATTCTTATTTGAACAACATGCCTTTGAATGTGAATGCTGAAAGCTGCCTCTGATATCAAAGGTGAAAATTAGCTTTTGAGTCAAATCTTTTGTTGCTCCCTCAGGGTGGGCCCTACCTAAGTGACTTAGTTTTAGTATCAGTGAGAATTGGAAAATGCAGAGGATACTTGAGGAGGTGGCATTCATACCTGAGGCCTCTTACATCCCTCAGTGGATGAATACTTGTTAGTGCCTATAATCTCCCACGTCTCTAGGACATTTTAGTTGTCATTTCAATCCACTTGAAGGGGTGGCCTATATTTTTACTTTACTCGACTTTTGTCAAAGTATTTCCAGGCAGAACTTGAAAACCCTGAAATAGATGCTTTTGTTTTAAAGGTTTCTTACTGTCATGTGACTTGAGATGAGATGTAAATATGAAAATATGTATGGAAAAACCATTCATTGCTAATAGTGGCATGCTAATGTTCAGCAACACTGGTTGTGTAATATTATACATCGCAGTTTCTTACAGCATAATGAAAAGTGGTTCATTGGCTTATGTTGAATAATAAATGTTCTAAAGTTTTAGTCAGTTGCAAACATTTTTCTCCAGTTAAAATGCATCGTGGAAAGAAAACGTGTATTTTACTTCAGTGAAAATGAACTCCACCCGAGGATCAGTTAAAAGTGAAAGAATTACCAGCTGTGTTGGACGTTACTGGCCTTGCTATTGCCTCCGATTTGGTTTCACAGAGAAAGTCATCGATGGAGGGACTCAGGAGGGGTCTGCTTTCTTGCTGTTCATTCACCAGCTGAGAACAAATGAACACAGGTGTCACAGGCCATGTTAAACTGCAGAATCAGATAAGTTAAAATGCAGCCTTGCAACAAAATAAGAAGAGCAAGCCTACCAAAAAATAAAGAAACCAATAAATAATAGGGCAGGGGCAGAAAAAAAAAATTCCAAAGGATGGGGAATGAGCCTTTTAGCAGTGTGAACATTTTCGATGCAGCCAACTTCAATTTTTAAAGCTCAAGCCTTTTTTCCTTCTCCTAGGACAGTTTTAGGATTATTCACTAATTTCAATATGTAGGAAATAATACCTATTGAATCACTGTCCCTAAGGACCAATCCCACTCTTCCCTTGGACAGTAAGCTCCTACTAAGACCTGGAATGGTGGCTTTTGATTTTGAGAAAACTCATTCTGTTTAGGACTAGCCAGTCAGTGTTTTGTGGTGACAGCACACGCATCTGTGTGTGGGGATAAACACTCCTTTCTCCCTCTTTAAAAGCTCAAGTCACCTACTGGCGCACACCCTTACTTACACTTCTTTGTAATGCTTTAAGCTTTTGTAGTGCGTAACAAACATTATTTTGAAAGAGTACAAAATATTGTTATATTAGCTGTCATATTACCTACATGTCTAGTAGATATGTTTGTGAAAATCTATATGTAAAGCAGATTTCTGTGAATTCAATGATACTTTCCCATAGGCTTGTTCTGTAATTTCAGAACTTTTTCAGTTTAAATTTTTAAAAAAATATTTTTTATTGATTTCAGAGAGGAAGGGAGAGGGTGAGAGAGATAGAAACATCAATGATGAGAGAGAATCATTGATTGGCTGCCTCTTGCATGTCCCCCGCCCTGCTCCGGAGATTGAGCCCGAAACCCCGTGGACGTGGAACCTAGGACCCTTCAATCCGCAGGCCGATGCTCTATCCACTGAGCCAAACCAGCTAGGGCTCAGTTTGATTTTAAGTAGGTCTCTATCTATCAGTGGCAGCCATCCATTTACTATCACTAATTCTGTGCCTCTTGAATTCAGACTTCCTTAAGTTCTATTTCTGTGATTAAGGGAAAAAATATACTGATGATCCAAAAGTGGTTAATCCTTAAATTAAATTAATTGCCTTAGTTTTTCACAAGATTTTATATTGGCCTTTCTTAAAATGGGCATAGTCATTAGTTTTCTATGCATTATATAAAAAAAGATAAGCCTAAAAATCTCTAGATTTTAAAAATACTGATTTGCAAGGCTGTATTTTAAAAGAGATATAAAATATGAATGAAGTGTTTTTGAGTATTACCCAAAATATTTTATGTGACTCTACTCACTTTCACTTTATTATTTCTTTAGCACAGTGTCAGTGGTATTATAGCTTAGAACTTATGGAAGATGGCAAGAGACCTATGAATAATGGTAAATATGGGAAGAAAAAAATGCAATACTGTTAATATTGAAGGAAGAATATGGAAACATTTAGCGATCATTCGGGGACCAAAAGCTAAGAGGCAATTTGGTACTTTTTCATGTTCATCCTACAGGGATAAACCTCAGATCTTCACTGGAGTTTAAGATTTTGACATAGAACTGGTGATTTGACTTTCATACATAGTAATATGCAGACATTATCAAGGGGTAAGCCTGGAGAATGCCCATTTCCTTTTAGTGTTTAAGTTACAGTGATAGAAATGTCTTCAATTAGTATAAGTTTAGTGTTACATGTATACAGACTCAGATTCTTCTAGGAATCAAATTATCTAAGGTCTTAACCTATGTTTTGGTCTTAACCTTTTTTTTGGGGGGGGGGGATGTCCCTTTAACTGATGAGTGAAACTCTGAGTACCTTTGAATTTTTTCTGAATTTGAACATTCTTGGGTATCATCCATCTTATTTATGTTGAAATATTTTTTGATGTTGAGGGACTATGAGCCTTTCATATTTCTGGGATAAAATATATTTGAATTTTTGTAAATGCTGTGGTCTATTTGAGTTTAGGAGTGATTTATAATATTTTCTCGTATAAAAGTCAATTTTACCATCTGGAAATGTAGTTGAAAGCACTGACACAGAATATAATATACTAGAAAATGAAGACATGGTTAAACATCACTGATTCTGGGAACCCTTCTGAGTCCACAAAATTCGCCATGTACTTTTTCTGAAAATGTGATTAGTTTTCTAGGACTTGTATTTCATTTATAGTTTGGTCATGTAAAAGCTTTGTGTATATAAGAGCTTCCAAAGGACCCATACATTAATGTATATTTCTTGGTAGAACTTGCCCCTTTAACCATATGTGCTAAGTGTAATGAACCCATCTAGTGTGATATCACCAGAGGGATGTGATGGTCCTGACTTAGCAACAATGCTTATCTCCAGGCCATGTCATTCTCATGTCAAATGAGATCTGGATTCTACTGCGCTATAAACATTCATGGAGGGTGAAGGTCACCATCAAGTATGGCACCACACTATACTCACAGAAGTTAGTGTAACAGGCTAGCACAGGGGTGGGCAAACTTTTTGACTCGAGGGTTCTTAAACTGGACCGGAGGGCCGGAACAAAAGCATGGATGGAGTGTTTGTGTGAACTAATATAAATTCAAAGTAAACATCATTACATAAAAGGGTACGGTCTTTTTTTTTTTTAGTTTTATTCATTTCAAACAGGCCGGATCCGGCCCGCGGGCCGTAGTTTGCCCACGGCTGGGCTAGCATTAGCATTAAGTAAGCAGTGCATTTTAATGACTTGGTCTCTAGTTCTAGGTCTCAGATCTATTGGCTAAGGCGCATAAGGTACAAAGAGTAAATATAACCAATACAACCGCAACTTTAAAAGTTTATATATATATATATATATATATATATATATATATATATATGCAATGTCCTAACTATCTCTTTGATAGCCATTATTTCTCTGAAGAAGTCTGATGATATTGATAGATAACTAAGAATAATGTAGTTATTTTCTTAGTCATGATTTGAAGATCAATTATTATCCTATCTAATAAAGAGGGAATATGGTGATTGACTGCCCTGCCCTCAAAGATGGTGGCACCCACAGCCAATAAGGAGGGAATATGCTAATTGACTGTCACACCCTCAAAGATGGTGGTGCCCACAGCCACAAGATGGCCGGCAGGGGAGGGCAGTTAGGGGTGACCAGGCCTGCAGGGGAGGGCAGTTGGGGGTGACTGGGCTGGCAGGGAAGGGCAGTTAGGGGCGACCAGGCCCGCAGGGGAGGGCAGTTGGGGGTGATTGGGCCATCAGGGGAGCAGTTAGGCATTGATCAGGCTGGCAGGGGAGTGGTTAGGGGGTGATCAGACTGGCAGGCAGAAGTGGTTAGGGGCAATCAGGCAGGCAGGCAGGCAGGCAAGCGGTTGGGAGCCAGCAGTCCCAGATTGTGAGAGGGTGCAGGCTGGGCTGAGGGACACACCCCGCCACCACCAGTGCATGAATTTTGTGCACTGGGCCTCTAGTATAAAGATAAGTATAAATTATAGTCCACAAAAGCCCCCATATACTTTTTCTTAACTTTGGATACAATTAAATTCTTTTGTGGAATAGGCATAAGTTTTAGGAAGCCAGATTGTTAGATTTCTATACTTTTAGTTGTAAACACTGAAAAATGACAAAGGAATTCTAGAAAGTAAGACCTTTGTCCCCATAAACATCTAACTGGGGCAAAAAAGGAAAAAGCACAATTAACTGAGAGGCCCACCCTTTTAGGCAAGTCTACTTTATCAAAGGTAATTGGATTTTTTGGAGGAGTCTCTCTCTTCTTTCATACTTCAGACTTATTTTCTGGAGAAAGCATTCTCAGTGTTTCTCAACCAAAGAAGAGGTGTTCAGAGAGACTTTAGGGAGCCCAGGACTATGGCATGGCTTCTCCAGTCTTCTCCTACCCCTGCCTCACAAAGCCTGTGTCTCTTCTACACCTACTATCTTGTTCCTGACCACATGTCATACCTGGACTGATAGAGATGTTATGTCTACCCAATTCCCATGAACTGAGCTGCTCTTCTGGCTTTCTCCATAGACACAAATCAGAGGAAATAAACTACTTTCTGTGTCTGTGTTTTTAGGCTGAAGCACAGTTCAGCTCTTGGGAAATGCTGGGGTTGGAATGGGGAATAGTGACAGGGCTCAGAGGTGAAGAAGATAAAGGGCCAGGTTCCAGATAGCATGGGAAGATAATTTGGGAACTGGAAGTTTTTTTTATTTCGATTGAGATGTGGAAGATGAAACTGGAGATATCATAACAAAATCTTTTTTTATAAGCGCTGAGGTCAGAGACTCTGGCTTATTCATATTTATGTTCTTCACAACTTTGAACAGAATGCCTTCATATAAGAAGGGCTCAGTAATGGTTAGCAAAGGGACAGTGACTCTGCAGAAACAGAAGATATAAAAAGATCTTTCTCAAACAGTCCGATTTTGAACTGTGTGTTCAGCCGGATGAATTTAGGAATCCTTATTTTAACCATACTGAGTCCCATTTTATTTTTATTTGTATAGGTAAGAATAGCTTTTCACATGGCCTCCCCCTCCACATTTTCAAACAATTTTATACTTTTCCTATGGTGACTTGAGACTAAGTAAATCTTTTAGGTCATAAAGGAAAATTGCTAGCTGAACTGAATCCCCCAAATAGTTCCCCTTAGCTTTCCTTCCAAATTGCATGCCATTTATTCTCTCCTCGTTCATTGGTAGGATACTGCTTGCTTTTCTTAGAATTACTCCCTTCAGTTTGAAAAGACTTTGTTTTTCAAGTGTGGTGAACATTTCATCCTTTGGATACAGAGTACATTGATGTTATAAAAATAATAAAAAAGGTGAGTCAAAAGGTTTCCAATTTTTTTTGAGTAACTGAGTTGGAGTGATTGCCATTTTGGCCCAATCTGACTATCGTAATGGAGTTCAAGTGACCCATCCACTTCCTTCGCTGCTAAGGTGTTTGCCTCACTTTGTTTACATGTTCATTTCTCATCCTACTTCATCCTCTTCTCAATGTTGAGATAAGTTCAAAGGCCTTTGCAATGGTGACATCCTTATTACTCTTTCAGGGTCCCATTCTACTGCATATTGGGAACCTTCAGTGCTAGGCAGCAAGCACCTTCCTACAGCATCTCCACATTCCCACCTTTACCCAGTTTTATCTCCTTTCCTCCCACTCGACTATGACCTCTTTGAGAGTAGAGACCTTATCCACTTAACATTTGTATTTCACAGTAGCAGTTTAATAAATGTTGACTGATTTTATGTCTAACTAAATGGTGAATTGTACAAAAGAATGATTGTATGGGCAGCCTTGATTTCATACCGGGTTTCATCAACTCAGAGAGGCCAGGGGTCCTCAGAAATGTTTACCAATTTCCTGACAGGTTTTAAACCACAAATGTAAGTCCATCACCCTCCCCACCACCCAGTGTCACATTATTTAAATGTTTGGAAACCTAGAGGTACTTAAGGGAACATTTCCAAATGCAAGGCTTCTATCAAAAAGTGAAGAATGCAAAGAGTGAATGCCCAACGAGAAAAATTGAAATAAAGTCACAGGCCTGCTCCATGTAATCCTTGGGAGAAGGATAAAGACCAAAGCAAATGGGAGGCCAGTGACAGATCAACACACAGAGGTTTTAGGTCAGAGATACAAATTTTGAGATTTTGAGGGAAAACCCTTATACGATCAATGGACATGGAAACAAAAGGAAACAGTGGAAGTTAGAAGATAGATGAGAACTTGCAAGGAGGGGTTTGTTATTCAGAATTCAAAAGACTATTGAACCTTACACCTTCTTTGTAATCATAGCTTGTGAACGAAATATTCAAATATCTTCACTTTACTTATGACTTAGACTGGTTAGTTGGTGTGGCCAATATTAGCCACCACAGGACCAAACTGGTTGTTAATTTACATCAACACTATGTTTTGTGTTGAACAAAATGCAGATAATATCATCCAGCTTTAATGAATTATGATCTGTTTTAAAACTTTGTCTAAAAATGCATTTGTCTTAGTTCAACTTGAATTTCTCTCATTTCAATGTTAAAAAATAAATTATTATATGATCTAAGCTACAGGGGAATATTTAGCCAAGACGAAAGGAGATTTTTCTGCTTTTAATACTGTCTGTTACTTAAGCTCCAGTATATGTTTATATAGCTTATTTTGTGACTTAAATCTAAGCTTATTTGTCTTTAACCAACATATAGCTTAGGTGTTTCATTAAAAAATATAGAGCTAAAAGTTTGTGATAACTTATATCAGTATGAATTAACTTCAAATCAAAATACATTTCAATGATAAAACAGGGTCTGTCAAGAATAATAACTCATTATTTCATCACTTTACAATTCAGATTGATGATCTCAAAATTGTTTTAAAGTAAAATATTCTGTTTTTATTTTTAAGCATTTTAGTACTTAAAAAATAATTTTAAAAGTTAAAACATTGAAGTTAATAAGTTAAAAACAGTTGACAAATACCTCATATTTGTAATGTTGATTTTAAGAATTGCAAAAGTACACCATGTCTTTTATCTCATCTAAATAATAAAAAAAATTTAATAATGTTTTATTTATATAAAAATTAAATATATTTTATTGATTTTTTACAGAGAGGAAGGGAGAGAGATAGTCAGAAACATCGATGAGAGAGAAACATCGATCAGCTGCCTCCTGCACATCTCCCACTGGGGATGTGCGCAACCCAGGTACATGCCCTTGACCGGAATCGAACCTGGGACCCCTCAGTCCGCAGGCCGACGCTCTATCCACTGAGCCAAACCGGTTTTGGCATAATGTTTTATTTATATAAAAATGAAAACACAAATATGCTTTTAAAAGGTATATCTTTATGCATTTTGAAATTGCCTTTATTATTCCTGACACTGTTGATTCAAAGCATGTGCCATTTGGTGAGTAGGTTTCACTCATAATTTTGTAATTGAACTATTTGTTTATGGCTTTATTAGTTGTATCCAAATTGAGAAATTTGTGCAATGCCCATCAAAATAGTGACCCTATCAAAACTAAGTTAACTGATAAATCCATTGAAAAGACAAGACAACTAAATCATTATCATGAGCCCCTTAAATACTCAGATCTTGGTGGCTTTGTCTTGGTACCTCTGACACTGGGCAGAATTTATTTCTTATGAGCTAATAGTACTAATGGTTCTGCCCACGGCCCAGTTTTTATACAGTATATGAGTCCCAGTAGATCTTTTTATAGAGAATAACCATGTGATAACTTTCAACTCTGACTTGATCTAAATCTCAAATATTTTCCTGACAGGATAGTTATATTTATAATTGTGAAGTTATTCATGGGAAAATGAACAGGTATTACTCTTTACAACTGGGGTAGTACTAACACTAGGGCAGGCAGGAGAACATAATTAAAACAATTGTTTCAAGTTAGTAATAGAAACCTACCCCGAATAAGGCTATACTTAGTAGCCTTGAGAATATTTTTCCAACCAAGGACATTACTCTTTTTATCTTTATCAGACACAAAAAATTAAATTAATATTAAGGTATAAGGGGTGGGATATATAGAAAAACAAAGTTTGCAAAAACATGAAAAAAATCTTAACAATAAGAGGTCTGGAACACATAGTTTTAAGACAATGTGCTCTATAGCAAAAAATGAAGGGGATATATACCTTGCTAAAAAAGTACCAGGAAATATGGCTAAAATGAAAATTTCTAGGGTTCCTTATGAGAGAAAAATATTTGCTAAAGTCATTTCATTTTCATAAAGAATATAATTTTTCTACAATATAATCAATCTTTGACATATAGTTTTTCCTTCTACCCTCGAAGTGGATTTATTTATACTATTACAGTCTAGAGTAGTGCTCAATAGAAAGATAATGACAGTGTAGTAATTTTAAGCTTTCTAGTAGCTTTTTTAAAAAGTGAAAAGAAAATGGTGAAAATAATTTTGACAATACATTTTACCTAACCCCGTATATCCAAAATCTTCTCATTTCAACTGTAATCAAAATAAAATTATTAATGTGTCAGTTTATATCATTTTTTGCACAAAATCTGGTGTGTATTTTATACTTATAGCACATTGCAATTTGGGGTAGTTACAAAGGGCTCAACAGACACATGTGGCTACTGCCTACTGTATTGGACAGCACAGGTCTAGCGAAACTTTCTCTTTAAAGACTTGACAATTCACCTACAGTATTTTTTTCTTTCCTTCAATCCTTTCATCAATGCACACTTGTTTACATACTGTTTGACTTTAAGTGTTAGTCTAGGACAGCATGAACTTGAGCTTCTTTGAAGTGCTTGACATATTGTTTGTTGATACAGAATTAATAATTACATTAAATGAAAAGGGGTCCAGCAAACTCTGAGTTCAGGTCACCTGGCCAACTCTTCTGTTTTGTTTGGTTTGTTCAATGTACTATGAATGACTTCCCTGGAGTATGTTTGGCTAAATCCCTCTCAAAGAGATCATAATAATCACACAATACAAGAAAATCCTTCAGTGTAAATTATTCTGCAGTTACAATCTGTTGAATAAACAGTTACTAAACAGGTTAGGAACTCAGTGTTCCAAGGACGTGTCTGTACTTTATCCATTGTGATTGTGCCAAGGACGCCACTGAGAGAGCAGCGATCGGCTTCAGCCATGTCTGAAATCTATGAATGAGCAGCTGGCATCGACATACCAGTGATGAAGATGAGTCGATGTATTCAGCAGTATGTAGCGCTATGTCATAAAAGGCTTTACAGAAGACACCGGGACAAACACGTTTCAAGACTAATGCGCTCACATGTGTAAGAATGTGGTATGGTACACGGACTGATGCTGTGGTTGCCATGAGAAGTACTCACTTTTTCAGATCATTCTGCTGCTTTTGGGCTTGTGCATAGCAGGGAAGAAGCCACTTGTGTACAGTGGAAAAAGTATATCAACTAAGAAAACTGCATTTGACTGAGAAATAATTGTATCACAGCCGTCACTGAATTCATTTCATAAAATGATCAACACAACAGGTGCATTACATGTTATGAATCAGAACTCTGTTTGCTGATTCATAAACTTGCCAGTATGCAACAAGAATAAGATGCATCAAAGAAAGCATTGTGTAATCTTCATGCAGTAAAATTGTAACCAATATCTCAAAAACAGTTAATGCAACATTCGACAGGGATTAAATAAGGAACTTGGTACACACAAATGTTCTGAATATGAGAAAATGGTAATCACAATTTTTTTTCTAAATTAAAAAATAAAAAATATTGTTTTGCATTAAATTTTAAATTCAAGCTTAGGTGACAATGGTAATTTTGGACATTTAAAAAGGATTACTGGGAAGCACATACCAATACGAGGGTTGGGGGAAAAGGAATTTTGCGAACTAGACCCTGTCCTAAATCGTGATGTCCTGAGATGATACGTTGTAGCACAACTATGCCAATTCCAACTCTGGATAGGTCTTATCTACCGATGTATGTGGTTCTGTCCTTAGCCGAGAACTTAAAGTGGTTCTCACTTCCCTCAGCATCGACCTGAGAAACTATGGGCTGAATATTTTGAACATGGATTCTTCAAAGGGCAAGAGATCAATGTAAAACTGTGTATGTTTTACTATGCAAATTGTGTAAAGAATGGAGACCTTGGTAAATATCAAGCAAATTTCTTTCCCACGACGACTGTGTCATTGGGAAGAAGCATCTCTTTTTTCATGGATAAAAAACTCACAACATAAAACTTATGCCAAAGTCCTGGGAATCATTAATAACTTTTTTTAAATACTCAATGTTGATGTTATATGTTGTTATAATTTTCGTTCCTTACAACATAGCGTTTAGAATAAAGAAAACCACACATGCTGGCAGCAGCTGGGGATGTGCTCTGATGCTATTCTGAAAATAAGTTGCCATAATTTAGCTTTTGAGATAAATGCCTTTCATGAGGACTGCATATGGACATTTTTCTAATTGTAGACATGTTCATATAATTGGAACTGAATAACTGCATTTACTACTGCATTATGGAAAAAAAAGGAAATATTTAAGATAACAACCTAATCTAAATTATAAGATAAATGCAAGTAAAAATATTTTTCATTTAAGAATTTAAAACTGATAGTTCCACAGAGTGGTGATGGGTATATTATACATATTTATGTGGATTTTACAGGGTGTTTCAAAAGTCCCTGAGGACATACAGGATTCACAGTCTCAGCATGTCTTCGCATATAAATGCAAACTTTTTTCTATATTTGCTATAATAAATGCTGAAAATGGCTCTCATGTGCTTATAATAGAGATATTTTTGTTGCCAAGGTCACTAAGTAGAAGAGGGGTCACAGATGCCATTTTCTGCGGGGGGACTCAGGGACTTCTGGCTCAATCCTGTAAATTAGTCACCCACATAAATATGTATAGACATATATGTAGTATGCATAGTCACAACATAAATATATTTAACATTTAAGAAAATTTAGATATTCTACTGGTAAACTGACATATGTATACCATATAACTTGTTATTTATTCAAAGGAATTTGATTTTTTTGGTTGTTGTTTTTCAAATGTATCATTAGCTTAATTGTTATTTCTTTCCCAAAGTTATTAACAAGACTCCTTTATAAAGAAGCAACATATTTTACTTGCACATACATTTTTAAGCTGAAGTTAAGTAATGAAAATTAATATTCAAAAATAAATAACTAAACGATGAAATTTTTCTTAGCAATTTTCGTTTTCACTTTATAATGTATAATTGTTTCATTGAAACTGTGCTTTAGAAATTAGTTCAAGTTAATGTTTTTGGTTGTTTTGTTTTTTTTTTTGCTAGTTAAAAATCACAAGGTCTGATATATTAACATATGTCAGCTTCCTACAGGAGCCCTATGGGTCTGCCCACCTGTGATGTCATAGTAAGGAGGGGCTTTTCTTCAGCAGACTCCTCCCTCGGTATCTCCTTCATCACCATGGCAACAGCCTTATCTGCCGCCCTAGAGCCTTTTCCCTATAACAGTGAAATCAACAATGACTTGTGTCAGGAGAAATCTTTAAGTTATTAATTATTACAAGATCGTCTAATGTTTAAAGACCAATCCAACATAAATGAAGAAGTAGGCTGCTGCAAGTGAATCTTGAGGCTTTTGGCTGAAGAGAAAACACACAATATCTGAAAAAAGATTGTTTGTGAACTTGAGCTACTTTTTCACCTTTACAACTGACATTTAATTTTAACATAGTACTTTATATGTATGGTATATTTTAGGCAATTTACATGACATGAACATAATTTATAGCATCTATTTAAATACAGTATGAATTGCCTGTTATGTTCATTTATAAATTATTCCTATATAATTTCTAAAACGTTTGAATGACAGGAGTCTGGGACAGAGATTGGGATCAGGGTCTGATTCCCATGGAGGGCTTGGTGGGTGGTCTCTGGAGTCTGTCATTTTTGAGTGGATTGGGCATAAAAAGAATAAAAGTGTCATAAAAACATCTCAAAAATTCTTCAGTGGTCTAATGTCACGGGAATTCACCTAGCTTACTTTGTGGAGCTAGTATGAAAAAAACTTGTAACTCTCTATGTTTTTGAGACCAAATAATTTTAATAGAATTTTAAAATCTCTTTTTATTGGAGAATCTGTAAATCCAGACATAAATAAAAATGATTACTAATTGAGGCATTGATAGATATAGATATAAATATGTAGGTATATATATTCCCTACATTTTTTGTCTCATACAAACAGTTATAAACTATAAAGGGGTATGCTGGCTTTCTGTCTTTTTGGTTTACTAGATTTTTAATTTTTGAGAGTAGATACAGCATCATGGAAAAAATGAAATAAAATACTACCTTCTTGATCCAATTAGAAGCATCTCATACTATGTAAAAATAAATAATCTCTAAACACTTTAAAAACAGAAAACTTTAATTTTCTTATGTCTCTGGGCAAAGCCTCTCTGGAGAAAATAATTTTATAATAAGAGCACACATGAATATCTGTGCTGTAAATCTATTTAAAATACAAATGTAGCATATAGAGACATCATAGGCCCAGAAACAAAAATGGACATATGTGGTCTGTTGTCTGAAAGGGGATTAAGAGCAATCCAACATAAATGGGAGTTAGGGTTAATATGAATTCTAGAGGTTAATAAATCTTGATCCTTTCTATGTAATGCAAAAGAGTAGAATCACATTATCATGGTCTTGCACAGTACTTTAAGAGTTTAGAAGGTAGGTCTATTCCAGGAAGCAAGTCTTCTGAGATGAATAAGGAGTGACTCTAATTGCATTCTACTATAACTCCTGTGCCCTCAGTTTGTTATGTGCTAATCATCCATTTTCTCAGGCATTCCTTTCTAAATAACAAGTGGCAGCTTTTATTTATGAAAACAAAGAAAAACTTTATAGTTACTAGATTTTAGAATGTGTGAATCTCTTTATTTCTCAAAGTTTATTTCTTTGTTTTTAATTTTTATTTAAGAACTAGCATTATTGAATGATAATGTTTATTTCCATGATGGGATATAAACTACAAGAGATTTTATTTATCAGGAGTTACTATCAAATATGTTCTGGAATGTCTCTATGGCCACAATCCTTAAAATCACTGACTACTAGAAGAATAAAGGAAAACATTAAAAATTGGGGAGCATAATGATCCCAGGTTTATTCTTTAATGATGAACTTCCTAAAATGTGAACTTCCTAAAATAGAGATGCATACAATTCTGAATTCTGGGAAAAGATTATTATGGAACTATTAAATTGTTTTACATTTTTTCAAAATATAAAAGTTATTGGGATGAAACGTTACATACTATAAGCTTAGCATACCTTTATAAGCTATTCTCATTACAGGTTAAATATAGTTTAACAAATATTTTTGAGCTTATTTTTTTTCAAAAGAGCAAAATCATTTGTGAAGAATTCTTTCCATGCTCCAAGAACTTCTAATAAGATAGCAATGAACGAAGTGGCATGCTTATATTTAAATTCCTAACATACTTAAAAGAACAAATCTAATGTTACAAGGTATAATTTAAAAATAATAATAATAATTCAGACTCTTATCCTGAGCTAAGGAAAAAAAAAAAAAGGTCAATTGATGAGCATCTCAAAAAATTTCAGGTCAATATTTCAATTCACTACTTATTTGAAATGCTACCAATCCGTAAACTACATATAGATATTTTTCACATGTGCAACTAGAGTAGCTAGAATTAGCAACGGACATGCCATTTCACTAAAACAAACAAACAAAAAAACCAAACCAAAACAAAAATTAGTCCTTTCATGCTGAACTCTAGAACAAAGCAGTGGTCAGCTAGAAAGGATGTATCATTAACACATGCGGTGCTTTTGATTTCTTGCAGAAAAACCCACCAAAGCCAGGGTCAGGTCACTTTTTTGAAGACAGTGCCACTTTTTCTTCAAGGTTACACCTACTACCTGAAAAGAGTCATGACACCCATGTTAGAGCCTGCTAGGAAAGTTCCCCTTTACAGCCTGTTGGCTTTGAGTCATTCCCCCGAGAGCCTCACTGTTTACACGTGTGGTGCAGTCCGAGGACAGAACGGGAAGGTCTGCCACCATGACATCGCCACGGTTCCAGATACAGTGTCTGAGACCGCTGCCAAACCTAGCGAACACACTCATTTATCAAAGCGAGATTTCCCCCAGATCACACGGCCACCTCCACCTGGTACCTGAAAATCAAACTGTGTTATTTCTGACTTGTCCATGGATCTCCTGGGACAACATTTCTAAAATTCAGATCCCGACTGATAATTGAGTTGGCAATTCATAAAACTGTACAACTTGGCTTATTGGTAGTCTGTGGGGCTGACAGTAATACAACTGTAGAGGTTTTTTTCCCTTTGTTGAAGCCAATGGCTCAAAACATTGTAAGAACTATATGCGCATAATTATCCAGACTTCAAGCTCAATTTCTAAATATAACTATACCGAAGGATACATATTCATCTATTATTTGAAATAACATGGAGACAGCAAAAATGAACTCTTCACTGAATATACACACTCAGGCTTGTAAGTGGTTTTGGATTACATTAAGCCTGTGTGCTTTCCCATCCCATCATTCTCAGCAACAGCAGAAAAGAATAGTGGCACTTTACAAGTTGATTACTATGCCGTGACACCCTCCAGCAGTTATTTCACTCTCCTTTTTTTTGTAAATAAAACTTCAAAACCACCTTTTCCCACTTCCTGAGTAAGGTTCTTAAGATTTTTTTTGACTATTTTTCCCTGGTGATTTGCTGTAGAATATTCTTCGATATTTCTCTTTATCACCTTGTTTCCTGAGCAGTGAAATATATACAATTATAGCTTTTCTAACAAACAATAGTAACACCTGAGAATAATCTTTTGTTAACTTCTATTATAAGACTGGGCATAAATGAGTGAAACATGGAGAGTATATAGCAAGTGACACTGACATAATTAAGGAAACCCAATGCGGGCTCACTCCTCTTTCTTAAATACAGAACATGAGGAACAGAGTAAACAGCACTGGAAGTCACAGGATCTTCTCAGGCTGGACACCAGGCTGTGCCGCTGCCAGATGACGAGGAGGTGTTGGCTCCAGGCCCGTCTCAAAAGGGAAGGAACTGAAGTATTTGGAGAAGCTACTGTGTGCTGGGCACTGCTCGGTGTTGGATGGATTTATACTTATTTGTTGCATGAGATCTCTGTGGGGTATACGTTGTCTTACTAGGTGGTTTGGGACATTGAGGCTCAGAGACTCAGAGACGGAGTGACTTGGTCAAGGCCTCAAAGCTGGTATGTGGCTGAGCAGGAAGGAAACCCAGTGCCAGCCTGTGAGCTTCCTTGTCTACCTCACTGTATCTCTTCATTGGCTTGACAGGCCGGAGGGCTTCCCATGCAGTCCCCCCCCCTCCCCCCCAGCTTCACTGACTGCCATCCATCTGTACAGGGGGTTTGTGAAATCATCCAAGTTTGGGGCAGCAACTACTTCTCAGGATGATGATACAGTCTGGATCAAGCCAACATTTTTGAGAAAGATTTTCTTCAATCTGCAATGGTCACTAAGAATCAGCCTACCCATGACTTCACTCATAAGCACAATTCTAACAAAGTATTTCTGTTTTTTTTTTTTTTTTATCTTCATGGAAAACTAACCTAAGCATGTCATGTGTCACAGTTGTTTTTATTCTGTGAATCTTATTAGGTTTATAAGCTTTAGCATCCCTCTAATTCTGATTAAAATGCTAACTCAGCACAATTAAATGCCATCGGTACTAGGTGTTCTGAGATCTATTTTGGGTGCATGCGATACTTAAAAGTATGCAATTCCGTGATTAGTCCATTCATAAGCAATTTTCTAATTGCAGATTCTATTATTACTATATGAATTTTTTTAATTTAAAAATTATTTTTATTATTCCTAATCTATCAATAATAATCGAGTCTTTTTATCAGAAATATTAAATAGAAGCTATGAAGATGTAATAAATTAGGGGAAAGGTAAAAGACTACAATAGTAGTGATTTCCAGTAATCCCACATCATCTAATATATGAAATTAAAATGTCTTCCTTTTATTCTGATAACAAAAATTAAAACACACGACTACCAAAAATTGAGAAAAAACAGAAATAAGAAAATAAAATTAACAAGTCTGACATTCCCCTCCACCCCCAAATTTTATCTTTACAACATTGAAGTTTTTTAGGATGAATGTTTATTGAAGACAAACTACCATCAAGCTCACAAGTGTGAATATATTGAATATATTTCTTCACATATACATACCTGTAAACAAATACCTGGTGTGTATAACATTTTGGTAAGTTTGTTCCAAATGAAATGGTATTCAGTTTTGCATATGCTAAAACCATTTGTAACTCATAAATTCTGGACTCTGAACTTAAATGCACCCGCAGGAAACTGGCCACAAAAACGGACTAATTTCGGATGACTTTTCTCTCTGTCTCTTATGTGCAGAGCAAGGACAACATTCTTTTACTCAGGAAGGTAAATGTCAGGGTGTCATGCTCTCTTTAAACTCCCAACACGGGAAAATGTGAGAGCAATGTTTCCCAGTCTCCTCTGAACGCAGGCGATGCCTGTCTACCATACTGTGTCCTGCCCAGTGCAGTGAGTTCCTGTAGATTTCTTCCAACATACAGGAGGGTTCCGGCCATTGCTGGTTCTAGCACAGTTACACTTAACTCATTCTCCCCACAACAGAATATTTTGTAAATTTAAAAAGTGGTACACATAGAACTCAATCTGGGCACTCTGGTCAATCCGTATTTCCCAATATCTTCACTTTTGCCCATATCTAGATGTAAACAATTGGG